>NC_063188.1:5465320-5776349 GCF_023159225.1 Perognathus longimembris pacificus | reverse complement strand
TAGTACCAATAGCAATTCTTTTACTAAATGTCAGTGTTGGTTAAGTGTCATCAGCAATACGGAGTTCCCCAAATGTGGAATTTTGGCACATTTTCACACTTTCCATCAGACCCAATAGGATAAAGGTGTTGTGGGGGTTTTTTTGGCGGGGGGGGGAGTCCTGGGGCTAGAACTCTGGGCCTGGGCGCTGTCCCTGAGCTCTTCAGCTCAATACTAGTGCCTCACCCACATAACCCACCCCACTACTGGAGCCACAGATCCACTTCTGGCTTTTTGGTGCTTAATGCAGTAAAGAGTCTCATGGCCTTTCCTGACAGGGCTGGCTTTGAACCGCGATCCTCAGATCTCAATCTCCTGAGTAGCCAGCTAGGATTAGGCATTACAGGTGTAAACCATTGGTGCCCGGCAAAGTTTTCTGTTTTTGTTTTTTTTTTTTAACTGCTTGTACAACACATTTCTCCAGTAACCTGCTTCAAAGTATCAACATTTTCTATTGGTGCATGTAGTTAGAACCTGTGATTTCCCATCTAAGAAATGTTTGGGTATTTTGAATGGGTATTTTGAATGGCATCTTTTTCACATGTTCAATCCTTTGTTTTCAATGAATGTTACTTAAGCTTGAGAGCTAAATGCAGTGATACTCAATGGTTCCCAGAACTTAGCTACAAGTCTTGCCTGCCAACATGTCTGAAGCTGAGGGCTCAAGGTTTCTTTGAAAGAAAAGGCATAGAGAAGCTGGGAAGAGAGCTGGGCTATTATTTAAGGGATTTTACTTTGATTTGTTACACCAGGCTATTGCCTTTACATGTGGTCACAGTATCCACTGAAAAGCTGAATAATCTGATATAATCATTACATTTGTCCTAGCCAATCAAATTAGCCATAAAATAGATCTCATTCCATCATTATTAAAATGAAAACATAATTTAGACTCACTGCAGGTTGTAAAGAGAAAAATTTAATTTGAAAAGAAAGTGGATGAGAGAGAATTCAAGACATTTCCCCTGACATCTCATCAGTTAATAGCCATTTTCCACTACCTTCTGTGTATGTACCATGCCATATTCTTTTTCTCTCCAACCACAACCAATTAATTTTTAGTGAAAGTAATAGCTTCACCTCTCAGTCCAACCCCTTAGATTACCCAGCTTAATGGCTTTGAATATGCCTTGCTTCTTAATAAGAAGTCATATCAACATTAATCTGGAGCTCACAGTGTGGAGAAAACTGAAATTCTGTTTGCACTGCTTTGCCTCACTTGGGTGCATAGTTGGCTTTCGCCCTCGACTGGAAATACTTCTCTGATTTGTATTTAAAATTCTCTTCTCTACAATAACACAAAAATATCCAAGAAATATTTTTGTCACATCTCATATGCACCATTTCCTTCAGCAAATCACAGGATCACAGAATGGCAGATAAATGGCAGGAAAATGTAGAAATAAAAAAATATAGAAAGTTTTATAGAAAAGGATTGAATATTAAAGAAGGTAAACACTATGAAGGACTTGTTTTCCTAGTGCTGGGACTTTGGACATTGTTCTGGCGGCTGATTTGTTACTCAGCTTTCTGGTTCCAGAACAAATTCCTAAAATAATAAATTGGAAGATGGAAGGATTTACTTTAGTTAATGGTTACAGAGGTCCCTGTGTATGTTCAGCAGAATCTATTGACTACTGGGCAATAGCTGGTATAGTTTTGTTTGTTTGTTTGTTTCTGCTAGGCTACACCTCTCATGGGTTTCATTAGTTGCCAATAGTTCCACAGGGTAGATAACAACCTTTTCAAGACATGGACTCATATAAGCTTGTTCCCAATCTGAGTACCATAAGGAGATATCAGAAGAGTTGAATGAAATGTGTGTGTGTGTGTGTGTGTGTGTGTGTGTGTGTGTGTGCGTGTGTGGTTGTGTGCGTAGTTCTGAGTATAGAACGCTCAGATGGCATTTTACATGGTGTTTTGTTGAAGAAAGAATGAGAGCCTGAAGAGGTGATTTGGGGTTTAGTTTACTTTTCTTGATAAGGGATAATGAAGAAATAAATTAAGCCATTATAAGAATGCAGAAAAGAACACTTGTTAAATAAGGGTTGACGGAAAAATCTGCTTGATTTTCTAAATGTGGGAAGTTAAAGGAACTCATTGAGTACAATAATATTAACAATGAAAATGCTATAATGACATTGGAGAGGTAACACTGGGAGAATTGACACAGTTCACTACCAAATACAGAAATTATTAAAACTATTTTTCTTCTCAAAGAATGTCCTTTCATCTTTGTAAAAGAAAACTCACAATATTAGAAACCCATTTTAGTCCCATTTCTTTAATGGCCTTAAGCAACTAAATCTATCACTCTGAACCTAAAGTGAGGATAATCAAATTGGTTCATCTTAGTTTAACTTAATTTGTGTATCATAGCAAAGCATTTTGAAAATACAAAATTTAATACCTATGTAAAATGTATTTCTATTACTATGATTTAAAGAAGGACATGTATTTAGCAAATTTATTCCCATCATGCACATTTGACTAAGCAGTCATCTGTTATACATTATTTATGAAGTATGAAAATGCCACCAAATATAACCCCAATCAATAAAACACTGACACACATATGCTTTGTCTATCATCTGGTTACTAGTATCTGTGAGGAAAAGCATCTCGCATTGCAGTGGAGAATTTCGTGAATTCTGTAAATTCATTGAAACTTGGAAACCACTAGAACTTATTTAATATCTAGAAGTGTTCTTTCATGGTTTATTTCAAGGAAGGAGTTTTTACTGGTATAAGGAGACTAATACAATGTCCTTTTAGAAATTTTTAGTAGTATAAAATTATACTATCAGGAATCTGTGTGGTTGCAAAAATGTTTTTCTAACTGAGAATGGCTTTCTCTTTCACTTTATTTATTTTTATTTTTTATTTTTTGCCAGTCCTGGGCCTTGGACTCAGGGCCTGAGCACTGTCCCTGGCTTCTTGAGCCACAGTGCCACTTCTGGCCATTTTCTATATAAGTGGTGCTGGGGAATTGAACCCAGGTCTTTGTGTATACAAGTCAAGCACTCTTGCCACTAGGCCATATTCCCGGCCCTCTCTTTCACTTTAAAAGGATACTTTTAGAGCATTTTTAGGTTTTATGAAGAAAAGTATTTTCCATATTATTAATATTTTACACTAGTGTATATACTAACTATATGGAGGAATCCATTAGCAGTAAATTATTATTAAATAAATTCCATAGTTCAGTATTCGTAGATTTTCCCTAGCATCTCTTTTTCAGCTTCTTAATTCAAGATACCACCATCACCTTTAACATTGTGTCTGCTTAAACTCCACTTCAAAGTGACCATCTCTTAGACTATTCCTTATGTTTCATGTCCATGGAAACTTTTAGAAATACCAATTAGGTACATTTATAAGATGAGATACTCCTGCATTGGAATTTGTTTGATTTTTTTCATATTTAGCCTGGGTTTATAGATTTTGGAATGAAAAAAGAAAGGAAAAGTATCATTTGCCTTCCTTGCTTCTTCCCTCCCACCTTCTCTTCTTCTCTCTCTCTTTTCCTGTCCCTCTTTCTTTGCCAATAGTCAGCCTGCCTGGGACAACAATTTTTATTGTATTATAAAATCAAGGCACTATGAAATGGTTTTTGGATTTGATGTTGAACTTAATCATTTGACTAAGGCAGTTTATCCATTGTAAAGTTTCTGTTTATTTTATTTATTTTGTGTGTGTCAGTCACGAAGCTTGAACTAAGGGTCTTGTACTTCACTTTTACATTCAAGATTAGTGTCCTACTATTTGAATCACAAAAGTCCACGAGACTCTTATCTCCAATTAGCCAGCAAGGATTTTTTTAAAATAATAATTACTTATTTATTGTCAAAGTGATGTACAGAGAGGTTACAGTTTCGTACGTTAGGCCTTGGGTACATTCTTGTACTGTTTGTTACCTCCTCCCTCATTCCCCTCTCCCCCGTCCCTCTTTCCCTCTCTCCCCATGAGTTGTTCAGTTGATTTACACCAAATGGTTTTGCAAGTATTGCTTTTGGAGTCGTTTGTCTTTTTATCCGTTGTCTCTCGATTTTAATATTCTCTTCCCCTTCCCTAGTTCTAATACCAGTATATACAGTATCTAGGGTACTCAGATGAGATGCAGTGAAAGCGCTGGGACAATCACAGGAAGGGGATACAAGAGGGTCATCAACAATAGAAGCTACGGTTTCACATGGCATGTTGAAAGTAATTACAACAGTGATATAACAGTCGTTTCCATAACATGGAGTTCATTTCACTTAGCATTATCTTATGTGTTCATAAGGGTATAACTATTAGGCTTTTGTGATCCTCTGCTGTGACTAGCCTAAACCTGTGCTAATTATTCCCTATGAGGGAGACCATAGAGTCCATGTTTCTTTGGGTCTGGCTCACTTCAGTTAGTATAATTTTTTCCAAGTCCTTCCATTTCCTTACGAATGGGGCAATGCCATTCCTTCTGATAGAGGCATAGAATTCCATTGTGTATATGTACATTTTCCTGACCCATTTTTCTACTGAGGGGCATCTGGGTTGGTTCCATATTTTAGCTATGACAAATTGCCCAAGAGGATTTTTTAACAACATCTACAAGATAATAAGTAAGTATGGCTAGAATATTTTAGAAACTATTTTTTAAATGTTCTGAAAGCTGGGCCTGAGGGCACATTACTGCAATATCAACAGTTGAGTGGCCAAAGCAGGATGATTATCAATTGGACAACAGCTTGGACTGCATAGTGAATTCCAGGCCAGCCTTAGCTACATAGCATGACCCTACTCAAGAAAGAAAGATTTTAATTTCCTCCTATGGATATCTTTTTCTCATTATGGTAGCTCTGAGGAAGAAAGTCTAGAAGGCACTCCTTGAAACTATATACTTTTTAACAAATGCTGATTTCTGTCTCTATAGACAGTATAATGATCGTGTACCATAATGGTATGATCTTGTGTTTAAAAACAGGAAGCCAAGATAAATAAATCAATGCATTTATACAGAAAAAAATCCATTGGAAGCTCTTTTCAATTATCTTCCCTTCATTTTCTCTTTTTAAAACAATTATCTTTAAATAGTTGTACAAAAGAATTGCCATTTAACAAAACTTTATGAGTACAATGTATCTTGATCTATGTCCACCATTTCTACCTTCATCCCTTCCCTACCCTTTCATTTTTATTGGAGCTATTTAAATAGAGTTCTTTAAAACATGTTAGCAAGTTCACTCTGCAGAAAGCTGAATGAGAAACAGTTATGATCTCAATGCCACAAACCTGGAATCCACTGAATCTATCACTTCCAGGCAAATAGAAAAATTACATTACCACTCAGTGACAACACTTACTCTAAAATATGATGAAGGAATTGATATGATTTTTTTGTGGTTCCTTTTAACTCTAAAATTCTAAATCTTATGTCTTCCTTGAAGTCCTAAATTCTTTGCTTTCAGTTTTCTGAAGGACATATCAAGAGTAGACAATTTTGTATAAGATAAGGTTCAACCCTGGAGAAAGCTAAGTACTCTCCATGTTGAATCAAACACAAGAAATAAAAATGTTTAACTACAATGTTCTTTTTTGGCCTTTATTGCATACTATATTCTATTAACATCAAGTCAAAATAGTTTGCTATTTTCTATCAAATGGTCATCCAGGCATTGCAGACATTTAAAGGAGTCATATAAAGGTGAAAACTACAAGAGACTAATATTAAAGATGACATATCTTTCTATTTCTATTATATTGTATTTTTGACCAAATTGGTATTGAAATGTAATAAATACATTAAGATGACAGGATATTTCTCTGTAATGTATTTCTGTTTAATTAAATCATTCCTTTCCTATTTGTAATTTTCAGTTGTGTTTTATTTTTGTTTACAGACAATACATGTTATAAATAATTGCTTACAATTGCCTCTCTATGCTTGTGGCCTTTGTAGGACTCTGCTTCATTAGCTGAAGGCAAAAGACAAAAAATCACTGCCTTCCTGCTTTATTTCCTAGGTTGTTATGGTCAGTAAGCAGTGCTCTTGTCCATGTTTCACACACATTCTCATTTTACTAGCTAATTATAAAAGAAATTTAGGTGAAAATTCCCTCATTCATTGGCCTTTAGCTTGACCTCAGTCTCCATGACCATAATACTAAAGCCCAAGAATGCTGGTTACAAATAGGAAAGGACTATTACAACACAATGCATGTGATATATCATAATCCACACAAAACATATCAATGTCACTACTAGATGACTAATTTATGGGTCACAGTCTAATCATAATGTAAGAGTTAACCCAATGAAGTATGTACAGAGAAAGGAATCATTTTAGGCTCTTCAAACATTATCAAGATAAACATACATATTCTGTCTGTAATTTCCAGGAACTGACAAAAGTCTAATAAACACAAACCAAACAAGGGTTGTAAGAAATTCTTGATTTGATTTGGATCCGGTCATTATTCTTCTGTACTGATTCAGCTGATATCCTCCCTACCCTACCCAATATTATGATTAGATAGAAAGATAGTCAAGGGAATTCGGGGATCTTACACAATATCTATACCTATTTTGCAGTTTCAAAATCAGACAAGTTTGAGTAAGATAACACACCTATAAGGGGAGTCATTCCAAGCCATATTTACATTATTTTAACTGGCTTTAAGAAATGGAGAGGATTTTCCCAGACAGAGAAAATAACAAAGGGAGGAAGACATCAATTATTAAAAGGGGATAACATTAAGCAATGGAATTTAGCCAGAAACTGGAGTGAAGGAAGCTTCTGGGAAGTGTGGGTGACGTAATTTGGCTGCAGCAATAATAAATGAGCTTTTGTAGCTAGGGAATGACATCATCAGCCAAAGCTTAAACTTGAAACTCGCAACAGTATATGGGTGGATAAAGAGAGATTCTTTACAAGCATAGAAAAGGAGAGTAGTTATCAAGGTATTTGAGCCAGAGCTGATGTAGGGCACTGGGATGGAGAGAACTAGATAGCTAAGTCATGGTGAAGGATTTGGGACAATTAGTTGAATCCAGATTGTATTCAAAAGGGAGGGTCAAATATAAAGGTGAATTTTTTCGTATATTTTATTTTCCGTTAGTTCTTTTATCATTGTATTTTTCATTGTTATGGACATTCTTTTATACATTTTGGAAGTTTCAAAGTGGATTTATATATGTTTATGGGATCCATTTTAAACTTTATCATAAAATCCTTAATAAATATAAATGTGAAATATTAATAAAGTTAGAAAGAACACTTGTTATTCTTGTACACTTTTTGATTTTAGCACCTGAAATGATAGAATAATTTTCTTTTTTATTGCAAAGAGATAAAAATGCAGAATGCTTTGTTGTGTTCTCAGAATGTGCCTATATGATTCTCTCACCTTCATATTTCACAAACATGTTTTACTTGAAAAGTCCAATCCCTTGCCTTTTAAGTCATTAAATCACATCCTATGCGATGTATATTAAGGGGCACTGGCTTACAACCATTTCGTCTATTCACCAAGAGCCAAGAACTGGACTGTTATCAAAGAGCACTTGGGAAATATTATGTTGCAGGATCTCTTAAACAATCCTTTAGAGAAATTCCTCAGTCTTGTACTCATTGATACATTTCTCATTTCGAGTAAATACTACTACCAAGTAGCTAATACTCAAGCCAGAATCAGTGAAGTAAATGTATTCCCCTCAAAATTTATGAGTCATCAAAGCCTGTTTGTTACAGAAACTATTATATATATTATTATATATATCTATCCAAGTCTCTACTTATATCACCTTAGTCCAATGCAGCTGATGGAAAGTTCCACATGCTTTCTTTGATCTTGTTAATGTATCTGTGCTTGGGTCAAACCTATCATCTGATGCTAGGACTAATAAAGGACCCAGGAATACCAGTTGTCTCATTTACTTCAGAATGGCTTTCCATCTTGTTTTCGCCATAATTCTCCTTGATTTACTGTTTCTCTACTACTTTCAAATACATTATTTTAACTGTATTTGCTTATTGTTTTCATCATGAATATTGACCAATAATGTACTGCTATATTTTCAGGAGCAGCAGAATTTCAGATGAACTTTCTGAAGACATTTGCTTTATGCTGTCAATTTGAATTTCAAGCAAAGATAATAGAGGACATTTTACAAATAATATAATACATTTCTCTGCAATAAGAAGACATGGATTTCTAATCTGTCCAAATACAACAAAAGTAGCAAATGTATATAAATGGCAGAAATAACAAATAATGTAGGTATATACGTATATTATTTAGATATCTAGTGAAATATATAAGAAATAGCAAAGCGAATTGAAAATAATTTAGCAGTTTGGCAAGATGACAGCTTTCATTTATCATGAATAATATCTTCTATAATGTTTCACTGGAATTAATTTTTGTATAGCACTTTTCTTTTACTATACTGCAGTTTAAAATTCTGTGAGAGGTATATAAATATTTTTGAATCAGAAAGAAGGCAAAATCTTTGACAGATATTTGACAAAGGAAAACAAAAGCAGACAATACACACACACACACACACACACACACACACACACACTTCATTTCATAGGAATTTTAGTTCACCTGCTCAGCTGAGGGGATAATAAACTTTCTTTTCATATAAAACTCTTTCACTACTGATATACCATATCATAGTGGTTATAATTTTGTTATGTTGACATATTTTTTATTGTTTTTAGTCAATTTAACTTTTCCAGAATTTCATATAGTTTTAATACAGTTTTGTGAGCACTTCAGTTTTCTGTTGTTACTTATCAATATTCATGTAATTTTCTTGCTTGTATTTTCATGGCTTGCTAGTTCATTTTTATTATGTGGATATATCATATCCTATTGTTCATTAATTTATTAAATGGTATTTCAGCAGTTTCTATAATTTCCAGTTATAATTTTTTTATAAACTATGTGAAGTAACTTTTCTATGGTAGTATGTTTTTAATTGATTTGATTAAAACCCAAATATGGAACTACTACATGGTTTGAACAGATAATGTTTTGCTTTGTAAGATTATGTTAAATTGTCTTTCAAATGAACTGTCCCATTTGGCATTACTATTTTGCAATAAATACATTGTTCAATCTTTCACAGGTATTAAGTCCCACCAAACACGAGGATATGAAGTAAATTCAACCAAATTATTTGGAACTTTATCTGAAGCATTACTACTTTCAAGTTTTCATTAGTATGTCATTTATTTCCATCTGAAAGGTTATTAGTGTTTGGAATTCATATTTCTAACAACATTCTGTTCATGGTGACTTGGATATTCTCTAAGTATGACTGCTTTATTTATAGCTGAGATCTTACTAGCATTGCCTTTAACTGTCCCTTCAAAGTGATGACAGCCTTTTCTATGATGTACCTCAGAACTCTTCCAAATATATTTTCACATTTCATAGATTTGGTATGGTACCACAGTCTTGGGACCAATTTTTGTCTTTAACCATTTGGGATGTCCTAATAAATATGCCACAAACAAAGGAACTTACAAATAACTGAGGTATCAATTGATTGATGTATAATTGTATATTTTCCTAATAAACATAATGATTTTGATGTATTGATATATTAAAGGTTAGGCAACTTACATTTTTTTTACCTATTAACCCTCACATTTCTGGAAGCTCCAATGTTTAAGATTAAGCTATCAACATGGTTATGTTGCTAAAATCTTTGTTTAAGAATATGTATAAATATGGAACATATGATTATTTTGTTTTTTATATGTAGTTAGATGATACAATAAAATGGAATACAAGTGTAAGTAGAATGAGTCACAGTGGTGAATAGACAAGTTTATTGGATAGATTTGGGGGGGGGGGAAATTCTTGATCATTATAAGGAACAATATTTGTTAAGGAAAGATTTTTTTTTTTTTTTTTTGCCTGTCCTGGGGCTTGGACTCAGGGCCTGAGCACTGTCCCTGGCTTCTTTTTGCTCAAGGCTAGCACTCTGCCACTTGAGCCACAGCGCCACTTCTGGCCGTTTTCTGTATATGTGGTGCTGGGGAATTGAACTCAGGGTCTTATGTATATGAGGCAAGTACTCTTGCCACTAGGCCATATCCCCAGCCCCTGTTAAGGAAATATTTGATGTATGTTTTCAAAGAATGAACTAGGTGCTTAACTCAGTGGTAGAATTCTTGATGAGCATGCGTAAGGAAGGATCAGAGCTTTAATCCTTGGCACTGACAAAAAAGGTAGACAAAAAAATTGGCATTTTATTTAAGACATCTCTTCAAGTTTTGCAAACTATATCATGAATATTTTTTGTACTGCAAAAATATGAAATTTCAGAACATGAATTTACAAAAATTCCAATTTTTTCAAAATTAGAAAGAATGAACAGGGATAAAAATCCTTCGGAAAAAGGTTGTACTTTTCTTAGCAAAAAAAAAATATATTTTTTATATCATAGGTAACATTCTTATTTGTTTTCTAATGTTTAGTGTAACACCCCTCAAAAGTTTGTGTACATGTAGTTTATGAATCAATAAGTAAACTCTTGTAGCAATTGCACTTGATGACTTCTGATTTAAAATCAAATGTTTCATCTGGACTGTTTTGCCTCACTTTATTTTGCCAGTATATGTTTCTGTTGATTTTTTTTCTGATTAAATTGTTGGCAATTTTCTTCTCAGACATTTAAAAATAATTTTAACTGAGATACTCAGCTTTCATGTTAAAATATGATATTTTATGCACACATCAATAACAAACATTAAAAGAAATACAAATTGAATGAAAATCTGGGCATATTAAGCATGTATAAATCTATCTTCTTCATTTTCTATAGTTATCCATTCCCAACTTGCTATAGAAAAGAAGAGGCAGGTGACTGGAAAGCCCAACAAAGCACTTCTTCCTTAAAAAAATACATATATATATTATATATATATATATATATAGAGAGAGAGAGAGAGAGCACTTGTACAAAGGGGTTTCAGTTCCAAAAGTTAGACCATAAGTACAATAAAATCTTGGTTAATGTCACCATTGTTCAAGGACTTATTCTTAATTCTAAATGAGGAAGCAGCAATATAGTTATATTCTAAGTTATATGACAATTATACTATTATTTTACCACAAATTCATTGGAAAACTTTTATCTTAAATTAAAGTTTAAATTAGTGAATGAGTAATGGATTCTTTTCAAGGAAACTCGTTCATGATTTATGACTAGATTTCCTGTATACAAACTATAAATTTTATTTATTTAATACTAATTAAATATCACATGCTTTAATTTTGATATCTGTTTTGTCATGTATGGATAATTTTTACAGAAAGAATAACTGGTAAGTACCTCTAGTGAATTATAAACTTATATTCATTTCTTTTAAAATAATTAGGTTAAGGGGTTATGAGATGTAAGCACTAGAATTAGGATCAGAACCCTGATGTCATAGATTTCAAATTGTGCATAGGTTTTATTATGTCATGCAACTGAATTTTTGTAAGTAAAACATAACTATAGGCTAGGATCAAGTATACCCTAGACAGAAATTCTATTTAAAAGAAATGTTTTATTCTGTTTCAAGATGGTAGGCTTGAGTACACATTAGAGGTTTAAATTCCCCAAACAATT
This sequence comes from Perognathus longimembris pacificus, assembly GCF_023159225.1. Classification (NCBI taxonomy): domain Eukaryota; kingdom Metazoa; phylum Chordata; class Mammalia; order Rodentia; family Heteromyidae; genus Perognathus; species Perognathus longimembris. The sequence goes on along the minus strand of NC_063188.1, from coordinate 5,764,694 downwards.
CCCTAAAAATGCCAGAAAATATATGTGGAAAATCAATCAAGTACCATGCTGAAAAACAAGAAGAAAATTTCTGAGAAAATCATTAAATCTAAAAAATCTCAAGCAGAAGGTAAGATCATGTGCAAGAAGAAAATGACACTGAAAATAAAATATAAGAAAAACCTGCTATGAAAACTAACCATCTGCTCTAGAGTATGGGAAAATAAGACTCACAGAAAATGACAATAGTGTATTAGCAAAATCTTGGTCATGGAATTCTAATAAGAATAGGGAACATTCATACCCAGCTTAAACCTACCAAATCCCAAATCTCAAAGCATATCCTGGTCCTTTTCATTTTATCTGACTATAGTTTTTAAAAGTACTTCACAGCCTTCTTACAAGAATACCGTACTAGCAGATATAGCAAAATGTCTGCAGTCAATGTCATATAGAAAGAACAAATAGTGAATCATAGCCAACCAGGTAAAGACAGTTGATATCAGTATATAAAAGAGGATTTCTAACATGAAAGAATAAGTAAACCAAGAAAATATTTTTTTCAAAATACCTGAAGAAACCTGCTGGTTCTAGAATAAAAATAAAAACCTCCTGTGATCCTGGATTGGGAGCATTAACATCCTGAAAATGGCAATACTGCCAAAGGCTATTTAGAAATTCAATACAATACCCATCAATATCACACCATTCATTAATGAAATAGAGGAAACAATCCAAAAATTCATATGGAACAATAAAAGACCCCAAATAGAAAAGACAATCCTAAGCAGGAAGAAGAGTGCTGGAGGAATATCGATACCACAATCCAAACTCTTTTGCAAAGAGACAGTAATAAAAACAGCTTGGTATTCCCACAAGAACAGGCTTGCGGACCAGTGGAATAGAACTTAAGACCCTGAAATGAACCTGCAGACCCATGGCTACTTCAGTCTTTGATAAAGCAGCTAAAAAAATAGGATGGAAGAAAGACAGCCTAATTTGTCTATCATTATTTACTGTATGATGGAGTTACTTAAAAATTTCTCCACAAATACCAAAATTGAGAGACACAGGGTAAAAAAAGACAAACAACTACAAAAGCAATACTTGCAAAACTGTTTGGTGTAAGTGAACTGAACGTCTCCTGGGGGGAAAGGGAAAGGGGGAGGAGGAAGGCGGGTATGAGGGACAAGGTAACAAACAGTACAAGAAATGTATCCAATGCCTAACGTATGAAACTGTAACCTCTCTGTACATCAGTTTGATAATAAAAATTTGAAAAAAAATCAATAAAAGGCAAAAAATTCCCCACATATTAGGGATCTTTTAGAAGTGATATATATATATATATATATATATATATATATATATATATATTCAGAAAATATATTTATTTAAAAAGCAGCATACAAAAAATTGAAGACAAAATTATTTATTGGGGATAAAATCTCATTTTTAAATGCCAGAAACCCAGATAGCCAAAGATTTGGGTGAAAATAGAATAGGAGCATGGAGTTAGAGACAGACAGGAGATCCCGGTCTTCTCCTCCAGGAATCCTTCCAATGGAAACAAACATCCTCTTGGACTGTGGCACATTTTCTTTCTCTTTGTTTTTCCCATTCCTGGGGGCTTGAACTGAGGGCCTGAGCACTGTCTCTAGCTGCTTTTTGCTCAATGCTAGCACTCTACCTCTTGAGCCACAGCACCACTTCCAGCATTGTTCTGTTCAGGTAGGGCTGAGGAATAGAACTCAGGGCTTCGTGCTTGCTAGGCAATCCCTCTACTGCTAAGCCACATTCGAAGGCCTTTGGCACATTTTCTAATGAAACTGAAAATTAGTCCAATGTTCAAGCTTTGAGTAAAGTGAAGGTATCTTGGAGAGATAGTGTAGACATAAGCCACTTGAAGGCACAGGAGGAATGCAACAAGCTGATGATCACCATTAGGCATTAAATTAAAATTTCAACCAAATTTACCAGATTTTTTTTTATCAAGCAAGGGGTCTTGATCACTGTGCTAAAGACATGAGTTCAATCTATATTGGGGGCAGTCTAACATGACAATTATTTAAAGTATCTCTTTTGAAACCACATAGATCATAACACATTTCAGCAATAATTACTTACTAACAGTTTAGCAATTGTAATACCCTGAGTCAGTACTTTAGTTCTCTCAGAGCATCTTTGAATAATAGGGGCTGGGAATATGGCTTAATGGTAGAGTGCTTGCCTAGCATGGATGAAGCCCTGGGTTCCATTCCTCAGCACCACATAAACAGAAAAAGTCAGAAGTGGCGCTGTGGCTCAAGAGGTACAGTGCTAGCCTTGAGCAAAGGAAGCTCAGGGACAGTGATCACACCCTGAATCCAAACCCCAGGACTGGCAAAAAGAAAAAAAAAAGAAATGGTTGTTCAAATAGTTGTTTGGTGTATAGGATTAAATAATTAAATATTTATGGGTGATTTCCATAAAAAGTTCATACATTGTTATCAATCATAATCAGTCCATGGTGAATCCAATCCTTAGTGCAGTACACAAGAGTGTTTTCTTATGAGTTATATAGCATTTGCTAAATTTAAACAAAACTTTTCTGTAAGTATCAAAAGATAATCTTTGAGAAAGAATATTTGCAGTTTACACTATTTTAAAATGATAATTCTTCCCATTACAACACTGTATGGCTTCTAAGTAAAGAGTCTTTCCTTGAATAACTTCTAAAAATATGCCCATGCTTTTCAAATGATTCTTTCCAAGAAGATCCAGACTCAATGCATGGAACAGAAAGTGCCAGACAATGTACTTTTCTTTTTATCATCTCAAAAGGCCAGTGATTATGGAAATGCCATCCTTAATATTTTCAGCGTAATAGTGAGTTAAATATTTTTAAAAATGTACACTATTCAATATGTACATAAAATGATGAAGAATAAACAGAATGCAGACAGTGACCTAGTTACTTTAAGAAGACAATAGCACACAAAAAAATCAGTGGGAATAAGGAACACCTTAGATTAAAAGACAACCAAATACCAGATGTGGAATTTCTTAGATCCTAATTCAATCAAATCGACTGTATAAAAGGGATTTTTATATGATTATATTGTTTATAGACTTTATACTAATAAATTACTAATATTTTGGCTAATAGTGATGATACCATTGTTCTTTAAAAAATCAAAACTTTAGATATGTATGTGGCTTTTACAGATCAAATGGCATGTTGCCTGAGATTTTTGTTAAAACCTGCTATGGAAAAAATACATCAAAGAATTAATGTAAGACTAGAAATTTCTAAACTGCTGGAGAAAAACACAGAGAAATTCCATGAAGATATAGTCATAGGTAACACATTTCTGATTAGAACCCATTTTTGCCTGTAAAATAAGAATGAAGAACAAAGAGTTTAAAATATAAAACTGCATCAACGTAAAAACTTTTAAACCTGTAGCTTCTATTATTGATGATGTTCTTGTATCACCTTCCTGTGGTTGTACCTACACTATCTCTGTAATCTTATCTGAGTATATTGGAAACCGTGTATACTGGTATTAGAAGTAGGAAATTGAAAGGGAATACCAAAATTGAGAGGCACAGGGTAAAAAAAAGACAAACAACTACAAAAGCAATACTTGTAAAACTGTTTGGTGTAAGTGAACTGAACACCTCAGCGGGGGAAAGGGAAAGGGGGAGGAGTGAGGGGGGTATGAGGGACAAGGTACAAGAAATGTATCCAATGCCTAACGTATGAAACTGTAACCTCTCTGTACATCAGTCTGATAATAAAAATTTGAAAAAAAAACTTTTAAACTCTACAGAATGGGAAAAAATCTTTTCCTCTTATTAATGGATAATGATTACTATCCACAATATAAGCCAGAAAATTCTAGCTATTTGGGAGGCTGAGGTGAGAAGGATTGCAGTTCAAGAATAGACCAGGCAGAAAAATTTGAGAGATCCCTTTTCAGTACACAACTGGGCACAATGACATTCACCTGTCATATCAAAGAGTGTAGTTAGCTAAACTTTAGAGGCTTACAGTTCCAGGCTATCTCAAGCCAAAGTATGAGACTCCTACTCTGAACAGGGAACCTGGGGAGACTAAGCTGATTCAATAAATTAGCTATTTTCAGTAGTACTGCAATAAACATAAGTATGCAATGGTATTTTATAGTAAACTGACTTTGATCTTTGTATGTAAACATACAAATGGTTATGAAGATAATGTTTTTGTTTTCTTGTTATTTATTTACTCTCTTTAAGTAGTTTGACAAAGAGGTTTCAGTTCAAAATGAAAGTTTATGAGGGGCTGGGAATATGGCCTAGTGGCAAGAGAGCCTGCCTCGTATACATGAAGCCCTGGGTTCAATTCCCCAGTACCACATATATGGAAAATGGCCAGAAGTGGCGCTGTGGCTCAAGTGGCAGAGTGCAAGCCTTGAGCAAAAGGAACCCAGGGACAGTGCTCAGGCCCTGAGTCCAAGCCCCAGGACTGGCAAAAAAAAAAAAAATAATAAAATAATAATAATAATAAAATAAAAAAAGAAAGTTTATGAGTATAAACCATCTTGATACATGTCACCCCTTTCATTGTTCTATTTTTTATGAACTTTGATTCTGTTCTCCATAACGATTGGACTAATATAGTATCCTTATCAATACAGAGTAAAAGAGTTTGTTGGAGCAAATATTTGTTGGTTTTTGCTTTCTTGAGCAAAATCATTCCGACTAAGGTGAGATAGAATCTCAGTGCTGGGGCTGGGGATATGGCCTAGTGGCAAGAGTGCTTGCCCTGTATACATGAGGCCCTGGGTTCAATTCCCCAGCACCACATATATAGAAAATTTCCAGATTGGCTCTGTGACTCAAGTGGCAGAGTGCTAGCCTTGAGAAAAAAGAAGCCAGGGACAGTGCTCAGGCCCTGAGTCCAAGCCCAGGACTGGCAAAAAAAAAAAAAAAAAAAAAAAGAATCTCAGTGCTATTTTGACTGGCATTTTCCTGATGTATAAAGATGTTGAACATTTTTTTTTTGCAATGATCTGTTTAACTGATTTGCATACTTCCTGATTAGATTACTGATTTTAATTTTAATTAATTAGTCAATTAATTTTGGAGTGGTTTCTATCTTTTGAACTTTAACCCTCGGTCACGTTAAGACATCATAGAACTTGCTTGAGCTACTATATTCTCTGCAAATGTGAAGACATTTGAAGCAATTCTGTCAATATTAAAAAGTTAACAGTTTTGTTTCCTCCTAAAATTCACTGTTTGTCTTTTAAAAAAACTTTTCTACAACACATTAGTTAAATTTTAGCTGTTCACAAATACATTAATTGCATAATGACTGAATATTAGTTATTTTAGTTATTGTAAGAGTTGAATTATAATTACTGAAATTTCAATATAATGTAATGCTTGCATTCCCTTGCTTTGAATATGATAACTACAACAATGAATTACTCATTGTGAAGAGTTCAAGGTATTTTGTATGTTATTAAGGAAGGCTTGAATAAGGTATGCTTTTTCCAGAATTTGTCAGCTAGTTTGAGAAGAAATAATCATTATGTGGAGACATGTCTCAGAAAAATGGAGAATTTTATTAAGTACTGCATTAAGGGTACTCCCACTTAGTATAGGGATCACAGTAAATAATAAATGCTTATCTTTTTCTCTTAAATTGAAAAATATAGTAGGGCCCTTATACTGAACCCAAGAACACTGGAGTAGCTTTTTAAAAATGTGTGCCCACTAGGCATATTGTGACACACCTATAATCCTAGTACTCAGAAAACTGATGGAGTATGGCAAGTTCAAGACCAGCCAGAAGAATACAATGAGATTTCTGTATCAAAACTTTAGTTTACCTCAATCTTGCTTGACCAAAAACCTTTCCCTTCCTCCTTGTATTATTGGATAAGTGTTCTTTATTTTGTTTTCATGGCAAATACTTGCTTATGGGTAAAATATAAGGAATTAAAATGTTTGAATGAGTCTCCATCTCTAATAGATAACTGGCTCAAAGGCAGTAAGGATAATAAAAAAAAAAGTCCTGTATCTTTGCTCATGCTTTTACACTCTTAGAAAGCTACACCAAAAAATTGTTGCTCTTTGCCTAAATCTTTTTAACTTGTATAGTGGCTTGAAGGGATTGCAGTCTATCTTCTTCTCAGACACTGGGCCTAATTGCATTTAGATGGCATTTATTTATTTTCTTTCTCTTCTGTAAGCTAGAAATCCATCCAACCTTTGCCCTTGTTACATCTTTTAGTGCTGAACTTTCCTTCCCTTTCTAACATTAATTCCATTGTTGATGTCCTCTGTCTGTTGTTGATCACCTCGTCTGTGCCTGGGAAAGATAGACTTATTATGGATTACTGTGGACCTCTAATATTAATATGACACTTATTTTATTATAGCTGAGCTTCCCCCTTGAAATGAAATTGTTTAAATCCCACTATTCTCTGTTAAAAGCTCCCTTGTTAACAATAATCTAGAAGTTTTTTAAAACATGTCCTTTGATTTTTTTATTTCTCCTGCCAATTCTCTCTCATTCTAGTGTGTGTGTGTGTGTGTGTGTGTGTGTGTGTGCGCGCGCGCGCACATGCGCGCATGCTAGAATAAGCTTCAATGAATATTATTATGCTCTTGTAAACTTTCTTTGAATATTTATCTCACATTCCATCCCAGTGTACTTAAGTGATTCATTCTGTATGTCTGTATACTAATCTGAACATGCTTTGCTCTCTGTTGGAAAAATTCGTTCAGTTTCACTTTCATTCTCTATTGTGTATATCTTACTGCCATCTTGTCAGTCTCAGAGACCCTACTTTTGTGTTTTGGCTTGCAGTTGTTCTTGGTAATGCATTCCTTTGCTTTGCATTTGAAACTGTTGGTCAATCCCAAATTTAGTAATTGTTTTCTGGGTCAAAATTTCTGGGCTAAAATGGTCTTTTATGTTTTCACCTTTTAAAATTCACCATGTAGTTTGGACTAACTTTCTAGAATATGTAAAAGCAAGCTGAATTTTGTGTGTCTTTTGTGCACCTGGAAAATTGAAAATATATATCCTATATTGGCTTTATAGGCTTAGCATAAGCATCATCTTTAGCATGGGAAAATAATTTAATTTAACAATGCCAGCTTCCCTTAATCTTGTCTATTTGTTTTATATATAGAAACTAAAGGATATATATAGAAACTAAAGGATACTCATGGTGAGTTCAAACCCAATGAAACAATGATATCTTAGTTGTGTATATTCATGTATTGATACATGTGTTTACCAAGTGTCTAATAACCCATAGCACTTAGGTACTTTACTGAGAATGGGATTACCTCATACCTCAAGAAGTTCTATTTTCTAACCCATCTAAAGTGTGTTCAAGAGACAGGAGCTTTTATGTACAAAGAAACCAAAAAGAGTCCCCATTGTTAAATAAGTTAGGGAAAAGGCAGATCAAATGGAAATAATTAATTGTGTTGTCTACAGAATATTGCACAACCTCTATTTTCTAATTCTTATCATGGAAGTCCAAAGAAGATTGGAGTTAGTTAACAACAACTGCAAAAACTGTATGTCCCAATGTTACTTGACAATAAATGTCTTCTCTGATTGTTTCACTGGACAACTGCTCTGCAGAATATGCTTTGAAAGAGCAAGTTCTATTTTCATGAAGTTACTGTTTGGCAGGTGTGCATACATGTCTGTTGTGTGTGCGTGTGTGCACATATGCTTTGATGCAATGGAGGTTTGAACTGAGGGTCTCATACATTTAGAGAGGTGTTACACTGTTGAGCCACACTTCCAGTCTTTTCGTTTCACTGATTTTTTCTTTTCCCTTCCTCTATCCTTCCTTCCTTCCTTCCTTTTTTTTCCTTCCTTCCTTCCTTCTTCCTTCTTCCTTCCTTCCTTCCTTCCTTCCTTCCTTCCTTCCTTCTTTCCTTCCTTCCTTTCTTCTCTCTCCCTCCATGCTTCCCTTCCTCTATTTCTCTCTATATCTGTCCTTCCTTCCTTCTTTCTTCCCTTCCTTCCTTCCTTCCTTCCTTCCTTCCTTCCTTCCTTCCTTCCTTCCTTCCTTCCTTCCTTCCTTCCTTCTTTCCTTTATTTTGTTCTTTCTTTCTGTTTTTCTTTTTGTCAATTATGGAGCTTGGACTCAGGGCCTAGTTATTGTCCCCGAGCACTTTTTAGTTAGTGCTAGGGATGTACCACTTTTTGCCACAGCTGCATTACCAATTTTTGAGTGGTTAATTGGAGATAACATTCTCACAAACTTTCCTGATTGTGCTGGCTTCGAATTGCAATCCTCAAATCTCAGCATTTGTAATAGCTAGGATAACAGATGTGAACCATTGTTACCTGGCATTATAGAAGATCTTGCTTATGTTCCCAAACTGTGTCATACTTGAACCTCACAATTTCTGCTTCCTGCCATAGTTAGCATGAGAAGTACATACCTCCATACTCAGCTTCTTAACCTGAGATGGAGCCTCTTGAACTTTTTGCCTGAACTGGCATGGGCTGGAATTTCTTGATCACAATCTCACATATAGCTGGAATGAGAGACATGCATTACCATGCTAAGGCAATTATTGTCTGAGGTGTGGTCATGTGAACATTTGGTCCAAGTTACCCTTTTACAGCCTCTTGAGTAGATAGGATTACTGGTATGGTCCATTATGCCTCAAGTCTCAAGTTTTCTTATAAGCAGTGGCATTCAAATACTCTGTAGTTTTCTCTTTAAGTCTCTTATGAACAGTTCCTATTTGTGCTCTATATTTTAGCAATTTGACAGCTTCTATCTTTTGTTTTCAGGCTCAGTTCATGAAAACTGAATGCATGTATTAATATGATTATATTGTGCATGAAGTTATTGTTTTTTATTTATTCCTCTGTTCTCAGCTCCTCTATGATTCATACTTGTCTAAGTATCATATGCTTTGTTTCATTGTAGATATTCAAATAAGTTTAATTGATTAATAAACTGTTCCTTCCTCTGAGAATTTACTAAATTCTTCCAGGTAGCATGAATTTTTTTGTCTTCTGTGTACTTATTAAATTAAAAAAAATCCAACCATTTCTCATAGTGAATGGGGTTTACTGCCAAATCTTTCTCAGTTGATAAGTCTCCTGGGATCTTCCTGATTCTCAGACTTTCCATGGACTATTTGAGTACATAAATTCTCATTGTCACCATTATATATGTTTACAATAGGATATACTATGTCATAAATGCTGTTGTCAAATAAATGTAGACATATATTGATACAAATATTTCAGAATGTGGTGGAATGTCATTGTCATTTCTTCAGTGGAACTTGCCTATTTTACTCATCTTATAGAATATCACATTTTCTGAAACTCAGCCTGGTCTCTGCATTATTTTTCTTTCTGTCTTTTTTTCTGTCTTCCCTTCTCTTTTTAGAGTGTAGAAAATCAAAGCTCTAATGTGGATGTCACCACTATCTATCTTGTATCATGTTTTTTGGGAGAAATGCCAAGATTTTATTTGAATATATATCATTATTGCCTTGCATGCTATTTGGAAGAATTATGTCTTCAAATACTTTCATTAAAATGATTTTTATTGGAAATAAATTAGTTGTTTGAATTCAATAAATGTTGCTGTAATGTGAAACTATCATATGCATCATTTGTATATATTTGTTTCTGACATGTAAGAACAGAGAAAAAATATTTATAGTGAAAAATATCAACTTTACAACATGAGGGGGCGACTGGGGAAGAAGGAAAGAGCAAGAAAAATGAGGGGGATTAACAATGATTTACAAGAAATGTACTCATCACCTTACATATGGAACTGTAACCACTCTGTACATCACTTTGAAAATAAAAATTTAAATAAAGAAAATATAAAAGTGAGTGTCATGCAGTAAATACTGTGCATTTATACTTTGAAAAGTAACATGCAGTCACTTTCCATTTTAGGGGAATTTAGACTGAAAGTATTTTTCTGAAATTTAGTTTTTATAATTTAATTTAATTCTATTATGAAGGTCATGTTCAGAGTGGTTACAGTTACATATGTAAGGTAGTGAGTACATTTCTGGTTTTTTTTCATTTCTTTATTGTCATAGTGAAATACAGAGGGATTACCATTTCATATGTAAGGCAGTGAGTACATTTCTTCTTCACCTTGTTACCTCCTCCCTCATTACCCCCCCCCGCCTCCCACCTCTCCACTTCTCTCCCCACTCATGAGTTGTACAGTTGGTTTGCACCATATAGTTTGTAAGTATTGCTGTTACATTGGTTTGTCTCTTTATCCTTTGACTCTCAATTTTGGTATTCCCTTTCCCTTCTCTAGTTCCAATACACGTATAACCAATATCCAGTGTACTAAAATCAGTTACAGTGATATTGGGATAAAACCATGGGAAATAAATACAAAAGAAAAAGGGCATAATTATACATGGTATGTTGGAAATAACAACAATGGTATACCACTTGAGTACATTTCTTGTCACACACTTTTACTCCCTCCCTCATCATTCTCCCACTATTTCTCCCCCCAATCCCCACCCCCCACACCAAGTTTTAAGTTCATTTCCAACATAGTGTCTTGTGAGTATCACTGTTACATTGGTTCACCCCTTGTCCTTGTTTCACCATTTGGTTTTTCCCCTTCCCTCACCCAAGTGAGATAAGCACATATACAAGACACAGGGTACCAAAATCAAAAACAGTGACAACAGGGGATAAAGCAAAGGGAAATAAAAAGAAAGAACTTCATAAAATACATTAAAAACATTGTCATAATCAACAACAACTAAAATCTCTTGTTTCCATATCTTTTTTTTTGTGTTTGTTTGTTTTTTTGGCCAGTCCTGGGCCTTGGACTCAGGGCCTGAGCACTGTCCCTGGCTTCTTCCCGCTCAAGGCTAGCACTCTGCCACTTGAGCCACAGCGCCGCTTCTGGCCATTTTCTGTATATGTGGTGCTGGGGAATCGAACCTAGGGCCTCGTGTATCCGAGGCAGGCACTCTTGCCACTAGGCTATATCCCCAGCCCCTATATCTTGGAGTTCAAATTGATTAGCATCATTTTATATGATCCTATGTACATAGCAATTGAGCTACTGTTATCCTCTGATAGGACTATCCTCCACATATGCTAATTATTACAAATCAGAGAAATCATGGAGCCTATGTTTCTCTGGTTCTGATTCACTTCACTTAATATGGGGCAGTGTCATTCTTTCTAATGGAAGCACAGAATTCCATTGTGCACATATACCACATTTTTTGATCCATCCATCTACTGAGGGGCAACACAACTCTCACCAAGTAATGCAAATCAACACCACAATAGGATTCCACCTCAACTCAGTTGCAATGACAATTATCAAGAAAACAAATAATAGTAGAAACTAGGGGAGATGTGGCCAAAAGGGAAACTACTACACTGTTGATGGGATTGCAAACTGGTTGAACTATTCTGGAAAGCAGTATGGACTTTCCTCAAAAGACTAAACATAGAACCAACATGTCCACTCCTGGCCATTTACTCAAATTACCACAAATAAGGCTACACTAAAGTTACCAGTACAACTATGTTCACTGCAGAATTATTTACCATAATTAAGGTATGGAACCAACCTAGAGAAATATAGTTTTTATTACCAATCTCATATATTTCCAAGCCAAAGTTCTGTAGGTAATTTTGAAGGCAGCTGATAGCTAATGCCACTATCTAATTTTTCAGTGTGACAGAAATATGTGTGTTTGAGAGAGAGAGAGAGAGCAGGGAGGAGATCAGGAAACCAACAAGGGTAGGCTAAGAAGAATGAGGGAAGGGAAGGTAAAAGGTGAAAGAAGCAAATATAAAATCCTCGTGATTGTCTTCCTAATTTTTTTCTTCACATTTGTTGCACTATTTGTATAGGTAAAATGGAAAACTAATCTTAGCTGTAAACACAAAAGGTAAAAATGTTCAAGCTAGTACTGCATATATTTTAGATATGAGGCCTTTGTCCATTGTATGGCTGGTAAAGATATTTTCCCAATCTGTGGGCTTTCTGTTTATCTTGCGAGCTATGTCCTTTGCCGTGCAGAAGCTCTGCAGTTTGATGCAGTTCCATTTGTCCATCCTTTCTTTGATTTGTAGCATTTCTAGGTCTTTGTTAAGGAAGTTTTGTCCTGTGCCAAGGAGCCCAAGTGTTTCTCCTACACCTTCCTTTAGTTTTTTGGGGGTATCTGTTTTAATTTTGAGGTCTTTGATCCATTTGGAATTGGTTTTGGTGCAGGGTGATATATAAGGATCTAGTTTTAGTTTGTTGCATGTGTTGAACCAGTTTTGCCAGCACCATTTGTTAAAGAGGCTATCTTTCTTCCAGACTAATTTTTAATGCATTTTTAAATTATCAAACTGAATTACAGGGAGGTTACAGTTTCATACCTCAGGCATTGGGTACATTTCTTGTACTGTTTGTTAGCTCCCCCTCCCCCCCTCCCCTTTACCCTTCCCCCCAAGAGTTGATCAGTTCATTTACACCAAAAAGTTTTGCAAGTATTGCTTTTGTAGATGTTTGTCTTTTTTTTTACCCTGTGTCTCTGGAATTTGGTATTCTTTTTCAATATTCAATATTCAATATTCTTTTCCTAGTTCTAACACCAGTACACACGGTTTCCAATATACTCAGATAAGATACAGAGATAATGTAGGAGGGTGATACAAGAAGATCATCATTAATTGAAGCTACAGTTACACATGGCACGATAAAAGTAGTTACAACTGTGACATAACAATCGTTTCCATAACATGGAGTTCATTTCACTTAGCATCATCTTATGTGTTCATAAGGGTATAGCTATTGGGCTCTTGTGATGCTCTGCTGTGACTTGCCTAAACCTGTGTTAGTTATTCCTTATGAGGGAGACCATAGAGTCCATGTTTCTTTGGGTCTGGCTCACTTCACTTAGTATAATTTTTTTCCAAGTCCTTCCATTTCCTTATGAATGGGGCAATGTCATTCCTTCTGATAGAGGCATAAAATTCCATTGTGTATATGTACCACATTTTCCTGATCCATTTGTCTACTGAGGGGCATCTGGGTTGGTTCCATATTCTAGCTATGACAAATTGTGCTGCTATGAATATTGTTGTGCTGGTGGCTTTAGTGTGATTATGTTAGTGGTCTTTTGGATAGATACCCAAAAGTGGGGCTGCTGGGTCATAGGGGAGTTCTATGTTTAGCCTTCTGAGGAATCTCCATACTGCTTGCCAGAGTGGCTGAACCAGATTACATTCCCACCATCAATGAAGTAGGGTTCCCTTTTGGCCACATCCCCTCCAACAATTGTTATTGTTAGTTTTCTTGATATAGGACATTCTTATTGGGTGAGATGGAATCTCAATGTTGTTTTGATTTGCATTTCTTTTACGGCCAGTGATGTAGAGCACTTTTTCATATGTCTCTTGGCCATTCTCATTTCCTCATCAGAGAAGTCTCTTTTTAAGCCTAATCCCACTTGATGAGGGGGCTATTGGTTCTTTGCAGTTTCGTTTTGGATGAAGGTAATTTTTATAGTTCTGCATATATTTTAGAGATGAGGCCTTTGTCCGTTGAATGGCTGGTAAATATCTTCTCCCAATCTGTGGGCTTTCTGTTTATCTTGCGTGCTAGGTCCTTTGCCCTGCAGAAGCTCTGCAGTGGCTGATCCAAAACTTTGGCAAAGTGGCAGTATATAAAATAAACCCTCAAAAATCAACAGCCTTTCTCTATGCTAACGACCCGAAGACCGAGGCTGAAATCAGGAAAGTAACTCCGTTTGCAATAGCCTCAAAAATCCTAAAATACCTAGGAATAACCTTAACCAAAGAAGTGAAAGACCTCTATGATGAGAACTTTAAAAACATGAAAAATGAAATTAAAGCAGAACTAAGGAAATGGAAAAACCTCCCATGCTCCTGGATTGGGAGGATTAATATAATCAAAATGGCAATATTGCCAAAGGATATCTACAAATTCAATGCAATACCCATTAATATCCCAACACCATTTTTTAATGAACTAGAGGAAGCAATCCAGAAATTCATATGGAACAATAAAAGACCGAGAATAGCAAAAACATCCTATGCAGAAAGAACAGTGTTGGAGGAATTACAATACCCAACTTCAAGCTGTATTATAAAGCTATAGTAATAAAAACAGCTTGGTATTGGCACCAGAACAAGCCTGAAGACCAATGGAACAGAATTGAAGACCCAGAAATGAACACACAGAACTACGTCTACTTAATCTTTGATAAAGGAGCTAAAACAATAGTTTGGAAGAAAGATAGCCTCTGTAACAAATGGTGCTGGCAAAACTGGTTAAACACATGCAACAAACTAAAACTAAATCCTTATATATCACCCTGCACCAAAATCAATTCCAAATGGATCAAAGACCTCGAAATCAAACACTTAGGCTCCTTGGCGCAGGACAGAACTTCCTTAACAAAGACCCAGAAAGGCTACAAATAAAAGAAAGGTTGGACAAATGGACCAGACTTTTTTTAAATATTTTTTTTACTATCAAACTGAATTACAGAGAAGTTACAAATTCATACATTAGGCATTGGATACATTTCTTGTACTGTTTGTTACCTCGTCCCTCATTCCCCACTCCCCCCTCTCACTTTCCCTCCCACCCCATGGGTTGTTCAGTTGTTCAGTTCATTTTCACCAAACAGTTTGGAAGTATTGCTTTTGTAGTTGTTTGTCTTTTTTTATCCTGTGTCTCTCGGTTTTGGTATTCCCTTCCAATTCCCTGGTTCTAATACCAGTATACTCGGTTTCCAATATACTCACATAAGATACAGAGATAGTGTAGGTACAACCACAGGAAGGTGATACAGGAATAGCATCAATAATAGAGGCTACAGTTACATATGGCACTTTGAAAGTAGTTACAACTGTGATATAACAATCGTTTCCATAACATGGAGTTCATTTCACTTAGCATTATCTTATGTGTTCATAAGGGTATAGCTATTGGGCTCCTGTGATCCTCTGCTGTGACTAGCCTAAACCTGTGCTAATAATTCCCTATAAGGGAGACCATATAGTCCATGTTTCTTTGGATCAGGCCAGACTATTTTTTTAGCTCCTTTATCAAAGATTAAGTAGGCATAGTTCTATGGATTCATTTCTGGGTCTTCAATTCGGTTCCATTGGTCTTCAGGCCTGTTCCGGTGCCAATACCAAGCTGTTTTTATTAATATAGCTTTATAATACAGCTTGAAGTTGAGTATTGTAATTCCTCCAGCACTGTTCTTTCTGCTTAGAAGTAAAAAAAATTACATTCCTCCAAAACAAAACCGCAAAGATCTAATAGCCCCCTTAACAAGTGGGATTAGGCTTAAAAAGAGACTTCTCTGATTAGGAAATGAGAATGGCCAAGAGAC
This sequence comes from Perognathus longimembris pacificus, assembly GCF_023159225.1. Lineage (NCBI taxonomy): Eukaryota > Metazoa > Chordata > Mammalia > Rodentia > Heteromyidae > Perognathus > Perognathus longimembris. The sequence continues at coordinate 5,749,310 of NC_063188.1, read as the reverse complement.
ATATGAAAAAGTGCTCTACATCACTGGCCATAAAAGAAAGGCAAATCAAAACAACATTGAGAGTCCATCTCACCCCAGTAAGAATGTCCTATATCAAGAAAACTAACAATAACAATTGTTGGAGGGGACGTTGCCAAAAGGGAACCCTACTTCATTGATGGTGGGAATGTAATCTGGTTCAGCCACTCTGGAAAGCGGTATGGAGATTCCTCAGAAGGCTAAACATATGACCCAGCAGCCTCACTTTTGGGCATCTACCCAAAAGACCACAAACAAGAACACACTAAAGCCACCAGCACAACAATATTCATAGCAGCACAATTTGTCATAGCTAGAATATGGAACCAACCCAGATGCCCCTCAGTAGACGAATGGATCAGGAAAATGTGGTACATACATAAGATGATGCTAAGTGAAATGAACTCCATGTTATGACGATTGTTATATCACTGTTGTAACTACTTTCAGTGTGCTATTTGTAACCATACCTTCTATTATTGATGATCTTCTTGTATCCTCTTCCTGTGGTGTACCTGCACTATCTCTGCATTTTATCTGAGTATATTGGAAACTGTGTATACTGGTATTAGAACTAGGAATTTGAAATGGAATACCAAAATCGAGAGACACAGGGTAAAAAAGACAAATGACTGCAAACGCAAGTACTTGCAATTCTGTTTGGTGTAAATGAACTGAACAATTCATGAGGGGGGAGGGAAATGGGGAGGGGGGCGGGAGGAATGAGGGAGGAGGTAACAAACAGTTCAAAAAATGTATCCAATGCCTAATGTATGAAACTGTAACCTCTCTGTACACCAGTTTTACAATAAATTTTTTTTAAATGTTCAAGCTACAAAATATAGATATAAGTTGTCACCCCTAAGGTACTGGGATTTTATATTTATCTGTCACAGCCACTAAAAATTAAAAATTAGGGAAGTCCTATATTATGAAGTATACCCCATAATTGCATGATCATTGTTATTCTTGACTCAATAATTGTATTGAGTAAGGCGCTCAATTGAATTGGTAAATTTGGATACTTTAAATTGAATGTCAATTTAGCTGATAAAATTGAAAATGTTACCAAGCTGTTGTCAATATGCTTTGAGCAGTACTTGCAGGTGGGGTGCAAAGATGGTTCTCTAAGTTATATGATTCAATTTTACCCAACTAGTCAATGTACAATATGTTCACTAGTTTAGGTGGGATCTAAGTTAACTGTGATTTACCCACTGAAGATTTTCTACTAGTAACTACAAAAATATATTTCCTCTGGAAAATATATTTATGATTTCTCTACATTTCAATCAGGAACTGCTAATAAATTGCTATTTTTATTTTATGTTTCATATAAATAAAAAATTTCCAGCTATAGCAAAGATGCAAAATGTGTTACTCTGAATTGCGTTGTGCATAGTAGAACATGAATCTTGGGGATAGGAATTTCATAACAAAGTTAGTTTTTGTGGAATTTGAGTTACACACCTTGCTATGAACATTTAATCTCTAAAGGAGAATATGGAGCTAAGGAAATTGCTAATAAATACTGAAATGCAATTTAAAGCAGGCTCTCAAAAATGCTAATCTTGCTAAGATTACAATTTTAAGTTTATTATATTCTTATGGTAAATATTAATCATTAACTACTCTGAAAAATCCAGTTTAGTGAGTTTTGGTAAGATAACGGTTTTTGAAAATAAATCAAAATATATAATTTGCATAGAATGTTCTCCAAATAATTCCAAGAGTTAGTAGATGTAATTTGTCTATTGATTCACTCTAATTTCGTTTCACTTTTATATGCCTTATGTTACTTGTTTTGAACATTTATTGAGATAGGGTTAAATTAAGCATATTTAAATTATATAACATGTGGTGTGTGTTTGTATGTGTGTGTGAGTGTGTGTGATCATTACCACAATCATGGTAATTAAAACAAATGATTTCATATGCTCTAAAATTACTTAAACATGGAAATTTTATTTTATGGACTTTTGGTTTCAATTTTTACTTCCAAAGAACTTGTGAAAAATAGAACAGTACAGGCATAACAAAAATGCAAATGATTTTCCCAGATTTACCATGCATATTTTTCGAAATTTTCTTTCTGTTAACAAGTTCAGTTAATTCATAAAAATCTCTCCATGTGCTAGGTGAGAGAATCATTACAAATTTTCAGTGGGAATATAAATGAATCACGTCATTGTGGCAAACAGTCAAAGCAGAAATACCATACAATCTACCAATTCCATTCCTTGGTGTATATTCAATGAAATGAAATCAATATTTCAAAGAGGAAGCCACACCCCAATGTAAATTAAAGCACTATTCATAACAGGCAAAATAGACTTATAAAGCTAAATGTTTCAACAACAGATGAATGGATAGTGAAAATGTTGTATGTACACACAGTGAAAGCAACCAAGTCATACAACATAATGAACTCCTCACAACTGAAGTACTTCACACAGATAAACAAAAATAAAATAATGAAATTCAGAGGGAATACCAAAATTGAGAGACAAAGGATAAAAAGACAAACCATTTGAAAAACAATAATTACAAGACCGTTTGGAGTAAACCAACATGAATGAAAGGAAGTGGGGAGGCAGGGGGGGAAATGAGGGAGGAGGTAACAAGTTGGATAAAAAAAATATACTCACTGCCTTACATATGAAACTGTAACCCCTCTGTACTTCACTTTGACAATAAAGAAGAAAAAAAAATGAAACTGTTTGTTTTAAAGGAAAGAAATGTAGGTCGGGGGCACGAGTAGTGTAAGAGGTGAATTTAACCAAAGTCAACTTTATGTGTGCATGGAAAATCACAATGCAATCCCTTTGACAATGAAGACACGCTAAGAAACAAAGAAAATAATCCTTTTTTGTGACCATAGGTATTAAACTAAGTCTTACTATCTTAAGTGAGGTTTATCTAAATACAGAAAAACAAACACCTCACATATAGATCTCACATACAGAATCTGAAAAAGTAAATTTCCTAGAGATTGACGGGAGGATGATAAGCTGGGCAGAGGAGTTTGAAGGGATGGGGAAAAGCCTAATCAATAGATACTAAGTGACCAGATGAAAAACTTTTTGTCTGACTAACAAGATGATGGCAGATAATTATAATGTACTATAAATATCAAAATGCCAAAAGAGTCTAGAACATGTTATCATAAACAATATATATTTGAACCTATATATTTTTAATCTGATTTAAATATTGCACTAAGTATATATGTTTCAAATAACTTTATGGTGCTTAATTAATGCTCATAATCTTCTTGAATTTATGTATCAGATATAAATAATTTTAATTAAATATTGATCTCATTTGTACTTCATTTCATAATTAATATTCCAAAAACAAGCTTAAAATAAAGTGAAATGGAGATGAACTTGTAAAGCACAGTAATAGTGGGCAAATGGCATGTTTTCATCAAAAATAGAAACATAATGTTAAGTATCAACTTTCACTAATAATAACGTATCACTTGCCATAGTTCACCAATGGCAAAATATGTATCATTCTCATGGAATATATTAACAGGGAGCTGTGGTCTCCATGGAGAAGACATATGGAAAATCTCCACAGTATCATTTCAAATTTTTTGTAAATATGCATCCATTCTAAAAAAAACAGCTTATTGATTAAATGAAAATTCATGTCATATTTACATAGTAGTTTATTTTCTCCACATACCACTAATTATTTCAGTTTAATTTTTCTTCAGGCTGCATTGCTCTTTTTTCTTCTTTTTTGCCAGTCTTGGGGCTTGGACTCAGGGTCTGAGCACTGTCCCTGGCTTCTTTTTTGCTCAAGGCTAGCACTCTTCTTCTTGATGCACAGCACTCACTTCAGGCTTTTTCTGTGGATGCGGTGTAGAGGAATCAAACTCAGAGCTTCACGCATGCAAGGTGAGCACTCTACCACTAAGCCACATTCCCAGCCCTGCATTGCTCTTTTACTCATCCCATAATATGAATCATGTTTTATTCTCTTGCTGTCTAGTTCTGAAATCTGTGTGCATTTATTTATCCATGCCAATGGATAAGGAGCTTTTGGAATCTTTGTCTTGTCCTTGTGCAGACTATGAAACATTATTAAAATGAATAATGTCTTTTCCTAGTGGATTTTCTCTTCAATATTCAGAATTCATTTTTTCAGAAGTCAGAAATTCTTTTGTAAACATTTCTACTTCACAAACTTAAACAGCTACTATTCTAGTGATTCTAATGGTAATAGCAAGCCTGGATAACTGACTCACTGGAGTTGATGTTAGAGATATCCCTGGCAGAAGGATGCAACAATTCCAAATGTGAACCTAAAAACAAAGGGGCAAGGAAGATAGTTGCAAAGTCTCAGGGACTGACTTCATCTTCATACTTGAATAAGGAAGAAAATAGTAAAGATCATGAGGATGTTAATTGCGTTTCTTAAAATTACTAAAATAACTACTTTATTTCTTGGTATCTGTGTATATGCTATCCAAATGTTAGGCTGTATTATACTTTTTCTTGTAGGTTTTAATGCAACTTGGTGAGCAATGCATTTTTTCCCTTGTAATTCACTAAAAAATGTGTGGACATTGAAGTAAAACTAATTATCTGGGAAATTGTTCCTTAATACAATGGGATATGGATATTATGGGTTTCCTTGTTCTCATACAATATCCAAAACCTGACTAAAAATGTTCTTAAATTTGTAAAGGAGAAATCTACCATAGTTTCCATTTTCAACAAATGAGAAAATTCAGCCCCATTTATCAGAAATGCAGGGGAAAACTAACTAACCAGATCTCTGTTCTCCTACCATTAATAAGCTACTCCATTCAGTTAATTAGTAATGAGACAGCAGTATTTCTCAATGCTGGCTATAGAAACAAATATACGTGATTATGTATAAAATAGTACTGCTGGCTTTTTAAAAACTGTATATTTGTTAACTGAATATGTAGGTAAACAAAAGAGTTTCTGAAGATAAAATTATGTCCTCCATGAGAGCACACACTAAGCGCTAAATGATTTATCTGCAATATAAGATTTGACTAGAGGTAATACAGTACCTTCAAGTTCTAACCTGAAGACATGACCTCCAACCTTATATTTGCTACTTCGACTGTGTGACCTTTGGTTACTTAAAGTCTTTCAAAATTCATTGAGTATAATCTACTTATTTTACAGTGGTAGAAAATGAAAATATAATAATAATGAACAAATAATGTTGAGCGAGACAAGCCTAGAACACAGAAAACAAAGGGGCATGAACTCCCTGATATATGACTGCTAAGGTAGGGGGGAACACTAGAGATCAGGTCTGTGAAACAAAAAGTTCTTGTCAAATGGCATTTCCCACAGGCTTGGGTCAGTGACCTTACATTATGTAACTAAAACCAAACAACTACTAAATATAGAAAGGTCTAAAATAGACCTCTCAGTGGATCACAATAGCTCAAAAGCTATGTATGTATGATCATATAAGACAAGGATAAGCAAACTCTATTGTTGTTATATTTAAAGTTCTAGGTTATCAGGGTCCTTCGCCCCCAGTGCTCTCCTGGCCAGTGGGAGAGGTGAGGAAGCGCACCCCAACTGAGGCAAGCCAAGAAAAGGTGAAAGGTCGATGAACCACCTGCACCCAGCCCCCTTCGCCAGAGGACAATCAGACAGCTGGGAGAAAGGTCTCGAAGTCTCGGTTTATTTGGGAGGAGTCACACTCTTAAAAGGGTCAGAGAGCAGCAGGAAGGGGAGGGGTGTAGCGCACCTAGCTAGGGGCTATGAGAGGCGGCCTGAGCTGTCCATCAAGGGTGGAGAGCTGAGGGACCAACCCTAAGAGGCAGCCTAATTCTATGTTACAGCCGACAGGATCGTCTCCAGGTTCATCACCAGGTGTCATCTAGGCTACACATGGTCCCAAGGCTGGGAGGCGGGCCAGCTAGAACCGCCTTTCTGGTTCCGGGGAACCCAGAAGGCAGGCGGGGCTATCTAGGACCACCCCTTCCGGGTTCCGGTGTAACAGCCACGCTGCCCCAGGGCTGGGAAAACAGGCAGGGCCAGATAATTGCCTCTTAATGATGCAAGGTGTGCTCCACACTAGGTGAATTTCCTTTGGTGTATGCCATGTGGCGACTGTATATGTTTTTGGTACAATGGGTATTTTATATAGTCTACCTGATCTAGGGAAGGGAAAGAAAACTGAGGGTGTAAGATATCACAAGAAATGTACACACTGCCCTATTATGTAAATGTACCCCTTTTGCACAACACCTTATCAAAAAAATTTAATTAATAAATAAAAAATTTATAAAAAAATGAAAATGAAAATAATGTGACAATCTAACAACAGGTAATTAAGAGAAGGAAAAAAGGTTAATTAGATAAAAAGGTTTAAATCATTTGGTAGTCCCCCAGTGATATTAGAACCACTTTATTAAGGCTAAAGCCAAGGTCCTAGAAAAAGTGATCACAAATCACATATTCTTTTACTTATATCCCACTTCTCTTTAGCTCGCTTTAGGTTTGCTTCTTGTTTCTTCTTTCTGGTACCATCACTCCACAATAATTTTTGTATCTTTACTAATGACTTCCTTATTGTGCAATTCAATAAATGCTTTTCACATTCAATGTTTATTGATCTCTCAACATGGCTGAATAAAGTTCTCAATTCTCTCCCTCTGTCTTGGTTTTTATACTTCTTAGCTTTTGGAATGCTTTTCCACCATAATCTCTGGCTTCTGCTTGGTGAATTTATCTATATCTAACTAATTTCTTTCTTTCTTTTTTTTTTTTTTTTTGCCAGTCCTGGGCCTTGAACTCAGGGCCTGAGCACTGTCCCTGGCTTCTCTTTGCTCAAGGCTAGCACTCTGCCACTTGAGCCACAGCGCCCCCTCTGGCCATTTTCCACATATGTGGTGCTGGGGAATTGAACCTAGGGCTTCATGTATGGGAGGCAAGCTCTCTTGCCACTAGGCCATATCCCCAGCCCCATCTAACTAATTTTTAATGTTAACATTTTTAAAGAGTTTTAATGTTTTATTTTCTTTTTCTTATTTATTGTCAAAGTGATGTACAGAGAGATTACAGTTTCATATGTTAGGCCTTGGATACATTTCTTTCTTTTTTTTTGTTTTTGTTTTTTGGCCAGTCCTGGGGCTTGGACTCAGGGTCTGAGCACTGTCCCTGGCTTCTTTTTGCTCAAGGCTAGCACTCTGCCACTTGAGCCACAGCGCCACTTCTGGCCATTTTCTGTATATGTGGTGCTGGGGAATTGAACCCAGGGCCTCATGTATACAAGGCAAGCACTCTTGCCACTAGGCCATATCCCCAGCCCTTGGATACATTTCTTGTACTGTTTGTTACCTCCTCCCTCATTCCCCCCATCCCCCTTCCCCTTTCCTTCTCTGCCCATGAGTTGTTCAGTTGTTTTACACCAAACAGTTTCCGTTTGTCTTTTTATCCTGTGTCTCTCGATTTTGGTAATCTCTTTCACTTTCCTAGTTCTAATACCTGTATACACGGTTTCCAATATAGTCAGATAAGATACAGAGATAGTGCAGGTACAACCACAGGAATTGGATACAAGAGGATCATCAACAATAGAAGCTATGGTTTCATGTGGCATGATGAAAGTCATTACAACAGTGATATATCACCTGTTTCCATAACATGGAGTTCATTTCACTTAACATTATCTTATGCATTCATAGGGGCATAGCTATTAGGCTCTTGTAGACTTCTATTTATTACTCTATTCTAAGGTCTGTCTACTTAATATCTTTTCTAAATTAGACAGATATGATAATTGCCTGGATTTCTATTTTTTCTATTTCACAAACATATCAGAGTGCACTCATTTACATAACATTTACATCACTAATCACAATTTTAGTGTACACACTCATGTGTTGCATAATGGCATTTTGACAATGATAGGTCACACATACTATGACAGTCATATAAGAGTATAATAGAAATTAAAAAATGTTGGGGCTGGGAATGTGGCCTAGTGGTAGAGTGCTTGCCTAGCATGCATGAAGCCTTGGGTTCGATTCCTCAGCACCACATACACAGAAAAATCCAGTAGTGGAGCTCTGGCTCAAGTGGTAGAGTGTTAGTTTTGAGCAAAAAGAAGCTAGTGGGACAGTGCTCAGACCCTGAGTCCAAGCCCCAGGACTGGCAAAAAAGAAAAAGAAAGAAAAGGTGGCCTACTTTCCATTAGCTTTACTGTATACTTTTCCATGTAATACACTCACATACAAAAATACCATTGTGTTACATTTAACTATATTATTTGGTATGTACTCTATTGAATCACAATTTAGGACTAATATACTGTACTAAACAGCTTAGAAATATAGAGGCTATATTTTCTAGGTTTATGAAAGTACACATCATAATAGTTTCATAGTAAAATTTATTTGTGAATATTATTGCTTGTTGATGTGAACACAATATAGTAACTGAATATTGGATGAAATTTATAATAAAGAAACTAGAAAAGAAAAAGCTGGAAGAGGAAAATAAAAGCAAAATTCAACGGAAAATATAGCATGTGCTTTTACAGACAACTTTGTAGAAAAAGAGTAGTATCATTTGTTGTGGGTAGAAGTCAAAATTATTTCCATTTAACTGTAAGAGCCCATGAAATATTAATATCAGATGTAAAATATGTTAATTTTGCCCCAAATGCAGTAACATATTAGGTATTTCCACTGGAAATTCAATGACCTAAAACTGTTGATGTTTTGTCAGCCAGTCCCTCTTATAATGTGTGTTCTCATTAATACACACACTCTTAGAATATTTTTTAACAATATGCACATTTGCCCTCACATACTAAAAGTGAGTGTGCAAGTATGTGTATGCATGCACGCATGCATGCATGGCTGTGAGTTTAGTTTAGAAAAATTAAGGATGCATGTACATTTTTTCTAGGCCGACACTGCAGATAAATAGCCTATTTGGGTTATAGTGGTATTCAATCCCAGGCGAATAGAGGACACAGATTCAGATGCATTCTGCTTTGATGATATCTTTGGTTGCAAATTCTTCCATTTGGAATTCATAATTACAATGTCCCTATATTTGAGGTTATTCTCAGCATCCAACCCTCTGATAAATCTGTCTACATAAAACGGCAGCTGGTCCACTGGCAATTGAACTGCTTCTGATGACATAATTTCACGATGTTTTTAGTCTTTCAAAGAGAGCAGCTGTCCAGAGCTGCAGAAGCATTGTGCATGGGGAACTTTGCTCACATTTTCTCTGTGGACAAGAAAACTATGTGGGTGAAAATCGGTGGATATGGTCAGGTAAATAACCATTTGCTGGAAAAAAACATTCCCTTTGTTTATGTTAACTCCAGTGTTTAGCAGGATTTTAAGGTTTGTACCTGAGAAAAAATACTTTGATAGAGGAGATCAAGAAATACTAGCTCTGTTAAAATTATTTTCAATTCAGTCCCCAAAATGAAGTAAGGATATAAAACAGAGAGGAAAGTATAGGTCATCTGAAGGCAGATGCTTCTGTTCTACGTGGAATTAATTTCCTTAGCCTATGTCCAAATAAGACTAAAAGAAAATCTGGGTTTTTTTCTCAGTGGGGAAACAAATTGCACTTTATCATGTGGTGAGGTAAAACTGTTAATTTTAGGGCAGCAAGAATGGACTGTGTCATCCAGGTACCAACCAGTGCCTTGTAATCCTAGCTACTCAGCAGACTGAGGTTTGAAGATCACAGTTCAAAGACAGCCTGGGCAGAAAAGACAGTAAGACTCTTATCTCCAATAAACTATTCAGGAAAAGATGGAAGTAGCATTGTGGCTCAAGTGGTAGCATGCTAGCCACAAGCTCAAAGAGGCTCAGGGACAGTGCCCAGGACTTGAGCTCAAGCCTCAAGGTCAGAAAAAAAAGAGTATGTCCTATAGAAATGTGTATTATACAATTATTACTCTAACCTACACTATTTTGAACCTTGAAATGATGAAAGGCTATTATTTTTCTGGTCAAGAGAATAATTTTCTTAGACATCCTACCTTGTTGAAAACAGTTAAACATTCTTTATAAACAGTCATTTATGGGACAAAAATAGTTTTGTACTAACCTCATAATAAATCATGACAACACATAACTTCAGGGTATTAACCGGATTAAAAATGTAAAATAGAAGCTCCACAGTGATCTTTTATCAAGATGGAGTAAGCTTTCATTTTGATTCAGTGTAGGTCTTATAAACCTGTACATTTGGTAAAATGGCACAGGCTTGCATCCAAACCCTGTACTACTATAACTTGCTTTGTTTAAATATGTTGGGAAGGTATGGGTTGACCATAAAACATCTGGATAATGAGTAGACAGGAAATATCTATACTCAGCATATTTAACATAAAAATCAAAAATATAAGCTGGACTTTGGTGACCTGTGCCCGTAATCCTAGCTACTTGAATGACTGAAACCTGGAGGATTATGGTTGAATCCAGCCCAGGTAGGAAAGTCTACAAGACTCCATTTAATCAATGACAACATGGACTTAGAGGTATGGCTCAAGGAGTATCCGCCAATGATCAAGAAAGCCAAGTGAAATGCAAGACCTTGAGTACAAAGTTAGGTACCATTACACAAAAAATTAAATGAAAATACAGAAATATAAAGGGAATGAAAAATAACAGGATTTCTTTCTAGCACATTCAGTGTGGTGGGTGTTTTCACCTATTTACTCTCAAATCACTGTGGCCATGAAGAGTTTTGGCTGGAAAACAGAAAATATAATAGCCTGAGAGTGATACAGGTTTCAAGATTGTAGTATGGAGACTGCAAGTATAATGAAATTATATTTTCCTACCTTAAAATGGAAGCTTCCTAAACAAAAGACATCACTATATATACACTGTTATTGCTATATACAAATTAAGGAATGTAGTATTTATTATAAGTAGAATTTTATACTTAGTTTCATTAGCAATAATAAATTTTAGTCAATAAGTATATTGTATATTGAACTCATTCTGTAGGGCCTTACAGTGGACATCGAGATTCAAAGCATGGTCTTCTCTATCTCAGAAAGTTGAAAGGATCAAATGGTGCTACTGCAGGCTCAGATAACCATATCAACAATATCCATTCAAAATTATAAACTGTCAATACTTCAGTTTTGGTTTGTTTGGAAGAGAAATTCTACAATGATATTGAATCTATGATTCCTTGATAAAACATCTGGAGAATGGTGAAGTACTTGTCTCAAGCCTATTTCAATAACTTGATTTCTAAGTCTAATGATTGAGGAGAATTCCAGAAACAGAAGAAGCTAATCAGCACAAGAATACAAGAATAGTCAGTATTTTAAAATCAGGAACAGCTTCTAACAAGAGAGTAGCAATAGTAACTAATGGGAGAAAATCCAGAGAAATTGGTAACACGCAAAAATAGTTGCCATGTTAACAAGGACTTAAGGACTCCACTGTTTCTTTCAGGTACAATTGAAGGTGGGGTATTTATAGAATGTCTGATTCAGAAATATGTAGAAAAATAGAATCATTAAGAAAAAGATTGAATAGTTTTGTGAAGTTATTTTTATTTCTTTTGTTTGTCTCTGTGTTATTTTAATTGTTTCTTGCAACAAAGCCTTGTTATATAGTCCAGGCTGCAGTGAAACTCATCCTACCACTTCCCCCTGTCATGTTTGGAATTACAGGCATGTGTCACCATGTCTAACTAATTGCATTTTATAATAACCTGAGAAACCTATCTCGCAAGTAATATCACATAAGTAACCATATAGCACAGTGGAATTGAATATATTTTTAAAATGTTGTCGAGTAGTTATGAAGATAAACAAAATCCTCCATGCATTTCTAAGTAAATGAAAAAAGCTTTATGAAGTACATGACATTTATCTATAATGGAAAGATATGGTTACTATTTATTTCTCATAATTCATGTATAAGAAATTTACCTATCACTTTACCCTAATAAATCATTGCTAAAGAAGTAATTTGGGACTACAGGAGACAGTTGTACTTCACCACAAAATCTGAAGGTTTGGTGAGCTGAAAGTAATCAAGAAGAAGCAGATACAGGACATTCTCTGCCCTTTGTCTATTTGCCTAAGGATATCATAGAGATTCTCAAAGACAAAAAAGATAACTGGAGATTCCAATAAACTGGAATGAAACTAGAGGAATCTGCAATAACAACCTTTCCTGAGTAGCTTTTATCTGCCATAGATTCGCCTTTCTATAATTCGCAATACTTTAACACCAAAAGTCCCTTTTCCTTTATCCTGTCTCTTCAAAATGTATTCTATGTGAAAGATGGTATATAAGCTGTAATTCAAAGCCACCTCTTTGAGTGCTACTTATTCCCTGGCTGTCAACAATGTAAAGTTGTAAAACACATGATAATAAACTCATTTTTCTCTTGTAAATTGAAATTTTCATAGCTATTATTTTCAACTAAGAACTCTTGAAGATTGAAGAAAAAAACCCTTTTCTTCCCCTATAGGACTAAATTAACTCAATGTAGAACAAGGTCATGGCTGGGGGAAACAGAAATGCTTCCTGAAAAAGACTTCAAGCACTGAAAGAATGGTGGATCCTAGGATGGCACCAGGAGGATTTGTTTCACAAAGCAAGGAATTCATTGCAATGGAATTGTGAGAATTAGGAGGACGTGCTGTGAAGTGAATTTCCCTCAGAAAACAGATAATTAACCTCAGCATTTTATATTTATTGATGTGAAAACTTCTTCCAGGTTTTATTCATCTTTAAATCATTTTGAAATCACAAAGTCATTTGTGATCTCATTTATGGTACATAGATGAAGATTTGATACTTGTACAGAATAAGAACTAGATCAAGTAATATTCAGAATATTTTGAACTCAACATTTCATACAATATCTAGAAGGATAATACAGACATGGTTGCTTAACTTTTTTATGAAACATTCTAAGTATTAAAATTGCAAATTTCCATCTTAAGGTGACTTAAAAATGCTCTATTAGTTATTTAAAGCACTGATTATAATTAATTAAGAAAAATACAAAAACAAAAAAGACATAGACTAACTAACTTGTCTTTATTCTGAAAGGTACCTAGAACATTTGACATAAATTACAATTAAGACCAATCCTCCTCAATTTTTTCTCTCTTTTGTATATGCTGGAAATTCTGACCCAAACTATTTTCCAATACTGTCTAAACTATGTTTGAATTTTGACTGTTGTTTTGATTTTTCATTGTGATAGGTTTATATAATATTCCTTCTACATAGACTACAATATTTTAGTATATAATATATAGTAGTTCTATATATATTATACAATTTAATAAATAATAAATATGTAATATTTTAATGAGTAAATCAATATGGATGGCCTAGTGGTTATATAACTAAAGAAAACTTAATTGACAATTATCAGAAGCTTGGTTAATTAACCATTTATGAAAATTTTTAATTTAGCCATTTATAGAATTTTTTCACCAGACATCAACCTCATGCTATCTTTACATTGAATATTATTTACGACTAACCTTTGTTACTAGGGTTTTAATTAAGAGGGCATTATTGCTTCTTTTTGACATCTGTACCCTGACATGAAATCAGTCTCAGCTGAAAAACATTCATTAAAAATAGTATCTTGGGCTGGGACTATGGCCTACATGAAGCCCTGGGTTTGATTCCCTAGCACCACACATACAGGAAACGGCCAGAAGTGGTGCTGTGGCTCAAGTGGCAGAGTGCTAGCCTTGAGCAAAAAGAAGCCAGGGACAGTGCTCAGGCCCTGAGTCCAAGGCCCAGGACTGGCAAAAAAAAGTAGTAGTATTTTAAGTCAAAGGTACCTCCAATAAGAGTGATAAGAAGCAAAATTCCTCAGCATTAATTGCCATCTTTTTTTCTTAATTAATATACACAAAAGTTTGTGGTAACACAGGATATTTTTGTTAATTCTTCATGTTAGCATAGCTATAGAGCAGCCTTTTCTAGTTCCCACACAGTCTGCCCCAAGTGACAATTGAGCACGGCTCGCATTAAAGCTCTAACACGACAATGTTTTCAAGCACTTAACAAAGGTTAGAGTGTTGCCTTCCTGTGTGTTTGAAACTGTTTGTACTTCTGGTGTAATTTTAGCCATGTCTACCTTAAGTAAGGAAAGTGTCTTGCCTTCCCAGTGAGTCTAATAATAATGAAAAAAAATTCACATACAAAGGCCCTCTAATCCTTATTTGTCTGTTTTCAAATCTCTTCAAATGGCAGAGTATAAAAATCTACATAAACATTTTTTTTCAAAAATTTCATTCATTAAAGGTAGCCTTTAGATAGTATTAACTATACATCTTTCTCCACATGGCCTAGTTTTGAGCTTTGCAATTGGGACTGTGAGCTTTGTGTTGTCACTTCTATTTAATCCTTTCATGAATCTTTCACCAAAAATGAACTCATTTTAAGATGAAGCGGTGAATTAATGCAGTTATATAAGCCTGTAACTACATCTAATTTGAGAGTATGTCAATTAAAATGTAGCAAGGCCTCTGGCCCTTCAAATCAAAATATCAATGTGATGTTGCAGAAGTTATTTTTGTTTCTTCCGGTTTTAAAAAAATATTTTGTTTGTCCTCAGATGCCTCTCACTAACAAGAACCTATTTTTAACTTTCTTTCTATCAGAGATCACCTTTCACTCAGGAAGACGAAAGCCAAAATGAGAATGTAATTCTAGAATCCCAAGCTTGGGGTTTCAGAAATTTTGGAGTTGGTTTTTTTCCTGTGAGAACAGCAAGGTGGTAATTAGTACACCTTACAGCAGTGCATGTAGCTAATTGATATTCAAACTTTCACCTTCTCTATTTATGTCTTTCCTTAAAGTGAACAAGATAACCATTTTGTACAACCATAAAGAAGAAAGGCTTACACGTTTGTAATATGGTTAGGAAGAGGAACATCCACTAGATAGGGTCAGATAAGACAATTATTCAGCTAATACATCCTACTTTCATCCTAGAGAGAGTACTGTACACATAATGAAAATTTACCCATTCCTAACTCTAAAGAGTAACCAGAAAAATTAGGCACATGACTAATTTGTAAACAGGGATAACAATGACAATATTATTTCTTTTTCGTTGAATATCTTATTACCTTTAAGTAGTTGTTGAATGTGAATCTTGATCAATGTCCCTCCTTTCAACATTCTCACCCAACCTTCCCTCACTTTTCTTAATTTTAGATTATGTATTGAATATTTTTTGCCATTTAACAAAGGTTTGCATGCATATAAGACATCTCATCTGTGTCATCACTTCTACATCTTTACCCCCTTCCACCCACCCCTTCCCTTATATTTCTCTATTTTGTGGTATATACAATTAATTCTTGCCTGAATTTCCCCCTTTCCCTTTTCATTCTGTGTGTGTGTGTGTGTGTGTGTGTGTGTGTGTGTGTGTGTGTGTGTGTGTGTGTGCCAGTCCTGGGGCTTTAACTCAGGGCCTGAGCACTGTCCCTGGCTTCTGTTTGCTCAAGGCTAGCACTTGAGCAGTACACTTGAGCCACAGGGATACTTCTGTCTTTTTCTATTTATGTGGTGCAGAGGAATTGAACCCAGGGCTTCGTGCCTCAAATACATGAAGCAAGCACTCTACCAGTAGGCCACATTCCCAGTCCCCCCTTTCATTCTTTTATCCCTCTATCCTTGCACCCATTCTAAGTACACATTTCCTGCTATTTATTTCATTGCACTTTGACTTAGCCTTTTTTGTTGTTGTTTTTGTTAGTCATAAGGCTTGAATTCAGGGCCTGTGCCTCTGTCCCTGGTCTCTTCAGCTCAAGGCTAGTGCTCTACCATTTCAACAACAGCACCAATTCTGGTTTTCTGGTGGTTAATTGGAGATGAGTCTCATGGACTTTCCTGACTGGGCTGGCTTTAAACATTGATCCTCAGGTCTCAGTCTCCTGAGTAGCTAGGAATACAGGAGTGAGCCACCAGCATCTGGCTTAAACAGACTTAGTCTATTTAAAGAATTATAATATTTGCACTCTCCATAGTGTTTATTCTACCTCAGTTAATTCATTTGTAATCCCTTGCTTACTACCCCGTGTGTCTACTTGTAGATGAACAGACACATTCGAGCTAACACAATTGAGGGAAACCATTCAATATGTGTTTCTCTGGGTCAGGCTTACTTCACTTAATATAACTTCCTTCCAATGGGGCAATATCATTTTTTTCTGATGGATTAATAGAATTCATATATGTATGTGTATATGTATGTAGGTATACACACACACACAAACAATCTGTCTATACATGTCCCATTTTCTTGATCTATTTGTCCATTGAGAATACCAGAACAAAATGTGCTGCAGTATTATTTACCATAGCCCATATACAGAATCATTCCAGACAATAGTATTTCTAATAAAATATAATTAATGAAAGATAGAAGTGACTAGGGAAACCTTAGCTAATATATAAAGGAAAACAAACCATTAACTTTGAATCTTTTTCCACTAACTGTATCTTTAATCAGTGATGGCAAAGGAAAACTATCTCAAAAACAGAAATGTTTATATAATTTACCCTGTGCTTACCAGCTCCTCAAAAAAATTGAATTGATTTTGAGTTTGTAGGAAAACACTATGTATAATACTATATGTAATCCTAATTCCTGTAATGGGATAAGTTGGAATATAAATTCATATGTGTATTTAAATAAATATGTTAAACATAAGCAAAATGTATTCAATACTGACTATATAAAACAAAAAAAAATCATGCCTTTCAAATTTCACAGCAAATGTAAAACAGTAGCATTATGCAGGAAATGAAGATAATATAATTATACTGTTTTAAATTAAGTGTATTATTCATGAACTGTCTTTAAGATAAACTAAGAAAAGGTTAAAATTGAAATTTGTTCAAAAACCAACAAAACAACACAAACAGAAATATTTGAAAGTCCAAAGAAAATAAAATGGAATATCAAAAATAATTAAGCCCTTCACACAAGAATAAGGAGAAACAAAGGGAAATGTGATTGTAAAAAGAGATAATAAATTCTATTGAAATAGTACAATTTGAATTAAAACAGTTTAATAAATTTATTATATAAATAAACTGTTTGGTAAATATTCACAGGTTACCAGACTTGAAAACAAGGTAATGCCAAATTATAGTCAGTATTCTTATTTTTTATTGATTTATTTATTGTCAAAGTGATGTACATGGGGGTTACAGTTACATACATAAGGCAGTGAGTACATTTCTTATCCAATTTGTTACCTCCTCTCTTATTTCTTTCCCCCTCCCCTTTCCCATGTCCCTCCCCCCTCCCTATGAGTTGTACAGTTGGTTTATAGCATTTAGTTTTGCATTGGTTTGCCCTGTATCCTTTGTCTCTCCATTTTGATGTTCCACTTCCCTCCCCTAGTTCCAATAATCATATATACAATGTCCAGGGTATGGAAATAAGTAATAGTGACATCAGGGGTAAAACTCTAGGGAAGAAAGATAAAAGAAAGTGGCATAATTTCACATGGTTCATTGAAAATAACAACAATGATAAACCACTTATTTCCATAGCTTGGAGTTATTTCACTTAGCATCATCCTATGTGTTCATATGTATATAGCTATTGAGCTGTTGTGATCTTCTGCTAGGACTAGCCTAGGAATGTACTAATTATAACCAGAGGGAAAGCATCAGTATTATTTAAGTATATAAACTAACAGTTTGAAAATCAGTGATGTCCAAAGATTATTCCATGTAAATCTTAAGCACAAGATAGCTAGATTACATAGATAGATGCCTAGATAACATACATATATACATATGTATATACACTCATATATACGTATATAGACATATGTAAATACATGTAGTTGTGAAACTGGTTGAAGGGAATGAATGGAAAGCAGAAATATAGGTAGTAAATAGTATTGCAATAGAATTTGTCTATATATGAAATGACAAAATTAACCTATTGTAAGCTATTATTAGGGAATGAAGCAAAACAGAGAAATGAGAGGGTAATAGATAAGGGCAAAGTAGCCAAAGTACGATATATTCATGTATGAAATAACCCCACTATCACTGTATCTCATCTGAATACTCTGGATACTGATTATGTGTGTATTAGAACTAAGGAAAGGGAAAGGGAATATCAAATTTGAGAGACAAAGGATAAAAAGACAAACCATTCCAAAAGCAATATGTACAAAACCATCTGGTGTAACCCAACTGAACAACCCATGGTGGGGAGAGGGAAAGGGGGAGGGGGGAGGGCAGAAATGAGTGAGGAGGTAACAAGTTGAGCAAGAAACGTACTCACTGCCTTACATATGAATCTGTAACCCCTCTGTACTACACTTTGACAATAAAGAAAAAAGTTAAAAAAAAGAAATACCAAAATAAAACCTCTTTGTAGATTCAATTGTACACAAGTTTAAAAAGTTTATCAGAATTCACATCTGTAAAGAATAAGCAAACTTGAAAAGAAGTTAATAAAATTACCATGAAGTAAATATGGAGAGAAGAAAAAAAGAATAAGTAAAAAAATTAAACTGAAAGAAAAGTACAGTAAATAGAATGAAATTTCTCCAATTACAGAAAAATTATCTACAAAATACCTGTAAGTAACATTAAACTTAATTGTGAAAAATAAAACCTTTAACCCTAAAAGCAAGAAGAGGGCAAATAAATATTTTCCTTTATATGCAACATTATACTAAAATTAAATACACTACAAGAATCAAGAAAGACATTAAAAGGGTTAAAATTTGAAAACTTAGAAGTGAACTTTTGTTTATCCTAAAAGATATAAAGAATTTAAACTCTGGATCTGAGCTAATTTAGCAAAAGTTACAAAAAACAATCACTATGAATTTTTTATTTCATATTCGAGCAGCAAGCAATTACACAATGAAACTGAAGTCATTTCCATTTTTAAGAGCATGCAAACATAGTAAATACTTAATCTGATAAAGATGTTCATAATATCAGTACACTGCAAACTGCCTATTACAAACTAAAATGTGTTGTTAAGATATATAAAATAAAACAATTGCAAAATATTTTCGTGGACTCAAATCTCAAATGCTATTGTTCATAAATATGACTATGAAATCCACATCACAATTTTAGAATTAAAAAAAATTATATAATTATCAGTATAAGGTATCAAGATAATCTGGAAAAGGAAAATAAATAGGAATGATTTACTAGAGTAAATAAAATTGTGGAGCTAGTGAATAAATACCAACAAGTAATTGCAAAATAACAGTTCACAAACTGACAGACATGTATAACCAACTAATTTTGAATGGAAATGTAAAAATCAGTTCAATGGAAGAAAGTAAGTGTAGTATAGACTGTAGTGCTAGGTCTTTAAGTGTAAATATTTGTGAATGTTTTGTAACCTTGTGCAGGAAAAGATACTTTAGTGAATGACACCCCCATTACAATTTTCTAAACTTCAATTAATTATTTCTCTTCTGCTTAATATTAAAATTAAGCTTCTGTCCTTTCAAAAGTAACTATTAGAATTGATAGTCAAGTTCTAATTATAAAAGAGTTCTCAGCACAAACCCACTCTGTCCAAAGGCCCATGTTGGAAGATTTGACCAGTCATAGCTTGGCTTCTAGAAATATATGCAGTAATCACTTGATTATGTGTTCTAGACCGTCATCAGGAAACATAAACAAATATCCCAGTGAGATAAAATTCCATATTTACTATGTCCACTATAAAAATTATAGTAGACCAAATTTAGGCAAGAATGGAAACCACAAGTGGACCTATGATATGTCATAACCACATGAAGAACAATATGGCAATTTCTTCCGAAAATCAAATAACATTTACTCTATGACCCACCAATTCAATTTCTAGGTGTTTATTGGCAAATATCCAAAAATTGACTTGTGAAAGAGATGATTTATTCATAGTAATCATATCTATAGTAGCCCCAAACATGCAACCACCTAAATGTCCATGAGGAATATCATGGTTTATCAGAAAATTATTTTACAATGGAATACCATTTAGCTATTAAAAGGAATGAAATAGAGATGAATGTCTAATTACTTCAAAACATACATGATCTTAGTTGAAAGAAGTCATTGACAAGCACATTTTTCATGACTAAATTTATATGAAATAAAAGAGATCAACACTAACATCCAGTGAAATAAGTGAATTAGTGGTCATCTCTGGAGGGGTGGTAGAGACTGGCTTGTTAGATGCAGGAGAGAATCTCCTGAGTTATGAATGTGTTATATATTTTCATTATGTTGATCGCTTTTTTGCCAGTCAGGGCTGAGGCACTGTTCCTGAGCTTCTTTTGCTGAAGGCTAGTGCTCTACCACTTGAGCCACAGGACTATTTCCAAGAGTTTTTTTTATGTAATGCTAAGGAATTGAACTCAGGACTTCATGCATGCTAAGCAAGCACTCTACCACTAAGCCACATTCCCAGCCCCTATTATGTTGAACACTACAGAACTTCAAAAATCAATCAAAATTATTGAATTAAAATTCAAAATATATGCATTTAATTGGTTTCAAGTTATACCATAATCAAAACTAATTAGAAGCAATCAATTAGGAAGCATTTCCAAAACAATACTAAAATAAATGATTACTTGTAGTGACATTTACCTACACACTAAATCTTTTACACCTGTCCTGTGAGTTCAAGTAGAGAACACAGTGGAAACAAAATCTTAAAATCCTGGCATGCTATGAAAAATGTCTTCATTGTTCAGAACTTCTATATGTTGCCTATATCTGATTAATTTTATTGTGTATTTTCACTAATATGGAACTATTTAACTATAAAGCTGAGAATCTTGGGCAAGATCTAAAGATTCTCAGTTATTGAAATACAATATTACAATATCCTGAATTCTCATAATGAGCTGGCTACTGTGTTTAAGTGATAAAGAAAAGCCAATACTATCTGTTACAGCAGTTTATAGCTTCTTTCTGATGAAGTAATGATGGCTAAATTTCCCAAACCTGTATCAAATGCCAGGGAAATCAGTGGTCAGTGTTTGTTTTCAATGAGTGCCACATCATATGTGCTTTGCTTTACCATCACTTGGTAATGTAACGTAGAACATCAAATACAACAGATGAAGGAATAAATCACACACACACACACACACACACACACACACACACACACACACGACTGAATCAAGAAGGTTTTTCAGATCATAGAAAAGGTATACTGTAAGTGTTCATCGCTAAGAGTTGGTATTTAGTATGGGCCATAATGAGCCAAGGCAGGTGAGTTTTTTGAGCTGAAGATATGAAAATATAAGGTGCTATAAGGAGAAACAAAAATATGGGTATAGGAAAAAATATAGGAATGAGGGCTTGGAGGGCTGTGTTTATTTTAAAGAGCTCAGGAAATGATATAATAAGAAGCTGGAAATATTGTTGGAAACAAGATAATAGATTTTTCTAACTACCTACTATGTTCATTGATTTTTATCTTGTACTCAAAGATAGGCAGATCGTTTTTTGATAAACAGTTCTTTCAAGGAAAACTTATACATGGCACAATAAATAAAATAGAGGAAAGATCCTACTGTTTGAAGTTAGACAAGGACACCTATAATGTCATTCTTGTCAGATACTAGAATCTTTCCCTGCCCAACCTCATCAATTTTGCTTACCTTGGAATAAAGTACTTCTTTCATGCCTTAAGGAACTCATCTGTTTTGAGCCAGAATAAATGTCATCGACTTTATGGAACTATAGGCCTTTCAAGAAGAGCATTTAAAAAACAGTGCTGTAGGTAATGGGAAGTTATTGAAGAGTTTCAAATAGTTTAAGAGATTCAGTCAGCACATATCATTTTATTTCACTTTTTGGTTTAGAAAAAAGACTGTAGCCAAGGATGACTAAGTGAGTCAGTAATATAATACCAGAAGGGCAGTAGAAACGGAGGAAAGAAGCTAGATTGTATATATTATGAAATCACATGACCTGGTTAGATGAGAGTGATAATATGAAAAATAAATCAAGTTTCTCTCTTGGAGACTCACAAACATGTCCTATTATGTTCTATATTATGTGGAATGAGTAAAGGTGAAAATTACGTTTGTAGAAATATCTCCCATAGGTGTATGCCAATTAAGAAGAAAGAATGTGAAGAACTATACAAAACTGATACTCAGAATTCACTATTAGAAGTTAATAAATAATATACTGGCATAGCTTTTGTAGACACATACTTTTATCAACAAAAAGAAGCTTTTCTGGGAAAGCAGAACAAGGAATGATAAAGCAATGCGGCTCAAATTAAATAGTTAAGGATAGATTTGCTTAGGGATATTGTGACTAGGGCTGTATCTCTAAAAGGAATATAATATACCTTCCAATCTGTTGATATAATTAAGTAGTGGAAGGAGATGGAGATGGTTTGGGTCAGAAGTTTATAGTTTCCTACCTAGATAGAAACACCATTGTTCCTACAGTCCTGCCAATGAACAAATAAATGGGTGAGTTCTCTTTAGTCTTCCTTCATTTTCTTTCCTTTCTTCCTGTCCCCTCCTCCTCCTCTCTCATCTCATTTCTTTTATTTGTAATATTTGGGCTTGAACTGAGGACTTTGCACTTTCAAGGAAGATGTTTTATTAGAACTATGTCCTCAGCAAGGTTTTTGTTTTAGTTATTTTTTAGATATGATGTAGCATTTTTGCATGTGACTGGCTTTGACCGTGGTCCTTCTGTTGTGCATCCCATCAACATGACCACCTTCTTGACTGAAATGGGTCCTTGCCACCTTTTTGCCCAGACTGACTTCCATCCATTATCCTCTGTGATTCCTCTTTATCCTCCCATCCTAATTTAGATGTAGTCCTGGTTTATAATTATTCTGTAGTTATCACAATTGGTGTCAATTCCAGTTGACACCAGATATAAATCTATTTGCCATAGGTGGTCAGGAAGATAAATGTCAAGCATCTAGTTGTGAAAGTCAGTACTTGGATACATGTTTCCATTGTATCAGGAGAGTATGAAAACATAGAAAGGCATATTTGCCAGAATTCAGTGAAAAAGAAGTAATATGGCTGTCAATGGGAATTAGATCATTGAGATGATTTGTATGGGTTGAGTACATAAAGGTAGTTTATACTCATGGGGTTAATTTGGTATGCCTTTTATTTCTATTGTCTCGAAGACTAGCACAGAACATATTCTCAGTACATGTTCGTTTATCCTTCAATATCTCAGATTATATTCCCTCTAATTAAAATAACTTGGGTAGTGTTTGCAAAATGTGGTCCCTCTGGCATAAGACTAGCATTACCTGGAACCTGCAGTTTCTTAGGCTGCAAACTAAACCAACTAAACAAAAAACTTTGGGTGGGAATCAGTCATGTATACATAGATACAAGCTTGTGTATCGCACAGGTCTTAGGACTAACATATGGTGTACTTTACTTCATTATGGTTTATTCTTATGTGCCTAAATGTGTTGAAATATATGCCTATATATTTAGGTAATTATTCTCCGAAATGTCAAATTTGCTAGTACTTTGCTTATCCAAAATATAACAACTAATGTTTATCACACTCAAACATTGTTTAATGGAAAAGTCTGATTGGAGATATTTGTGTTACTTGTGCTAGCATCTAATCCGCCTCATTCATCCTTCTATGATATTTTACTACAACTGTCTGCTACTTCCAGGGAGAACAATGCAACCTTCTTGATGTAATTACACATACACACAAACACACCACACATGCTTAACACTTCTCTTTGTCTACAACTTCTTCTAATAGCAAATCATAAATTAATTCACAGACACACACATGAAAAATAAAAAGGAGAGTTTATAAGCCACCAGTCTAATTCCCCATTAGATACATAAATGTTTTACATAAATTACTTATTGTCTTTGTGTTCAAATTGAAATTATCTTACAGTTTGTTAAGCATTATGGTGAAGCATGGTTAGTTCTTGGACTTATGCCAACAAATTATACTAAGATCAACTCTTGCCAAAGATTGAGAATGTGGAAACAAATGTTAAAAGAATTTCAAAACAATTTATAACATTCATAAACCTAACAAGTAGTTAGTAAATAATAAGTAGTGTATTAGTAATAGACAGAAACCCAAATTTTGAACAGAAGAGGTACAGTCTACTACTTCTGAGATTGGGTTGTGAATAAATGGAACAGGAAATTCTCAAGAAAAATAAATATAAAAACTGAGTCCTGAAGAGCAACTATAAGTTATATGTAATAAGGATCAGGGAAGGAAACAGGAACACAGAGAAACAATGGGATTAGATGTAAGAAAACGAATGATGTATTTATTAATTACATGCGGTTAATGACAATGGTATTCTGAAAGAGGGAAGATAAGAGCTGCTAGCATGTGCACACAGGATGAGCTTAGGCTGCTGAAGTGAATAGTTATAAGAAGCAACTGGGGAGACTTCCAGGAAGACAGCGGAGGAGCTGCAGAGCCCTAGCTGAGCTCCCTCTGACATCACAGTTTTCTTACCCCAAAGAAACTTTTACTCCTAGAAAGACAGCCAGAGTAAGTTCTAACAGTACAGGGATTCTGGCCAAGCAGGAAAAATCGACTTTGCTCATCTGAAAACCCAGATTTGAGCTCCGGGCGGTGTCCCGCCGCCACGCCAGTGCCGATGCCAGCATAGCGCCCGGCACAGCAACCCGCACTCCGGGAGGCTAAAGCACACAGCGGAGACCAGGGAGAAATCCTCCAGATGGCGCCTGAGCACAGACGACCTGAAGTCGCAGAGAAAGCGTGAGTACCCCACGAAAGATATTCTCACTCATGCCCACAGAGCAGCTTCTGGAAGGCAGCCCTTCCGCCACCGCCAGAGCAAAGTGCCATCTTTGCCACTGGCATAGGGTCAGACCAGATTGGAACTAAAGCGGGTCTGAAGAAAGCGAGGTCAAAGGAGCCATCTTTGAAAAGGGCAAGAGGGACCAACCAGTGATAGCCAGCTCTGCCAAGGAGAACGCCCCCTGCCCTGGCGGGAGGCGAGTCCTGGGCCTCAGCTTAGCCAGAGGTGCCCCGCCCTGCCCACCAGAATTTTTAAATTTAAAGTGAAAGTGGCGAGCAGCTCCCGGTGGCACAGAAACACCAGACGGGGGAACAAACAGTT
Source organism: Perognathus longimembris pacificus (assembly GCF_023159225.1). Taxonomy (NCBI): domain Eukaryota; kingdom Metazoa; phylum Chordata; class Mammalia; order Rodentia; family Heteromyidae; genus Perognathus; species Perognathus longimembris. The sequence continues at coordinate 5,724,150 of NC_063188.1, read as the reverse complement.
CCTGAGACATTTAAACGGTCCCGTCACAGAGGAAGCCGAATTCCCAGCCCGAAATGACGCTGAATTCCATAGCCAGCTCCTCCAGGCGTCCGCCCCACCCAGGAGGGAGGAACCTCCCCCAGGCAAGCAAGTCTCAGCCCGGTAAACCAGGCCAGAGGCGCCCCGCCCTGCTGAGTCCACAGCCTATACAAAGCGAGGCATTAAAGGCAGGGGCCCCACAGTAGACAGAGGAGATATGGTTCCCGAGACTGCTCAAGTCCCCATCTACAGAAGACGCCCAAGGCCTACCTGCAAGCTGTGCGAACCACAGAGACACAGTATTGCACCAACAGGGGAGAAGGGTCAGAACAGATCCACCCCCTACAAACTGAAATCAAGTCAAACCCAGCCAATCAGGAAAATAGACTGCAGACCATCGCAAAGAAACCAGAGACTGGGGAAAGACCACCCAAACAAGAAGGACTCCATTTTTTTTTCTTTTTTTCTTTTCAAACATTTTTTAAACTTTAAAAAAAATTTTTTTTTTCACTTCTGAAACATCGTTGGGTTTTTTTGTTTGTTTTCCATTTTTACCTATTTGTTTTATCAAGTTTTTTTCTTTTTTGTTTGTTTGGGTTGTTCCTTTTCTGTTTTTTTTTTTCCTTTTTAAAAGAATTTTTCTCTGTATTGTACATCTGTCTTGCACTATTTTTACTTTATTTCTCTCTTTGCATTCTCTTTCTTTAAAAAATACTTTCCTATGAATAACACCTCCATTCTTTTCTCCTAACTCTCCATTGTCTATCTTTTTAACCTTGTTCTTTCTACTGATACTACTCTTCCCCACATTTGCACATCACTGAAACGAAACCAAAATAACCACTTCCCCCCCAATACATTTTACTCTATTCTCTTTAGTACCTCCAACTTACCCTCCTGACTTACTGCCTGGACCTCCAGTTTCCATTGACTCCTGGTTATTGGATAGAGGGTATCCCAGCTTAATCCGAGTGAATCAAAGGGGTTCATAGAGAAAGCCAGTCCTAAAAGAACTTAATATAAAAACAAGAATTGCTTATAGGGTTGTAACAGTAAATAAGTAACTACTGAATACAGGGCCCAGGATTGGTTATTATATTGAAATTGGATTCTTTAGGAATACCAAATCTAATTTTATAGACAGGTATACAAGCTATCTGTATATAATTGTGAACTTATAAGATTTACACAACAGTGCTTGGTAAGGGCTGCTTTGGGTCTTAAACGGTGCTCACAGGTACTGGTAGACTGGCATTCAAAATTCAAATAAGCAGAAGGAACACAAGAAAGATGGCAAACAATGAAGTCTTGTCCCCCACTCAAAACAAGCAGGAAGCAGAGCAGTCAATCAAAAACATAGAAGAGAACCCCCAAAATGCTCTACAAAGTCTACTGATAAACATGATAAATGAAAAGTCTGAATCTCTTCAGTCAATTATTCTAGAGCGTGAGGAGGCAAAGCAAAAATTAATGGAGAATTTCATGGCATCCACAAATAGAAAGATAAATGAACTTCAAGAGTCAAATGAAAAGATAGCTACCCAGCTAAAAGATTTGAGAGACAACACTCAAAACCAAAGTAATGAAGTTAATGAAGTAAAAAAGTCCATACAAGACCTAAGAAATGACATGGAAATCATCAGGAAAGACCAGTCAGAAGGAAAAGAGATTCGAAATCAAGTAGCTAGCCTACAGTCCCGACTAACTGAAGCAGAGCATCGAATTTCAGAAGCTGAAGATTCCTTAGATTCTGTGGAGAACGATCAAAAATCAATACAAATCCCGTCCAATCAACAAAACAGATCACTCCAGGAAATTCAAGACACGATCAGGAAGCCCACTTTAAGGATAATAGGTATTAAGGAAAACTTGGAGAAAGAGGTTAATGGGATAGGCAACATATTTAACAGAATATTAGCTGAGAACTTCCCAAATATCCAAAAGGAAAGGCCTATACAGATACAAGAAGCATTTAGAACCCCAAGCAGACCAGACCAGAATAGGACATCCCACCGACACATTTTGATCAAAACAGGATCAGTAGAATACGAGGAAAGCATCCTTAAAGCTGTTAGGGAGAAACAATCACATATAACAATCACATATAACAATCATATATAAAGGAAAAGCAATCAGAATTACCCCAGACTTCTCAGCAGAGACCATGAAAGCAAGGAGAGCCTGGAATGAACTGTAGCAAACACTAAATAAAAATAACTACCAACCGAGAATTCTGTACCCACCCAAACTCTCATTCATAGCCGAAGGTCAAATAAAAGTCTTCCACAGTAAGGAAAAACTGAAACAATATATCTCCAACAAACCAGCTTTACAGAAAATGCTCAAAGATGTACTATACAGGGAAAATAATCAAGATCCCAATACAGACAGAGAAATGAACCCTAAATAGTAAACATCAGATCAAGAAATGGGAAGACACAGCTTTAAACAAGATAGTGATAATGAAAGGAACAAACGATCATCTTTCAATCCTCTCAACATTAATGGACTTAATTCTCCAATCAAACGACATAGGCTCATAAGTTGGATCAAAAATCAAGATCCATCTTTCTGCTGCCTACAAGAGACACACCTATCCAGCAAAAGTAAACATCTTCTAAAAGTGAAAGGCTGGAATTAAATCTATCAAGCAAATGGCCCCCATAAGCAGGCTGGAGTTGCAATCCCTGAATCAGACAAAATTGACTTCAAATTAAAAAAGGTAAGAAGAGACAAAGAAGGTTACTACATACTAGTAAAGGGATCTGTCCTACAGGAAGATATAACCATTCTAAATATCTACACACCAAATACATGCGCACCCAACTTAATCAAACAAACACTATTGACTTTAAAAACATCCATAGACCCAAACACATTGATAGTTGGGGACTTTAACACTCCACTATCACCTCTGGACAGATCAACACACCAAAAACTGAACAAAGAAACCACAGAACTAAATAATTGCATAGACCAACTAGACTTAATCGACATCTACAGAATATTCCACCCAGCAACAACAGAATACACATTCTTCTCCGCAGCACATGGAACATTCTCCAAAATAGATCACATCTTAGGACACAAAGAAAATCTGTACAAATTCAGAAGTATCAAAACCATTCCCTGCATTCTCTCAGACCACAATGGAATAAAATTAGAGCTCAACTCAAACAGCCACCACAGAAAATGCCACAATTCATGGAGACTAAACAACACACTGCTGTACCATCAGTGGGTCATTGAAGAAATTAAAACGGAAATTCAAATGTTTATGGACTTCAACCAAGTTGAGGACACAAAGTACCAGCTCCTTTGGGACACAGCAAAGGCAGTACTCAGAGGAAAATTTATATCTCTGAGTGTATACATCAACAAACTGGAAAAACAGCAACTCAATAATTTAAGGAAGCACCTTAATTTCCTTGGGAGAGAACAACAAGGCAAACCCCAAGTCAATAGAAGGAAGCAAATAATTAAAATCAAATCAGAATTAAATCAATTAGAGACGAAAAAACCATCAAAAGAATCAACAAAACAAAGAGTTGGTTCTTTGAAAAAATCAACAAGATAGACCCCTGGCAAACCTGACCAAAAAACGAAGGCAGCACACTCGAATAAACAAGATAAGAGATGAAACAGGTAACATCACCACAGAAATACCCAAAATTCAGAAAATAATAAGGGACTATTTTGCAAACCTTTATGCCAACAAATTGGAGAACTTGGAAGAAATGGATGATTTCCTAGAAAAAATTCATATCCCCAAACTGAACCATGAAGATTTAAACCTTCTAAACAGACCCATATCCAGTATTGAAATAGAAATGGCAATAAATGATCTCCCATCCAAGACAAGCCCAGGTCCAGATGGATTCACTGCAGAATTCTACAAGGCCTTCAAAACAGAACTCACACCAATATTTCTCAAACTCTTCAATAAAATTGAAAGAGAACGTTCACTTCCAGATTCATTCTATGAAGCCAGTATAACCCTCATCCCAAAACCAGGCAGGGGCTCATCACCGAAAGAGGACTATAGATCCATTTCCCTGATGAACATAGACGCAAAAATTCTCAACAAAATTCTGGCCAATCGTCTTCAAGAGGTCATCAAAAAAATCATATACCACGATCAAACTTGATTCATCTCAGGGACGCAAAGTTTGTTTAATATATGCAAGTCAATTAATGTAATCCACCACATCAACCGGTGCAAGGTAAAGAACCACATGGTTTTATCTCTGGATGCGGAAAAAGCGTTTGATAAAATCCAGCACCCATTTATGCTAAAAGCCCTGGAAAAACTGGGATTCCAGGGAACATTCCTGAATGTAATCAAGGCAGTTTATGACACACCAACAGGAAGCATAACTCTAAATGGTGAAAAACTAAAGCCATTCCCTTTAAAATCAGGAACAAGGCAGGGATGTCCAATCTCTCCTCTTCTCTTCAACATAGTACTAGAATTCCTAGCCAGAGCAATTAGGCAAGAAGAAAATATAAAGGGGATCCAAATAGGAAAAGATGAGGCTAAATTTTCTGTCTTCGCAGATGTCGATCCTATACCTAAAGAATCCCATAGACTCTACCCCCAAGCTACTAGAGCTGATCCTAAACTTTGGCAAAGTTGCAGGATATAAAATAAACCCTCAAAAATCAACAGCCTTTCTCTATGCTAACGACCCGAAGACCGAGGCGGAAATCAGGAAAGCAACTCCTTTTGCAATAGCCCCCAAAAACATAAAATACCTAGGAATAACCTTAACTAAAGAAGTGAAAGACTTCTTTGAGGAGAACTTTAAAAGCTTGAAAAATTAAATTATGTCAGAACTAAGGAAATGGAAAAACCTCCCATGCTCCTGGATTGGGAGGATTAATATAATCAAAATGGCAATATTGCCAAAGGCTATCTACAAATTCAATGCAATACCCATTAATATCCCAACACCATTAGAATAGAGGAAGCAATAGAGAAGCAATCCAAAATTTCATATGGAACAATAAAAGACCTAGGATAGCAAAAACACTCCTAAGAAGAAAGAACAGTGCTTGAGGAATTGCAATACCCAACTTCAAGCTTTATTATAAAGCTATAGTAATAAAAACAGCTTGGTATTGGCACCGGAACAGGCCTGAAGACCAATGGAACAGAATTGAAGACCCAGAAATGAACCCACAGAACTACGCCTACTTAATCTTTGATAAAGGAGCTAAAACAATAGTATGGAAGAAAGATAGCCTCTTTAACAAGCGGTGCTGGCAAAACTGGCTCAACACATGCAACAAACTAAAACTAGATCCTTTTATACCACCCTGCACCAAAATTAAATCCAAATGGATTAAAGACCTCGAAATCAAAACAGACACCCTGAAAACACTAAAGGAAGGAGTAGGAGAAACACTTGGGCTCCTTGGCGCAGGATGGAACTTCCTTAACAATGACCCAGAAAGGCTACAACTCAAAGAAAGGTTGGACAAATGGGACTGCATCAAACTGCAGAGCTTCTGCACGGCAAAGGACATACCTCGCAAGATAAACAGAAAGCCCATAGACTGGGAGAAAATCTTTACCGGCCATTCAATGGACAAAGGCCTCATCTCTAAAATATATGCAGAACTAAAAAAATTACCTTCTTCCAAAACAAAACCACAAAGAACCAATAGCTCCCTCATCAAGTGGGGTAAAGACTTACAAAGAGACTTCTCTGATGAGGAAATGAGAATGGCCAAGAGACATACGAAAAAGTGCTCTACATCACTGGCCATGAAAGAAATGCAAATCAAAACAACATTGAGATTCCATCTCACCCCAGTAAGAATGTCATATATCAAGAAAACTAACAATAACAATTTTTGTTGGGGATGTGGCCAAAAGGGAACCCTTCTTCATTGTTGGAGGGAATGTACACTGGTTCAGCCACTCTGGCAAGTAGTATGGAGATTCCTCAGAAGGCTAAATATAGAACTCCCATATGACCCAGCAGCCCCACTTTTGGGTATCTATCCAAAAGACCACAAACAAAATCACAGTAAAGCCACCAGCACAACAATGTTCATCGCAGCACAATTTGTCATAGCGAGAATCTGGAACCAACCCAGATGCCCCTGAGTAGACGGATGAATCAGGAAAATGTGGTACATATACAAAATGGAATTTTATGCCTCTATGAGAAAGAATGACATTGTCCCATTCATAAGGATATGGAAGGACTTGGAGAAAATTATACTAAGTAAAGTGAGCCAGACCCAAAGAAACATGGACTCTATGGTCTCCCTTATTGGGAATAATTAGTACAGGTTTAGGCAAGTCATAGCAGAGCATCACAAGAGACCAATAGCTATACCCTTATGAACACATAAGATGATGCTAAGTGAAATGAACTCCATGTTATGGAAATGATTGTTATACCACAGTTGTAACTACTTTCAACGTCCCATCAGTATCTGTAGCTTCTATTATTGATGATGTTCTTGCATCATCTTCCTGTGGTTGTACCTACACTATCTCTGTAATCTTATCTGAGTATATTGGAAACCGTGTATATTGGTATTAGAAGTAGTAAATTGAGGGCTGGTAATATGGCCTAGTGGCAAGAGTACTTGCCTCCTACACATGAAGCTCTTGGTTCGATTCTCCAGCACCACATATATGGAAAACGGCCAAAAAGGCGCTGTGGCACAGGTGGCAGAGTGCTAGCCTTGAGCGGGAAGAAGCCAGGGACGGTGCTCAGGCCCTGAGTCCAAGGCCCAGGACTGGCAAAAAAAAAAAAAAGAAGTAGAAAATTGAAAGGGAATACCAAAATTGAGAGACACAGGGTAAAAAAAGACAAACAACTACAAAAGCAATACTTGCAAAACTCTTTGGTGTAAGTGAACTGAACACCTCAGGGGGGGAAAGGGAAAGGGGGAGGAGGGAGGGGGATATGAGGGACAAGGTAACAAACAGTACAAGAAATGTATCCAATGCCTAACCTATGAAACTGTAACCTCTCTGTACATCAGTTTGATAATGAAAATTTGAAAAAAACAAAAAAAAAAAAAAAACAACTGGAAAATAGGGGAAAGTTCATCTGAGGACTAGCCAACTCTGAGTTAATTTTGATTTTTGCTGTGCCTTAATTTCTCATTGTTAGTGTTCAGAGCAATCCTGGGACACTTTATCCTCCATCACTCTGTTTGGAAACTAGTTTGGTAAATACAGAGAAAAAAATGTGTTATCCTGAGTAATCTTGACTTTTAGAATGAGGGCTTGCTAGCAAGCCTCTGTATTTCTTTCTGGGAAGTCCAGTGGTTAGTTATAGATATTATTGGCCTTCTCCTGATAGGCTATAGGAGATTTGTCTGCTTCCTTAAATTCTGGTTGGTAATATTTAATCATTTTTATTCTATGTGGTGTAAACTCAAAGCCCTATATTCTCTGAAGTAATAAAATCATTTTTTTCATTAATCAATATATTGTCAAAGTGATGTACAGAGGGATTACAGTTTCATATGTAACTCAGTGAGTACATTTGTATCAAACTGGTTACCTCCTCCCTCATTTCTCTCCCACTTTCCTCCCTCTCCAATTTCCTCCCCCTACCCCGAGTTGTACAGTTGGTTTATAGCATATTTTGCTGTTGCATTGGTTCTCCATTTACCCTTTGTCTCTCCATTTTGATGTTCCATTTCCCTTCCCTGGTTTTGATAAACATATATACAATACACAGAGTACCAAAATCATTTACAGTGATATCAGGGATAAAAACATGGGGAAAAATAAAATAGAAAAAGGCATAATTCACATGGTATATTGAAAATGACAACAACAATAATAAACCACTTGTTTCCATAACTTGAAGTTCATTTGGTTTAGCATCATCTTATGTGTTCATATGTATTATCTACTGGGCTACTGTGATGTGCTAAGACTATCCTAGATGTGTGATAATTATTATCAATGAGGGAAACCATAGAGTCTATGTTTCTTTGGGTCTGGCTCACTTCACTTAGTATGATTTTTTCCAAGCCCTTCTGTGGGGACTGCTCTCTCTGCTCCGGCTCAAGTGCTCATTTCTTTCTCTCTTATTATCCTCGCATCGCCTTCTCCCCCAACCCTCGGCCTGCAGGTTTTGTCGGGGTGAGACGTGGGGATGTCTCCGTCCTGGCGGGCGCACGACCCGCGTGGTAATGTGACCGCTATCCTACTCTGGAAGCAACGGACATAGACCACGGGTCAGCTTCTGAGAGCGAACTAACTTTATTGAGAGAGGGGCAAGGGTAGATGATCCGGGGGAAGGGGATTGGCCAGGATTCCCATAGGCCACGAGCTGTCAGGTGACCTCCAAGGGGCTGGTCACTTGACCTCCAAGGGGCTACGTCACTCGACCTCCAGGGCGGGGCTGGTAGGCGCCAGGCTGGCTGCCAGCTAGGTCGGGGGTCTCTTATCGGACCGGTTTCTCCAGATTCCAATGTAGGGAGGATGGAAGGGCTGCATTCCCCAGCTGGGGGAGGTGCCTCAGGCCCCTTCCATCTAGGGGGAAGATGGACCCCAACACCCTTCCATCTCCTTACGAATGAGGCAGTCATTCTTTCTGATAGAAGCATAGAATTCCGTTTTGTATATGTACCATATTTTTTGATTCATTCTTCTACTGAGGGGCAACTGGGTTGGCTCCATATTTTAGAGATGGGCAATTGTGCTGGTAGGTTTAGTATGGTCCTGCTTGTAATCCTTTTGGTAAATGCACAAAAGTGGGGTTGCTGGGTTATAAGGGAGCTGTATGTTGAGTCTTTTGAGGAATCTCCACACTGCTTTGCAGAGTGGTTGAACAAGTGTACACTACCATCAACAGTGTAGTAGGGTTCCCTTTGGCCACATCCTCTCCAGCATCTGTTGTTATTAGTTTTCTTGATAACGGACATTCCTACTGGGGTGAGATGAAATCTCAATGTTGTTTTGATTTACATTTCTTTTATTGCCAGTGAAGTTGAACACTTCTTCATGTGCCTCTTGTCCATCCTCATTTTCTCTTCTAAGAAGTCTCTGATAAAGTCTTTAGCCCATTTATTAAGGGGGCAGTTGTTTCTTTGAGGATTTGTTTGGGGGAATTTAATCTTTTGAGTCCTAAGTATATTTTAGGTATGAAGCCCTTGTGTCTTGTATGGCCAGTGAAGATCTTCTTCCCAGTCTGAGAGCTTTCTTTTTATCTTGTTAGGTATGTCCTTTGCCATGCAGAAGCTCTGAAGTTTCATGCAATTCAATTTGCCCAACCTTTTGTTCATTTGTCATGTTTCTGGGTCTCTATTAAGAAAGTTTCTACCTGTGCCAAGGAGCGCAAGTGTTTCTACACAATTCTGCTGAGACATTTTGCATTGCTGTTAAACAAAGAAATGGGTCTATAATCCTCTTTCTTTGATGAGTTACTGTCTGGTTTGGGGATAAGGGCTATACTGTCATCATAGAATGTGTTTGGTAGTGAACTTTCACTTTCAATTTCGTTGAAGAGTTTGAGGAGTATTGGTGTGAGTTTTGCTTTGAAGGCCTTATTGAATTCTGCTGTAACTGTCAGGACCTGAGCTTTTCTTAGATGGGAGATCTCATTACTTTTTCTATTTCATTACTTTATATGGGTCTGTTTAGTAAGTTCAAATCTTCTTGGTTAAGTGTGGGTATATATTAATATTTGCTAGAAATTAGTCCATTTCTTCTAGATTCTGAAATTTGTTAGCATATAGGTTTCAAAATATTCCCTTAAAATAATCTTAATCTTGGTTGCTTCTGTCGTGGTTTCCATTCTTGTCTCTAATTTTGTTTATTTGGGTATTCTTTCTTTTTTGGTACGATTTGCTAAGGGTTATCGATTTTGTTAAATTTTTTGAAGAACCAATTCTTTGTTTTTTTAATTCTTTCTATGTTTGTTTTTTTTGGACTCCCATTCATTTAATTCTGGTTTAATTTTAATTATTTGCTTCCATCTATTGGCTTGGGGGTTGGTGCTGTTCTTTTCCAAGGAGCTTCAGGTGTCTCATTAAATTGTTGGGTTGAGATTGTTGGCTGCCACAGCAGCCTCTAGAGGTGACTGTGCTAGGCAGCAAAGGTGGTGGGCAGGCACAGGGGCCTCAGTGCACCCATTCAGAGTGTTGTCCCTCCCTGCACCAATTGCTTTGGCACTTGTAGCAGTAATGGTAGAGATGGCGGTGGCGGGGCAACTGCATTGGGAAGCAAGGTTTGTAGCCAGCATAGTAGCCCCAGGCACCCCACTCGGCCTCTGCAAGGATCAGGATGTCCCTCAGGGGTAGCAGCAGAAGCAGAAGCAGCAGTATGCCAGTAGCAACAATGGTGGTGGCTTCGATGCCAGCAGTAGCAATGGCGGCAGCGGTGATGGTAGTCATGCAGAATGGGGTGAGTGGTTGTGAGCATAGTGGCTCCGGGGGACCCACTTGGTAGTGGGGATCTCCCCGCGCCTATTGTGGGAACTAGCTGTAGCTGCGAGGGCTGTGGCAGGAGAAGCCGCCCTGGTTCATGTGGCGAGCTGTTGCCTTTGGTGCCAGGAGCAGCCCTGGCAGCAGGGAATGTGGTGGTGGTGGTCACTCAGGCAGCAGGGTGAGTGGTGGGGGACAGAGAGGCCCCATCAGGCTCACTCTGTGACGTCTAGCCCCGCAGCAGCCCTGGCACATGGCTGGGTAACATGGCTCTTCCGTGCTTGCCCGGCAGCCTGACTCAGCGAGGGGTTCCTCTAGTGAACTCTAAAAATCCTTTAATATATAAACATAATCTAGTCCCAATAAAGGCACTGTTAAAGAGCTGGACATTGCAGGTAGTTTTCACCAAACAGAAAATGGAAATAAAATTTGCTTAAACCAGTTTTTCTTGCCACATTCTGCATGTAGCAGTCTGCTAGTGTATTGGTCAGTGTTTCTGTCATCTTTTCCCCTTCTGTCCTCAGGGTCCTCGTTAATGTTCTCAGTAAGGCTCAGCAAGGGATCACCTAGCTAGAGCCATTCAATATCTTTGCTAGGCAGAAAGGACACGGAAATAAAGTTGGAAAAGACTCTTCCTCTTTCTCCTCCTTTTCCTCCTCTTCCTGTTCTTTCTGCGTCTTCATCCGCTGCTTCCTATTTGACCTCTTCTTCTTCCTCCTCATTCTTCCTCCTTTTTGCAAAGCTTAAGAAAACTTTCTACTTCTTCATCTCTCTCTCACTCACTTTGTAATACAAGCATGACTAGAACTTGCTATTGTAGCTCAGGCTTGTCTCAGAGGCTAGTCTCAAATTCATGATCCTTCCTAAACAACCTGGGAACATAACCACCTAGTTCTCACTTTTTAAATCCTCACATTCATTCATTTACTAACAATGTTAACAAACATGATAGAGTGTGCACCTGTGTGTGTGTGTGTAAATATATGCATGTAGTACTGTTCTAAGCATAAGCATAATTTGGATTGCAAACATGGGCATCATTTTATGAAGAGAGAAAAATGTGTTTTGTATTTTTACTTTGCAATCTCCATTCATTTGCTTTCTCAGCCTCTCTTTGCCTTTCAAACGTTTGCCTTGAAGAAACACAGTGGGTTGTCTCATTTGTCAGCAAGTGAAATAAAAAGAAAAAAAATGAAAAGAAGCTCATGTCTTTCATAATTAGAACTTAAGCTTACATCTGTGTCCTGGAAATTAAGAGTTTAAAAACAACTCCTTAAGGGCTAATTAGAGGAAAGTTGGTGGTTGTGTGTTTTGGCAAGACTTCTTTGCAATAAGATATTTAGAAAAGGGAAGGATGGCTTCAGAGCATAGTTCTGAACTGAAGCAAAAAAAATCTTTCAGCTACTGGAATACTGAATATTTTATCAAGCATAACCTTCCAAATTAACCTACTCCCTGGATGTTACTTTGTTGTGATTAATTGGAGAGAGAGAAAGTAGAAATGAAATGAAACAAAATGACACAGTTTCACATGTAATATAAAGAAACATTCAGTGGATATACAGCTCATTCTATCTTTGGCAGGAGAACTGAGTTTAAAGTTCTCTTTAAATTTCCAGCTTCTTAGATCTGAAGAGTGTTTCATTGGAGGTAATCATTTTCAAACACAAATAAGTATATGGGAGATTTCTTCATGAATAAGAAGAGTAAATATTTGGCAAAAGAGTATACAATTCTACATGATTATTATTTTGGTCAAATTTCTGTATTTCTCATTCACAACCTATGTTGTCCACCCATCCTTCCTCACCTGAATTGTTTCTCTAAATCCCCTAAGCCTTAAATAGTTTCATATGAATGTAATAGAATATAAAATCACTCGGCTTTAAAAATTAATAAAGTATTGATCCCTGCGTTTTCAATGAGGAAATAAATATGTGCATGTTCGGGGCATGATAAAATATAATCCAAATCAAAGAACTGCTATTACCATAAAGAAGTTGACTTTTTCTATGTATTATTTGAATGCATAGAAAAAACATAGGCCAACATACATATGCATTTTAAAATATGTGTGTATATATATATTGCATGAATATACTCACACATATATACACACATATGTACAGATTGCCTCTGCCCTTTAGATGGCTTGACTTATGATTTTTTCTACATATAATGAGTTTATCAGTATATATAGCAAGTCAAGGAGAAAATGTGAATATTTTGTGACATTTTAATATACATGGGAATATTTGTATTGGAGCCATTAAATTATTTTAGCTAGTTTTAACTGTCACATGCATTTTCCATTTTGATAGATAAAGCCAAATTGCTCATCCAAAGGATGTATAAGTATACATATTTATCATAGTCTCTGAGATGTCTTGTTTCTCTGCATTTTTCAATATTATTATTAGTAAAAATTTGTACTAATATTCTATAATAAAACAGCATTTGGATGGGGTTGAATCTTTGAAACCGAGTTCCATTCCAGCACCAAAAAATAAGAGACAGAATCCTGTGCAGTCCCAGGAAGCTACCCAACCTGAAGCCTCAGGCCCATCCTCAAAGGATTTAAGTTAGTCTTGCAGATAGGACCAAGCATGCCTGGCTGCTGACAGGGTGCCCTGTTCTAGAGCCAAATGAAGCACACATGCATGCAATCTGGCAGGTAAGCACTGGCCAGCTAAGGAACAAGACACAGAGACACAAGCCTAAACAAACTCCCATGTGAGCCCACCCTTTCCAAATCTCAGAACCCACTTGGAGGCTTGAATTTAGCCTTCCCTGACACTGTTGTAGATTGGAACCGCCTCACTAGACAGGGCTCAAGTTCCTTTCAGCTGGCCCAGGGCCAAGCAACCACACACAATGATTGCAGATCTAGGAGCTGAGTATGGGCTGGCGAGTTCACCCACTGTGAGCTAGACTGGACCAACTGCAGGCCACCACCTGTCTGATGTAAGCAAGTCAAGCTGGGGCCAAGGCGTTGACAATACCTGAACCCACATGGTTAAATCACAATGATAGACTAAAGGATTTATCAACAATCGAAGCAACAAGCCAAATCAAAAAGCCAACAATATAGGGACAGGCCCAAATGAGAGTGAATTAAGAGAAGGAGGACCAAAGGAGAGATGACAGAATTGTCCAATGAAATAAAAGGGGAGATGCAAGAATAACTTCGAGAGTACAAAGAAGGAATGCCCAAAATTTAGGACTCCTCAAAGGGTATGAAGATAAAAATAGAACCACATTACACCTCATTAAAAGATGGATAAAATATTAGAGAACAGAATCCAGAAACAAGTAGGCTTCATTCCACAGATGCAAGGCTGGCAATGTGAAGTAGTACAACCACTCTGGAATATGTTTTGTGGTTCCTCAAGAAAAAAACATAGACGTTCCCTAAAACCAAGCCATATGATGTCCAGAGCATCATGAGTCAGGATGTGATAAGGACACCTGCACGTCCATGTTCATTGCCACACTATTCACAATAACCAAGATATGGAAACAAATAGCGTCATTTTCAGGGAGACGGATGGAACTAGAACAAGTCATGTTAAGTGCTTTAAGTCAAAATCAGAGCAACAAGCAGTGCATGTTATCTCTGATCTGCCAAAGTTAGAACATTTGCACTGGAATGACAAATTCTAGATACAGAATTCTAGATGCTTACATACAGTGAGACCAAAAGAGGATAGATCGTCTTAGAATCACAAAGGTGCAACAACTAAGAAGCTCTTCATAGGTATTTAAAATAATACTGAAATGAACTCCAAATATATGTAAACAAAAGATTTTTTCTTTATATATTTTTTTCTTCTTTTTCCAATGGCTCTGTATTCTTTACCTTTTATAAGGTGTATTCATATGCAAATCTGTGGGAGGGTTTGGAGAGGGCACAGAATCCAAGGAAAAAGGCTGAAAAAGTGCAGAAGTAGAGTGCACTGGACATTGATGAATGTGAACAGTGAAACTTGCAGATGGATATGGGAGGAAAGGAATGGAAGAGGATGAGTGAACAGATGACTGTGCAAAAGGAAATGTACTTATTTCCTGACTTATGGAAATATAACCCTGCTGTATATCACCTTTAAAACAACAATAAAGTAAATTTAAAAGATGCTTTCAGATGACTAGACTCTTCAAAATTTTTTCAATGCTATTATCAAGACTGAATATTGTTTTCTGCTACTGTCAACTGTAGCAATAATTGGAAAGCAATGGAAAGGAAATATTCTCATTATTGAAAACCCTATTCCTGGAGAATAATTAAATGAAGTATTCACAAATTGTGCTTAAATGCATTTAAATTTTCCTTGCCTTAATTGAGAGAAGCTAATAGAATGCCCAAGTCTGAGAGGTGAGGTAAAAACAGAATTCCCTTTCCATTGCTTAATATCTGCATTAAAGTCTAAAATTTGGGGCAAAGTTTAAGGACATATTGAAGAACAATTAATGTGTAGTTTTCATGAATAATAAAATTTGGTAATAAAGATTTAAATGAGGATTCCACTTGCTTTCATCTCGTCTTTTTAATGCCACAAAAGTCACTAAAATGTTCCTGTAAAACAAAAGTTTCCTCTTAATGACAAGTTGTCTTTGCCAGAAGTGAAGTATGTTAATGATTTTAATTCAACATGTAAAAGTTTGCCAAAAGCACACAGAATATTGTTTTACTTCAGATGAAGGCAAGTGCACAGGGAAATCTTTGAATTCCTTAAACTGTATCCTCTGTAGACCAATTTCTTGGAGGTTTGACTTTAGTCCCAGAATTGCAAAGGAAAATATAGGCTCCATTCATGCTAAGTTTGAGATGGGAATTAATATATCCCTAGTTTTTAGAATTTCCTGTCAATTTAGCTTTGACCACTTGATGGTTGCCCTAAACCTCTGTCAATACCACTTCTAAGAAACTTTTTCTTAGTCTTCTAATGTTCATTGATAACTAAATAGCTATTTTTCCATGAAAATACAGAGACCTGTAAATTCTAGAGAACTAGATCATATATTCTACACTGTGTCCTAGTTAGTTGCCAAAACACACACATATATTAATATGTACATGAAATATGTAAATATGTATTATATAGTAATATATAATATAGCATATATGCTGTATACTCAAATTATATACTCAATTATGAGCACCTTAGGATTTCTAATTTTGCTTTGGGGACATATTGACATAACAGCTTCAGATTAAAGGAAACTTGAGGCTCCTGGTAAGATTTAACAGTATAGGGAGACCCATGATTTTGAACATTTGCAAGCTCTTATGCTTAAACCAATGATCTCTTGCATCATTTTAGTGTGGTTCAAATTCTGTTTTATTAGTTATTAAATGGTCCATGCTGGATAGCTGTAGTAAGTCTCTCCATTTAATTTCTCAACCTCCCCTAAACCTTATTTTGCACCTTGGCTGACGACAGTCTAGTGTGGGGTTGAGTTTGGTCAATGATAATCTAAAAGCCAGAGCTTAGAAGGAGAAAGGGAATTAAATCAAAGTATTTTCCCTCTCCAAAGTATACAACACCAGGTTGCCTGTGTATGTCAAGAGACTAGCACCACTCCAGTCAAGGAATCAAATTTTCCATGATTTCCTCACCAGTCCATGTCCTTTCAGACAGTTTTGTCACTATTAACTACAGGGTTTTTATAGTGTCCTTTGAAGTTCCTCCAAAATTTTTATTTAGATTTATAGTTGGTAGTACTATTAATTATATAATTTTGTGTTTCTACTATAAACATTAGCTCTTCCATAAATTATCCTAAATTGAATGAGAAGAGAAGCCCAGTGAACTGGTTTAAATCCAGCTGAGGCTGAAAAGTTCCCCTGAGACTATTATCTCCAATTAACCAAAAGAAAACCAGAGGTGACACTGTGGCTCAAGTGGAAGAGCCTTGAGTGGCTCAAGCCTTGAGCAAAAGATCTCAGCTACAGCCTTCAGGCCTTGAGTTCAAGCCTGATGAATGACAAATTAAAAATAAAGAACAGAAAAGAATCCCAGAGGATAAACATTGGCAAGAATAATTAGACCTAATAACTACCATCCAATATACTTATGAGGAATAAAGCTTATTCATAATCTATCTACTACATTTCCTAACATGGATTTAGCAGACAGCAGTGATTAATATTTTAACCTATGTATGGCAGAAACCAAGTATAGAATCTGACATGGATGCATGCTTTCAAAGTGATGATAACATGAGAAAATAAGGGATAAGGACAATTTTGATCTCAATTACTCTTAAATTTATCCAATATTATTGTAGTTACACTCTAATTTTCTTTTATTTCAGTAGACTACTATCACAGTGAAAAGAGATAGATAGATAGATCGATAGATAGATAGATAGACAGATAGACAGTTTCAAGTTTTGGCTGGGTGCAGGAGAGAGAATATGGTCGAAATACTTTGTGTACACTTGTGAAAATGGAATGATGAAGCTTCTTGAAATTAGTCAAGAAGGCAGAGGAAATGATGAAGAACGAAAGAGGAGTTGAATCTTTTTATATATGGGCATAGCAAAACAAAACTTGCTTCTAAACTAATCAATGCTAATAAGTATGAGAGAAAACAAACAATTTCTAATCCTTTAATATGATTGTTGCTTGAACAATGTGCACACATTGTTCATGGAAGTTTAGAGATGATTTTTCCATCCTAGCAAGTACCTTTATTATTGCTAATGTATTTAATATAATTCATTTACAACATAGAACAGGTTGAAAGTTGTTTTGATCCACTAGATATTGGAGACATTCAAATAACAACAACTTATGAGAGAAAACAAACACACTTGTAGCAACAACTTCAGTACTGTGTTACAGTTCATAAGGTGTTTTCCATCTCATGCCAGTCTAATAGAAGACAAGGTACTTTAGATACTGTGCATCTGTGCCCTTTGTCCTGTGCAGTCACACTGTACAGTCAGGTTAATGTAACATCATTCTCTCTGGTTTTCAAACAATATCCATACCAATTTATGTCAAAATATTCCATTATTTTTATAAGTGTATCCCTTGTGATTGTTTGAAATAACAAGCATGCTGCTGGAAGGAGAATGGAAGATTTTCTAATTATTTTACAATGTTAGTGAATAAAATAAAGCACTTGATATCAGAAATATAGACTTTATGGAAAATAAATGTGTTAGGCTTTTATAATTTTATTAAAAGGATAAATGACAAACTGGGAGCAATAAAATCCTATTCCCTTTCATTTTGTCTATATTTGGATTTAATTTCTTGAAGAACTGAGATGCATTTCATTTCCAAATTAACTGCAGATTATAGTTTTGAATTCCTGCCACAAATACTACACTGGGTTTCCTACATGCCTAAATCCCTTGTGCTTTACTCCAGAGACAGATGATAAGAAGAAGGTAGATTTAATATTCACATCTAATTTCACTAGGATCCACAAGTACAGAGAAATGTGAAGAAAATGAATTGCAACAATATTTTGAAAGTTAGAAAGAAAATAACCAATTAAAATTGATTTTCCAGAAGTAGAATCTCAAGCAGACCTTGACAAAAGGTAAGAACCAAACAGATTTGTATTAAGGAGTTCTTAAAAATGGTGGAAATATACACAACCATGTTCATTGCTGCACTATTCCCCAGAGCTAAATTATAGAAATAAAACAGATGTTTTAAAATCACACACACACACACACACACACACACACACACACACACACACGCACACACACACACACTCACTCACTCACTGAACTATCAGGAAAATAAATGGACCTGGAAAAATTTCTGAATCAGGTTTAGAAAGACCAAAGATGCATGTTTTCTCTCATACGGTGAAGTTATATCAAATTTAAAAATACATGTAAATATATAAATGGTTATAAGAATATAGTAAATATATTAAAGTATGGTATAGACACAGCAGGATTGCAAAGTGTAAATTTAAACATCTATGTAATAATTCAACAAGATAAAACCCACAAGGAACATGAAATGTATTGGTGGTGGTGATGGGGTGTAAAGTCAAGTGTAAGAGGCTCAAATGAATGAAGAGAGGAAGAGTAAGGCAATTGAGTCTTAATATTCTATTTACATATATGAAAATATAATCAGGTAACTTGAAGAGATGAGTGAGGTTAGGATTGGTTTAGGAGAATACACTCACAAACTTTATCAATGTATTGCATATTAGATACACTCAAATCTGTTTTAAAATAATATGAATTAATTTTCCTCAATAAATATGGCAAATATATGTGCATTATAAGCTACTCATTTCATTCCAGGAAACGCTTTATCTTTGGATTGTATACGAATGATGAAATGAATATTTTGATCATTGCATTGATAATTTCTTTTAGTGTCTGATTTAGCAAATTTCCCATATTTTTCTTTTGTGGACTTTTTTATTAAGAGAACCATTGAAATAAAAATTAATATTAGTAGTTTATGAAAAATTATTTAAATTAATATTGAGAACATGAGTTTTGGAAGCGATATGAATGAATTTGGGAAAGCTCAATGATGTTATAATTCATATAATGTGATTAATATGACATTATACAATCCTTTTAACTGCTAATATGTCTTTTTCAGAAAGAGTATATTCTTTATTAAATATAGGATACATAAGCATTTTTAGAATAGTATTCCTTTCTCCTTGTTTTTGGAATTATTTTTCCATGTTCTTTTCACATTTTTGCTGGTCATCTTAAAAGGAACAGACTTATTTTTAACCTTTCCTTTTGCTTCTTATCATTAATTAGGTGTTGATTGCTATGAAATCACTTACTTGTAAGTAGAGAATTATAGTTTTATATTTTAAGAGTTGCTCACATAATTCTAACTACATTCTATGTCATTATAATCATTGCTATTCAAGAACTTGCATAAAAGGGCTGGGAATATGGCCTAGTGGTAAGAGTGCTTGCCTCATATACATGAAACCCTGGGTTCAATTCCCCAGCATCACATATATAGAAAAGGGCCAGAAGTGGCGCTGTGGCTCAAGAGGTAGATTGCTAGCTTTGAGCAAAAAGAAGCCAGAAACAGTGCTCAGGCCCTGAATTCAAGCCGCAAGGCTGGCAAAAAAAAAAAAAAGAAGAAGAAGAAGAAGACACACCAGGGCCGCGTTGCAGTGGCACAAAAAAACTGTGGTGGCAGTGGCTGAGCCTGCAGGCTGTACATATACCTTTACCATGGAATTTAAAGAGCCTGCATGAGAAAAAGCAGGAACCAGAGCCCAGAGCCAAGTGGGCAACAGTCAGATACAAAGACAATTTGTCAAGTGGTGGGCAGTCAAAATCATCACCAGGAACTGTGAGTACTTCACAAAAGATATCACCCCACTCTGTTGGCAAAGCAGCCCTACCTTGCAGCAGTGAGCAAAGACAGGGTTGAATAGTACAAGATATTGAATAACCAAAACAATCCTTATGAGGAAGAACAGTACTGGAGGAATATCAATACCAAGCTTCAAACTCTATTGCAAAGCTGTAGCAATAAAAGACAGTTTCCTACTGGCACAAGTATAAATGTGAGGACCAATGGAATAGAGTAGAAAACCAGAAATGAAACCATATACCTATAGCCACCTATAGCCACCTAATATTTGATAAGGGAGACAAAAACACAGGATGGAAGAAAGATAGCCTCTTCAACAAATGGTGCTGGTAGAATTGGCTATACACATGCAGAAAACTGAAGCTAGATCCTCATTTGTCACCTTGCACCAAAATCAATTACAAATGCATCAAAGACCTCAATTTCAGACCTGAAAATGTTCCAAAAAGGATAGTGGAAACACTAGGGTTCATTGGCACAGGTCAAATCTTCCTAAGATCCAGAATCACAACAAATCAATGAATGACTAGAAAAAAATGGAATTGCATCAAACTTAAGAGTTTCTGCTTGATAAAGGATATAGAAATATAAATAGAAAGCCAACAGAATGAGAGAAGATATTTAATAGCTACACATCAGAAGAGCCTCAAATCTAAAATCTACTTAAGGCTCAAAAATTTAACCTCTCCCAAAAGAAAATTCATCAAAGAAACAGCAATCCCATTATTAAGTGAACTTAACACTTAGAGATTTCTCAGGAGAAGAAATAAGAATGACTAATAGATACATGAAGAAATGTTCTACATCTTTGTGCATAAAAGAAATACAAATCAAAACTACATTGAGATTCCACTTCACCCCAGTTAGAATGGTCATTATCAAGAAAACTAATAATAGCAGATGCAGGCAGTGATGTGGCCAAAGGGAATTGTACTACACTGTTGGTGGGAATGTAAACTTGTTCAACCATTCTGGAAAGCAATATGGACTTTCCTCAAAAACTAAACATAGTCTTTCCCTATAACCCAGAAATCCTAGCCCTGGGCATTTATCCAATTGACCACAAACTAGGCCACACTAAAGCCACCAGCCCAACCATGTGCAGTGCAGCATTGTATACCTTAGCTAAGATATAGAATAAACCCAGATGCTCTTCAGTGCACAAATGGATAATGAAAATGTGGCCAATATCCACAATGAAGTTCCATGCTTCCATCAGAAAGAATGACATTTCCCCATATGAAAGGAAATGGAAAGACTTGGGAAAAATGACATTTAGTGAAGTAAACCAAACCCACAGAAACATAGGTTGCATAGTTGCCCTCATTTGTAATAATTAGATTGTGCCTAGAAAGCTACAAGTTAACTCAAGTGATAGAAAAAGAAAAAAAATTACACTTGAACATGACCAATTAAACAGGACTTTAAACATTCACACACTGAGACCAAAGGAGGCTACTCCTAGGAGAGGTTCTCTAGAGATCATTTGGTACTTATGTTCATAGGAACATATAAATGATGCTTATCAAAATAAATCCTAAGAAATGGAAACGATGTTTATTACTTTTTGTGTTTTATTCCTGTTTCCCCTTTTTATCACTATTTTTCATTTCTGTACCTTTTGTCTTGTAAGTAGAAACTTTTAAACCTGATTTGGAGAGCTGAAGGGGAAGCACAGAAATGGTTGTACATAGGTGAAATAATTCAGCACTGATACTCATTAGATAGTGTAATGAAAATGAACCATACGACTTGTGGGGGAGGACTTCAGGAGAAAAGTAACTAGGAGAAAATGAGGGAAGAGGTAACACCACTCAAAATGAAATGTGCTCATTCCCTGATTTATATAACTATAACCCCAGTGTACATCTCCTTTCTAATAAAAATTAATAAAAAAGAATAATAATTTTACAGTTCCATGAATTTTTCCCTAAAAGATTCCAGAGTAATGTATACTTTGGCCATTTGTGACATAATTATGAACTCTTAATTACAGGCAATTGATATAGCTATTATTATTTCAGTATGTTATGGTACATTTTGGTAATATAACCACTCTGTGCTTTTTAAAAATTTTAGGTCTCAAATATATCTACCCATTGGCTAGATAGTCTTCATGACAAACTTGTGTCAGTTAGTTAGCACAAGATTCAGGAAAATCAGTTTGTCCTGAGGATCAAATCATGTGATTGATATTAAAGCCTTATAGAAATTTTATGGCTGGTAACTTATGAAATATAACTACATTAGTCTAGAGAAACTATAATAGCACAAAATAACCTAGTACTTCTGGTCTGATTACTATAAAGAAAATCTTATTCGGTAATTATCTTTATTTGGTAAATGGTCTGGGTATATTTAGAGGGAACATGACCTCTGCCTCAAATTTTCTAATTTTCAGAGGTTCATCTGGATGAACTTAACAATTTTAACACCCATGCCAATCTTTACTTAGCATCAACCAGGCAGCAGATTATCAGCAATCAATCAGCTTTTCTTTTCACTGATACAATTGGCCTTGTCAGCCATTTGAACCCCAGACACCCCCAATACATTAGGCAACCAAGTATCGGCAATGGATGAGTTGTGTTAATCTTTAATAAAAATAGGAAGTATTTGAGATTAATATATTCTGTATTTATAGTTTCTGAAGGAAACATCAGTGTCACTAGTATGAGTGAATGTATGTACAGTTGAAGATGATCGTAATACAAACACATGCCTGCTTTATATTTACGTCACAATAATTCTGAACATCACTTCAATCTAAACAGAGGACAATCCTATATTAAGATGCTTAGGGGCTGGGAATATGGCCTAGTGGCAAGAGTGCTTGCCTTGTATACACAAAGCCCTGGGTTCGATTTCCCAGCACCATATACAGGAAATGGCCAGAAGTGGCACTGTGGATCAAGTAGTAGAGGGCTAGCCTTGAGCACAAAGAAGCCAGGGACAGTGCTCAGGCCCTGAGTCCAAGCCCCAGGACTGGCAAAAAAAAAAAAATGATGCTTGATAGTTTTACATAAACCTTTATAAGATTTTAATTTTAAAATCCATTAAGTAATATTAAGCATCCTGCCTGGTAAGTTCTTATTCAGCCTAAATTGTCTAGCTTTTCTTCCTTGGAAGAAAATATGTGGTCTCTCCATAAGATATCTGGAAAGGATATGATTAAATGTGATGTTTAATATTGTCAACTTTGCTGTGCTAAGCTATAGAGGCTTTTGGCAAATTATTATTTGTGTTTATGTGAAGGTTCATGTGTTAGAAATTGTCATTTGAATTATTGGACCAAATGGTTAAGACCGCCCTAACAAAACATAACCGAAGTTAGAACAAAAAAAATGAAGCAAACATGGATTCATTCTTTTGGAAAACAGAGATACACCTTTTCTCCTTGTAGTTCTTTAGTCTACAAATTTAGAATCAGTGTAATACTAGTTTGAGGCTTTTTGACTTAGAAATTGTGACTTACCTAGTTCTTTGGTCTCAGCCTTACACTGAAACTTCAAGATCTGTCCTCGACAATGCAGACTTCCAGTTTGCCAATGACAGATCATGGGGTTTCTCAGCTTATAATAAGATGGGCCAATTCCTCATGTTGTCTGTTTCTGTATATAACCGTCTCTATTTTCTATTGATTTTTTTCTGTGAAGAATATTAGCTAATTTAATAAGTTTACATGCAGTAATTGTATGTGTATATTCATTTTATTTTGGCAATGTTATTTTAATGTGTACACTGACTAAAGTCTATGAGTGTTACCTCCACATAACCAACAAAAAGTCAGAAGTAGAGCTGTGGATCAAGTGGTAGCACAGTAGTCTTGAGTTTGTTTGGCTTGTTCGTTCAAAGCTGGCACTAAACACATGATCCATATCTTCAGTGATTCTAAGATCCCAGCCTTCTGAGTAGGATTACTGGCATGGACCACCAGTACCTGCCTTTACATAAATATATTTAGAAAACTCAAACATCAAAAAGAACCCTCCAAAAATGAATAGGTCATAAAGAAAGATCACAATGCAAGTTAGAAATAACTTGAGATGAATGAGGTGTTTTTAACATAGCACTCGGGGGAATTTAAAGCTGTAATAGCTTATATTTTTAAATTAAAAAAAGCCAAATATAATAACCACATTTTGCTCTGTAGGGAACTAAAAAAGCAAAAGTATGCCTGATGCTATCCAGTTCTAGGCCTAAAAGTTAAACATGTACATAAATGCACAGAGTACCATACATACTTATATATAAAGCTTATGCTTATAGTTGTGACAGTTTATGGGGATTAAAAGGAGGAAAAGAGAAGTTCAGAGGGTGAATAATATGAAAATGCATTGTATTCTTGAAGGAAGATAGAAAAAAAGAATTTACTGAGAGCTGCTGAATCATAGAGCATGGGGAATGAAGAAAGTAAGTTTAGACAAATGACTCAATCTGACTAGCATACTGTGTATACAAGTGTGAAATAACAAGATAAAATATCCCTGAAAAATTAGCATACACTGATAAAACTGAAAGACAAGAGTGTAAAACAAGATGAGAGCACTGATATGAATGAGATGGAAGGAAAATGGAGAGGGTTAAAATGTTAGAAATACTTTATGTACATGTGGGAAACCTACAACAATGATTTTGAGAATTGCCGAATAGAGGAGGGAGAGTAACGGAGAGAATCTGATCAAGTTGCATTGCATCCATCTATGGACATAACAATGACCTTTTTTGTACAACAAATGGATGCAATTAAAATTTAAGATAAATCTTGAAACTAGTAAGAAGAAGGAGATTGTAAAGATGGAAGTGGAAATAAATAAAATATATAATAAATATTTTGTCTAAGCTATACACAGAAATAAAAAATTGGACATGAGATGTAGTTCAAACCTACAGTTTACATTTAATAAGCACAGTTGATGTAAGTCACAAAGACATAGATTGATTCATAGACAGATAGACAGGGGTAGACCAAAAAGGAAAGAAAGAAAGAGGAGAAAAACAAAGAAGCAAAGAATGAAGAGAGAGAGAAAAAAGGAAGTAAGGAAACAAGGAAGGAAGGGGTAACCAGAAATACAATTCAGCATTATGGGAAAATAAATTTAATAACTTTACAAAATATATTTAGTCCATATGGAAGGCTACGTGCATTTAGTCAAAAAGATACCTTTGAAAACCCATCAATACATTACAGCATTTAAACTTGTAGAGAAATCAGAGAACTATATTAATTCAGAAATGCTTTGGATAAAATTAGTCTTCCATTCCCACTAAACACTTTCTTTTTTTTTTTTTTTTTTTTTTTTTGGCCAGTCCTGGGCCTTGGACTCAGGGCCTGAGCACTGTCCCTGGCTTCTTCCCGCTCAAGGCTAGCACTCTGCCGCTTGAGCCACAGCGCCGCTTCTGGCCGTTTTCTGTATATGTGGTGCTGGGGAATCGAACCTAGGGCCTCGTGTATCCGAGGCAGGCACTCTTGCCACTAGGCTATATCCCCAGCCCCCCACTAAACACTTTCTGAATGCTAGAGATAGACAGTAACATGGTCACTTTGATACAGAATAGCCAAACAACTACATATATAATGATAAAGTTGGAATTGGTTTTCCTTAAATCATTGAGAATGAAAGCAGACAAAGATGTTTACTCGTAACATTCTTATTTAACATGGTATTGGAATTCACAGTCTGCAACTATGCAACTATCAACAAATAATTTGCAAACAAAGAAACAAGGAAGGTTGGGGATTTAGCTCAGTGGAAGAGCACTTGGTGGCAAGTGCAAGGCCCTGACTTCAGTCCTCAGCTCTGCAAAAACGTAAAATAAAATAAAGTAAAGGCCGATAAATATATGAAATGCAAAACAAATGATCATTGAAATTCTCTCACCCCAGTCAAATTGGATGTTACCAAGAAAATGTCTACAGAAATGAGTGCCAGTGACACACATGTAATACTGAGACCTAGAAAATCATAGCTTAGGAAGAAAAGTCTCTGAGACTTTATCAACAAAATAACCAGCAAAAAGCCAGACTGAAATGCATGACTCAAGTGTTAGAGTGCTAACGAAGCAAGTAGCAAGCAAACCAAGCAAATTCAAGGCCATGAACTCAAATCGCAGTACGAGGGGAAGAAAATTGGATAGAATTCAGAGCTAAATAAATCTTAATACACTGTTGGTGGGAATGTAAATAAATCCAGCCAGTATGAAAATTAGTGTAGAAATTCCTCAGATAACTTAAAATATATATACGTATATAACATATATACATATATATATTTGCCATATGCCTCTGCTATACCATTATTGGGCATTTATCTCAAAGAATCAAACTGTGTTATTTGCAGGGAATCAATGGAGCTGGAGAGTACCATGTTAAGTAAGCCAGACTCAGAAGAAAAAATAGTCTTGTTTTCTCTTATATGTGGAATCTTGTTTTAAGAAAGAAAACAAAAAGAGTACGAAAGTAAAGGGGGAAAAAGAAGAGGCCAGGAGGCCAGTGGCTGTGACAATAGCATAATTGTAACCCAGAATTTTGTACATTTAATAGAAAATTTCATGTTTGGAACTTTTGAATTAAAAAATCAAAACAGTCAAATTCTACTTTACTTTTTAAGTTGAGACTAAAATAAAATATTCAATCATTTGAAAAAATAAACCAAAGAGCATTAATAAGGTAAAAGGGAAAAGAGAGCAATGTTGAGTGTGATATATAAGATATAGGTAACATGCTTAAACTCTATCTAAATCTCACCAGTCACTTATATAGCAATATGAACTAGGGAAGATTACTGAATTTGCTTGTGTCAGAAAATGGTTATTAATTTAATATTTTATGCATTAAAAATTGAAACTCTTAAGAATTCAATGACATAAATAGTAATTTTCACATATTAAATTCAAAAATTAAAAAAGGAAACCAAAATATTTTAATCAAAGAAATAGGGAATTATTAATTTGCCTAAACATTACTTGGTAATAAGAACAAGATTTATTAATGGAAATCTCTTCTATAAGTGCTAATGAAGGAGGATTAAAGTCATGATAATCTGGCCAGTCAAACTTAAAATTCATTTAATTATGATATAAATTTTTTAAAAATGAAAACACATTAGTGAGGAAAGATTTTTGCACTTTTTAAATGATTAAAATTATGTTACTAATGATAGATTTATATTTAGCAAGACTAATATACATTGTCCAGTCATAAAGTACATGTTTCCTTATCAATAATAGGAAATATTTATTAGTTTGGCATGTCATTACAACACAGTCATATTCTGATTCTTTTTCTTAGTCTTATATGCAGAAAATATTTTTCACTCATTAGTAGTCTACATAAAAATCTGGAATCTGCCAACTTGGTTCAACTGCCAGAGAAGGCTTATTGTAATGATTGAGTTGTAATAAGATTCACCTTTCTAAATAGGAATGTAGTCAAAATATTTTGTGTACATGTTTGAAAATATAACTGCGAATCTTGTTGAAACTGATTTGTGAGAATGGAAAGGAGCTAGAGTGATGGAAGCACTCACTCTGATCAAATAAGATGTATATATGGATATGTCAAAATGAAACTCCCTTGTACAACTAATTGATGCTATTAAAATGTAATAAAGTAGAAAATGAATTTCAACTCAGATAACTAAAAATAGCATCGCTATAGACTAACTGTAACTCTTTCCCAGTTCATATACAGAAATCTTAATTCTCATTGAGACTGTATTTCAAGGTGGAAGGTAAGAAAGTTTGAATTGAGTCTTTCTAGCTCCTTACAAATTGTAATATACCATTCTCTCTGATGGGTGTTTCGAATTTCATTGTGTATATGCACCACATTTACTTGATCCATTTGTCCATTGAGGGGCATCTTGGCTGATTCCATATCTTGGCTATGGTAAATAATGCTGTAGTAATTGTGGCTGTGGTGGTGGCTTTAGTGTACCCGTTTTGTGTGCTCTGTTGGATAAATTCCCAGGAGTGGAATTGCTGGGTATATGTTTAGATTTTTGAGGACCCTCCGTAGTGCTTTCTAGAGAGATTGAACAAGCTTACGTTCCCACCAGCAGTGTAATAGAGATACCTTTTGGACACTTGTTATTCCCTTTTGGCATTTGTTATTATTAGTTTTCTTGATAATGGCCATTCTAACCTGAGTGAGGTGGAATCTGAGTGTTGTTTTGATTTGCATTTCCTTTATGGCCAGATAGGTTGAGCATTTCTTCATGTTTCTTCTGAGAAGTCTATCTTTTAAGTCATTAGCTCATTTATTAATTGGATTGTTGTTACTTTGAGGGTTTATTTTTGAGAGTTCAATTTTTTGAAGTTTACATATATTTTGGGATATTAGGCCTTTCTTTATCTGATGGATAGCTGGTAAAAAAATCTCCTAAATTGTGTGATCTTTCTATTTAGCATGTTAGCTTTATACTTTGCTGTGCAGAAACTTATAAGTTTGAATTTATGTTAAGTGAAGCAAGACAAATCCAGAAAAACATGGACTTTATAATTTACTTCAATTCAATGTGTAGTCATATATCCGTATGCCTATAAATCTAGAAGTAAAGACGCTGGGTGGCATCCAAGTGGCTATAAATGAATTAACTGAAGTATAATAGAATCCATCAGTAAACATTACAATTCTCTAGAAACACTAAGTCAAAGCACAAAAAATAAATACCATGAAATGGTTACTTGTAAACTAGAATAGGGAGATCATTGGATAAATGAAGGAAAAGAAGGAGGAGAACACAGTCAAGAATTCATTGTATATGCCACAAAACTAAGAAAAATAAGGGAAGTGGTCATTAGAAGAGGGATAAATATATCATGATGCATTGTACTCATAAATTGCTTTGTTAAATGGCAAAAAAATTCAATACATAACCAAGAAATTCAGAAAAGTGAAGGAAGTGGTTAAGGGGAGGAATGGAGGAGAATATTGAAAGGAGTGACATTGATCACGATGCACTGTACTCATTAACTGGTCTGTTGAATGACAACTCCTTCGTAAAACTCCTTAAAGAAAACAAAAGTATATTTATAAATGAGTTTGAGTCAAAAAGGTGGGATTTTATATGTATGTCCTCATTAAAAAAAAGAAAGGCCTATTAAATGTCTCTCCTTGCAAATATTCATGAAAGAGAACATGGGGATACATTAAAAAAAAAAAAAGAAGAGGCTCTTCATTACAATTAAACCATACAGGTTCTCTGACCTCATAATTCTAATTCCTTAAACCATGAGAATCGAATGCATATTCTTTAATTGTCCCAGTCAATTCAAAATATTTTGGTATATCAGTCTCAACTGTGACAGTTGCATACATAAATGACCTAGAAACTTAATTCCCATATATATATATATGTATATATATATATATATATCAGAATCATATATGAAGAAGTATTTAGAGACATAAAACAGGAAGCTCATAACAAAATTGGTTGTGGCAGTGGGATGCTTATTAAACAGTATCATTCACAAGCATGAGCAAAAATTGGTGTATGCATTCCAATGGGATATGTTGAATCATCAAGGCAAATAATTAGTGATAATAGATGGTAACATAAATATGATAATACTCTATAAAACATTCAAGCACACACAATACCAAGCATTTCACAGTACATCAAACATATTCACAATATTTATAAACAGAATATTCATAAGCAAATTAAAAAACAGGTGAATAGACTTATAGATGGGAAAAAAAATCAGTGCTAGAGTATAGGAACAATGAATGAAACATAGAATAAAGAGAAAGAATCTTGCAAAAGTCAATGACAATGATGTGACTAGAATCCAAGAATAGATTAATAGTAAAGATAAGACAATCTTTGTGAATGGGCAGTAAATCCTTATATATAAACCAAAATCCTGGCAGAATGCAATGTAATCAAAATCAGTAACCTTTCATGCAAATTCAATAGATAGATGTTTATTCCTCAGGTCTGTCTTATTTGTTTGTAGGGTTACTCTACAGTCCACTGATACACAGATATAATAATTCTTTGGGATATAATTTTGATAAGATTGAAAAACTACCAAAGACTAAGGGAGAGAGAGAACACAGAATGAACCACTGAGAAGGGGCAACAATGAGTTAAAGAGAAGGATCAAACTTCTTTAAGTGTCACCAAATTTGAATATGGGTACAGGAATAAGTGTGACATAGGAAAGCTCTTTGTGGTTTGGTTTATTTAAAAAGCCTAATTTCTCAACCAGACACTGAGTTTCAATATCTTCTCCAACCAGTGCTTAGCAGTCCTTTGTGTTTCATCTGGGTTTCCCTGGCAACTTCTATCATTTACATATAAAAGTGCCAGTAGAGTGTTGTGAAGCCTATGAATCTCCTTAGCCCCCATTGGCTGGAGAGATCTGACTGGCTCATCATGGTTGAAGGGTATGGCACTACAGTATTCTAGGAGAGTAGATATAACACAGTTGGAACTCTGTGGGAGAACACTTAAACTTCCATGTATCTAAGGTGAATAAGAAAGCACAATATTCTAATAGACATGCAACATGTGACCACAAGTATCAAAGACAAAATGATGCCGAAGATCTTCCATCAACTTAGGCCTAGAGGTAATGACAAGGTAAAATGAGAAAGTCCAAGTTTCCCCTCTTTTTGACATTAACCACCCCTCCTCCAAGAATCCTTATCCCTACCTTATCTGTCATGAATCCCCTACATATCCCAATTTGCATCCCTTCTTATAAAAGCCCCCTTCAGATGCAAATCCCATGTTTTTCTTTCAAACCAGTGCCATTGTAGCCTCACAGTGTTGTGCTTTCAGGTAACAGAGCCTACCTAGGCAGCAACAAGACCCCTTCTAAAGAGTTCAAAGAAAATTGTGTTGGAAAAAAAACACCAATGCTAAGAAAAAAAATCTAACAAAGCTATAGGATTGATACAGTGTGGTCACTACCCCTGGCTAAATGAAAAACTGGATCTCAATGGGCCAAATCCAGACCAAACGTCATAGAAAACACAACATTTCAACAATGTTGGTGAGCCAGTAATTTCAGAGTGAGGCTAGAGACCTCAGAATTTCTGCAAAGTATCCAGTTACTGAAGAATAGTTAATCATATAAACATTGAATTTTACAAGAGGGTGTACTGATGTGTGTAAAAATAAAATCATTCTGCTATAAAAGGATGTGTGACCCTCAGTCTCTGTGGAGAGGGGAGAGAGGAAGCAACAAACAGGCATGAAAGAGGGGGAAGATATTTTGTCCTGCAGAGTTAGTGGAGGATGAATAAAGTAGATCCTCTTTAAGGTAGATACTGGAGGATAAAATCTGAGGTAGAACTGAAATTGAAAACAAAAGTCCTCTTGTCAGTACCCCATTGGCAAGGAGAAAAGAGCTTACTATTTTACCCTGTTTGTTTTGTGGATGGAGGTTATCTCATCAAAACCTAAGATTTATTTTTGTGTCAATTGTAGGGCTTGAATTCATGGTTTGGGTACTGTCCCTGAGCTGTATTGATCAAGGCTGGTCTTCTACCACTTTGAGCCATAGCTCTACTTCTGTTTTTTGAATGGCTAATTGGAGATAAGAGTCTCATGGAGAGTTTTATGCCCAGGCTAGCTTCCAAATGTGATATTCAGTCCTCAGCATCCTTAGTAAACAGGCATGAGAAACCGGCACATGGCTAACTTCAAAATACAGATTGCCAGAACTTTTATGAAGATAACTGTGTGGATGGCAATAAAACACCTATAGGATGTCTACAATATAAGCAACTAAATGTCCACAAGAAGATCATGAAAATCATTTTATGAAAGTTGCTGACAGGACCATAAGGGGTAAAAACAAAAAACAAAACATAGTATCTGGAATCCACACTCATTTTATATATATGAGTGTGGTTTAGTTTTATGCAATTTTATACCTTGTATCATTTCCTGTGAATATTCAGAGAAGCTCGCTCACAGGAAATCCTCATGCTGCCCATTTGTAATCATAGAATCTCCCTTCCTTTAACATTCTTGGTGTCAGTTCAACTTTTCTTCATTGTTACAATGATGTCATTACAAGAATTTTACATAAATGAAATCATGTATTTTGCAATCCTCTGAGATCACTTTCTTTTTTATTCTTTCTAAGTCCACTGAGATTCATGTAAGGTTTATGTTTAATATTAATTTTTGTTTCCTTTTTTTCTGAGATAGGCTCAGGTGTCAAATTCATCAATCTAATGCCTCATTTTCCTAATATCTGACAGCACATCTGTGCACCACCATGTCCAGCTTAATTATTAATTTATGAAAGGATACTGGGTTAGTCTGAGTTATCCATGAGGACAGAACAAGTAAGATAGAGAGAAACAGGTTGATGGAAAAAGAGAGGGCAGGCAGAAAAAGGAAAAAAAGACAAAGAAAGAAGGAAGGAAGGATGAATGGTGGAAAGTAAGAAAGAAGAAAGGAAGGAAAGAAGAATGAAAGTGAAAAGACTAATAAGGAAAACTGACTTCTGCAATTCTAGTAAGTGAATGCTGCACAGCAGGCTGTTTGCAAGTTAACAACAAAAATTACTAGTAACATGGCTCATCTCAACACTGTAAGTCTTAAACCCAAAGAAATCAATGGTACACTTCTCAGACTGAGGCTGCAATCCTGTCAACCCCAGAAATTGCTAACGAAAGGCCTAGAGTCCCAAGATCAGAAAAAATAAGAACTCTGATATCCAAGGCTAAAAAAAGTCCCTGCTCCAGGAGAGAAAGGCAAATACTTTTCCCTTTTGTTTGACTCAGAACCTGAGGCAGGTGGTACTCACCTAATTTTGTGAGGTATCTTCACTCAGTCAACTGATTAATGTGAAAGTCTCCTCTATAAATGTCCTTCAATACACATACAGATGTAATACATTATGAATTTTGTAGATCTATCCATTAAAATAGTCACATGGAAAGATAAAATTAACCAACACCGATTTCTAGGCTGTTTCAAAATTAACATCATAAAGAAAGATATATTGTTGTATAAGATTTTATGTGAATGTAAGTTTGTAATACTCTGAGCTAAATGCTTAAGAGTACAGTTGCTGTGTAGTATGGCAATGGTATTATTAAGTTAATTAAAAAATCTTACGCCTTTACACATTGGTTGCACCATTTTGCATTTTCAGCAGCAACATACTAGTGACAGGATTTCTCTTCAGAAATAGCATTTGATGTTATCATTTTATTTACATAAGCTGTTCTGATTTATGTGCAATGATATAGCATAGATGTCTTTGTATTTTACTAGTTGTTAAAGCTGTTGAACAACCTTTTAGCACTCATTTTTCACTTATAGTCATATTCACTAAAGTATCCATTCATCTCTCTTTTCCATACAATATCCTCTTTCTTCTTTCTGTGTATCCTTCTCCCTATTCCATTCTCTCTCTCCTCTGCTCCCATATACTTTTATTTATTTGACAGTTGTAGCATAAGACTTTTATAAATTGTGAACACACCACCAGTTTCAGGTGTACACAATACATCTCTGTCGGGGGTTTTTAGCCTCCCCGGCTCTCCTGTCCTGCAGGAGAGATGGGAAAACACGCCCCACCTGGACAGGCCAAGAAGAGAAAAGGGCCCACGAACTTGGACTCAGCCCCCCTTTCATCAGGGGAAACACAGACAGTCCGGGAGAAAAGTCAGAGCTAAGACTCGTTTAATGGCGGCAATGAGCTGTTCTTTTAAAGGGGTCAGAGGGCGGCGGGAGGGGAGGGGCACGTGCACCTATGTACGGGCTGTGAATGGACGCCTGAGCTGTCCATCAGGGTGGATCTCCAAGGGACCTCCCTAAGGGGCGGCCTAAATCTACATCACAGCCCCCAGGACCGCCTCTGGGTTCATCACCCACGGCTATTTTGGCACACACGGGTCCTAGGCTGGGAAAAGAGGCGGGGCCAGGTAGAACAGCCTCATAATGATGCAAGATGTCCAGGCAGGTGTGCCCCACACATCTCCTTAAGGGAATTTAATTTTTCTCCATGTTTCTCCAAGCCATGTTGGGATATGAAATTGTATTATTTTTAGTTTGAGTGAAAATTTCTTCAATATAGCCTGAGTGTTTTTTTAAAATGTATATCATCTCAATTTTTAGGATTTCTTAAAAATATACATTTAAAATTTTTCTTTCCACTCATATTACTAACTGGGTATTTTTAGTGAGTTTTCTATAGTTAAATGATGCGTCTAATTTTTCCATCAACACAAAAACATTGTGTTGTTTTTTTTCAAAGAACATTTTACTCTCTAGTATATTACATTTCCTTCTAACTTTTATATTTTCCTTCTAAAATGAACGTGGGTGCTCAATGCATCTCCTATGCAATTCATGGCGGCATTAAAGCCGTTCAATTAAAAGCTTATATATAGGGCTGGGGATATAGCCTAGTGGCAAGAGTGCCTGCCTCGGATACACGAGGCCCTAGGTTCGATTCCCCAGCACCACATATACAGAAAACGGCCAGAAGCGGCGCTGTGGCTCAAGTGGCAGAGTGCTAGCCTTGAGCGGGAAGAAGCCAGGGACAGTGCTCAGGCCCTGAGTCCAAGGCCCAGGACTGGCCAAAAAAAAAAAAAAAAAAAAAAGCTTATGTATACATATTTGCACTCCTTAAATGACGGTTCTGGTCTGCTTTTTCAGAGAGGATTTAGATACATTCCTAAATTCTATCACTGCGCCTGTTTTGGTCCTATAATATATGAAATCAAGCATCACATGAACAATTTAATGTAGTAGAATTTATCTCCACACTTTATATACAATCACCTCCTTCACAATCCTGTATCCATTTGGTTCCTGTAAATTTTTTCATCCTTTAATTTTTCTGTCATATTCCTCCACAGAATTCTGTGATAGAGACCTATTTGTATTGTACTCTACAAAAATATTAACAGTATGACTGACTCTGCTTTTGGTAGCTGAGTATCTGAACCTCCAAATTTCTTGGATAAAGATTAACTTGAAATTTCAACAAATCCAAGAGTAGAAAAAATTCTAGGTCCCAAATATTCTGAAGTTTGACTTTCTCTTTCTTTAGGAAATAAGTAAAACATTTTGTATTGTTCATAACTTGGTCAATCATAAAGAAAGGATAGCTTAAATATATGTTTCCTGGTCAATCACTACAAACATTTTTGCTATTGGATGAGGCAACGTACTTCTATGATAATTGCACTGTTATCTTAATGTGACTTGAATTATTGCTTTCTCCTCTTTCCTTCCAATATGACAATTACATTAAAAACATGCATGTCAAACATAAATAGTATTTCCTCACAACTGCTGGATGTTTTGTTCTTCCTACTTCCCCTGTTTCATCTACACCTAACTATTTCAATAAGTGATATTGAGTTATTTAATGTTTCTTGCTTCTTTGTTTTCTTGTGAACTTGTTAAAATAATTCTTTCTTCAGTCTAAAATGGTGAGAGTTGTTTTTTGTTGTTAATATGCTATTTTCATTTTATAAATCATGATAATGTGTTGTACAGATAGTGGTGAATAATTAAAATAATTCTCCATCTCTGACATGTTATTCTCTTTGTAGAATTTCTTTTAATTATTCACTTTAATTTTATCGTCCAGGTGATGTACAGAGGCATTACAGTTACACACATAAGGTAGTGAGAACATTTCTTGTCAACTTATTACCTCCTCCCTCATTTTTGTCCAATCTTCCCTCCTTCACAGTCCCCCCCAAGTTGTAAAGTTGGTTTACTATATATTACCTTATAAATATTGCTGTTGCATTGTTGCATTCGCCTTTTACCCTTTATTTTACTATTTTGATGTTCCCCTTTGCACCCCTGATTCAGGCAACCATATATACAATATCCATGCTATCAAAATTAAATACAGTGACAACAAGGACTAAACCATAGGGAAGGTAAACAAAAAAAAAGAAATGATTTCACATAGTACATTAAAAATCACAACAACATGACAAACCTCTTGTTTCCATAACTTGGAGTTCATTTCACATAGCATCATCTTATATGTTCATATGTATAAAGCTATTGAATTATTCTGATAATCTCCAAGGACTGTCCTAGACATACTAATTATTACCAATGAGGGAAATCATAGAGTCTGTGTTCCTTTGTGTCTGGCTCACTTCACTTAACATAATTCTTTACAGGTCTTTTCATTTCCTTATGAATGGGGCATTGTCATTCTTTCTGATTGAAACATAGAACTCCATTGTTTATATATACCAAATATTCTCAATCCATTCATCTACTGAGGGGCATCTGAGTTGCTTCCTTACCTTAGCTATGGTAATTAATGCTGTGATGAACATACTTGTGCTGGAAGCCTTAGCATGGTCTTGTTTGTGGTCATTTGTATAGATTTCTGGGACATAAGAGAGCTCTATGTTTAGTTTTTGAGGAACCTCCAGAGTGGTTGAACAAGTTTATACTACCACCAACAATGTAGTAAGGTTTCCTTTTGGCAACATCCTCACCAGCATCTGTTGTTATTAGTTTTCTTGATAATGGCCATTCTTACTAGGGTGAGGTGGCATCTCAATGTTCTTTTACAGTTCCTTTGTAGTCAGGGATGTTGAGCATTTCTTCACGTGCCTCTTGGCCATTCATATTTCCTCTTCAAAGGACTCTCTCTTTAAGTCTTTAGCCCACTTTTTAAAGAAACAGTTGTTCCTTTGAGGATTTCTTTTGGGGGAACTTAATTTTTTGAGTCCTAAGTATATTTTAGATATGAGGCCTTTGTCTGTTGTATGGCCGGTAAAGATCTTCTCCCAATCTGTGGGCTTTCTGTTTATCTTGCCAGTTATGTCCTTTGCCGTGCAGAAGCTCTGCAGTTTCATGCAATACGATTTGGTCAACCTTTCTTTGATTTGTTGTGTTTCTGGATTTTTATTAATAAAGTTTCTACTTGTGTCAAGGAACCCAAGTGTTTCTCCTCGTCCTTTCTGCAATGTTTTCAGAGTATCTGCTTTTACCTCAGAGTCTCTGATCCATTTGGAATTGATTTTGGTGCAGCATCTAGCTTCCATTTTTCACAGGTGTTGAGGTAATTTTGCCAGCACCATTTGTTGAAGAGGCTGTCATTCTTCTATCCTATTTTTTTGGCTCCCTTATCAAAGATTAGGTGGCCTTAGTTCTGTGGGTTCATTTCTGGGTCTTCAGTTCTATTCCGTTAGTCATCAGGCCCGTTCTTGTGCCAATACCAAGCTGTTTTTACTATCACTTTGTAATAGTTAGATGTTTGGTATTGATATTCCTCCAGCCCTGTTCTTCCTGCTAAGAATTGTTTTTGCTATTTGGGATATTTTATTGTTCCATATGAATTTTTGGATTGATTCTTTCTAGAATTTCTATTTAAAGCATTTCCTAGATCCCATGTCTGTTGAAATTTTTCTGGATTCTTATTCAATCCATTCACACTTTCTTTTAGATTACGTATCCTATGTATCATCTCTTTTCAATATTGTTTGATTTTTAACAGGTTTATTTTCTCACATCTATTGTCTTGATTTCTTTGTTATTTAGGATTGTGTTAGTTTTACTTATTTACTTTGTCCCATAGTTTAAATTAAATGGCAGACATCTTGTGTAGAATAGGAGAGAACAAAAATAACATAGATTATATCTATATGGTGCTTCTTAGACAAGTCTCATGGAATTTGAATTAATCTAGTTAATAGCTGTGCTAAGGAATTTTGGATTTTGTAGTTGTTATGGTTACTTTCTGGGATCTGTT
Source organism: Perognathus longimembris pacificus (assembly GCF_023159225.1). Lineage (NCBI taxonomy): Eukaryota > Metazoa > Chordata > Mammalia > Rodentia > Heteromyidae > Perognathus > Perognathus longimembris. Next base: position 5,686,655 of record NC_063188.1, on the reverse strand, counting down.
GGTTTCAACCTTTTCTAGCTTTGGATTGTGTTTAGAATAAGTGTTCATGATTTATATGCTTTGTCTCAAAGCTTACTCTTAGCTATAAAGTGTTCCTGTATCCCAATTCCATACAAGGAATATCTGTAGATTTTACCTGTTACCTAATGCTAAAATGCTATTGTTTGTTATCAGGGTTGATAGAATAGTGGTATTGAGGATGTAATTATATTGCCCTTGGTCAATTTTAGTCTTAGGTTCTGAAATTATTCTTCGTGGATATAGTTCTCATTATTCTAAGCTTTTATCCTGGACTTGTTATAGCAAGTCTTATTTAATAGGAAAATTCTACCTCATTTCCCACTAGGAGGAAAACACTGTGGGATTAGTATATAATCTTGGAACTGTAATTGTTCATTAACTCATCCCAATAAATGCAGGGTATTTTTCCTAAATCTTCTCTTTAGTAACCATCAACTTTTACCTATATCTTAAGTGTGACAACATTTGATTCCCATAAGGCTTTTGAGAGAAGAATCAAGCAGTAATGTTTGGATTCCTATTGTCTCTGCAGTAGAACTTCACCCCATGTTGCATGCATGCACTAAGTACCAGGATTCTCCTTGCCATGACTGTAGCCTTTATCTTGAGTTAACATTGGTAGCCCATTAAAAAGAGACTGCAAGCTGACAATAACTCATCCTATGTCTGTCCCTCCAATTGTTTGTTACCACTAAAACTCTGACCAAATTTCTGACTTTATTCAAAATGTTGCTGACTTCTTACCCAATTTTATAATAGTTTCATATTACTCTGGTGCTCTCTCATAATTAAGGCCACCTTTGTATCCATTAGGAGTTGGATAGATGTTTCTCCATTGTGACCTTGCAATCTAAGCTCACTGATAGGCTGAGAAGTAATTCTTTAGCTTATCTGGACATTTTTATCATTAAGGAGTGAACATGATCTTTTGTTTTTACAACATGAACAGGAGTTAACCTACAGTTAGTACCTTTATGTCTACATGCTACTGCTTCTAAAAAGAGTGATTAGTTTTCCTTTTCAGCCATGTGTTAGGTGAATCGTCCAGAGTGTAAAAGATAGGTTTATAAAAGCCAAATGTCTAGTAAGTAGCAAAAAGAGGATTTGAACCTAGATCTACTTGGTTCTTAAATTCCTGCATTTAAAAACAAGCAATGATCCTTCAACTACAAATATACATTTTGATATTTAGCAGGGACTCATGCTCAGTAATCTCTGGAGTGTAGTAGGTTACAGGGATGAATGCACTTGTAATTGTGGGCTATTAGAGGAAATATCTATATGACCTGAAAAGCCCTTATAGTATCACACATGGTTTGAAATTGCTACTTTAGACACTGGTGGATGCACTAGTGACTGTGAGCTATTAGCACTGTCATTATTGCTGCCTGGAACATCCCAGGAGGATGACACTTGTCACTGATTGCTACTGCCAGAATCTCCTCTGCTGGAATATTCTTTGTAAATAAAATTGTAGTAGATTACTGACAAATCTGTTTTCACACATAAGCCTAGAAAATATCACCAAAGGCAAAAGACCATGGATGCTGAGAGAAGGCATAATTAATGGACCGAATAAGGAAACCTTGCTAAATAGAAACAGAACCTTGAAAACACATTTGCCTCATTTCTTCCATACGTTTATCTCTACTACAGGAACATTAGTGGGATAAAATGGAAGAATCACCTGTATCTCTGTATAACCAAAGCCTTAGTCACTCAGGAGCATAGCCATAGTGCTGAATATATTAGGACTCTCCATGTGACAAGTATTATTCTGGGTCATGTAAACAATTACACTAGGGAAGTAACTATCAAATAGTGTCCTAATTAAAGGTAAATAGAATTGTTCAGGATATCCTGAAGTCTATTAAATTCTTTGAGTTCTTTAAAGTGTCAATCATATACATCTCCCAGATTATCATTATCATTAATTTTATTTCTTTCCTAATGCCTTGTTTAGGTATATTCCTTTCATTTAATCTAGTTAAATCAGGACAGCATTTTCAAAAGCAATATTTATACAGAATTAAGGGACAACAAACAATAAATACATAAAAACAAGCTAGGACATTCACCTTTACCAAATTTGTTTCAAATTCAAACAGTGTCATATTTCTAATGGCTGAAACAACTTTCTAGGTACTTGGCCTTTGCTTCTTACTCTTCTGTCTCTCAATAATCTTGTTAACCTTTAATGGAGAGTCAGTCATCTACTTCTATTATCATTTCCATAGAAAAACACAAAGAAATCATGTTTAAGCTACATGGCTTTGAATCTTCATATAAGATTTTTGTTTGTTATTGACCAGTCCTGGCCCTTGAACTCAGGGCCTGAGCACTGTCCCTGGCTTCTTTTTTCTCAAGGCTAGCACTCTGCCACTTGAACCACAGCCCTACTTCTGGCCTTTTCTATATATGTGGTGAGGAATCCAACTCAGGGCGGCATGTATATGAGACAAGCACTCTACCACTAGGCCATATTCCCAGCCCCTGAATCTTCATAAATATTTAGAGTATTCAGGCAAAGTATATAATTTTGCAGAGGCAACAATCCTGGAAGTTAACAAAAATTAATCATGATCATTATCATTAATTTTATTTCCTAATTTCTCATATCAAATCTATGTTTACTTTTATGATTTGTTATTACATTTTTTTCTGAAATTGTCCATTTCAATTATTTCAATGTGCAGTGCTTGGATTAATTTTAGTGTACATTCTTAGTCTAATAACTGATGCTATTAAATTTAATCATTAATTTCTCATTATATACTGGATTGCTTTATTTACATGTTTAACTTTTTGAAATTTGTCACTAGTTCTTCTGTTTTCTTGTTTTTTGTTTTTTGGGTTTTTTTTTTTGCCAGTCCTGGGCCTTGGACTCAGGGCCTGAGCACTGTCCCTGGCTTCCTTTTGCTCAAGGCTAGCACTCTGCCACTTGAGCCACAGCGCCACTTCTGGCCATTTTCTGTATATGTGGTGCTGGGGAATTGAACCCAGGGCCTCATGTATACGAGGCAAGCTATCTTGCCACTAGGCTATATCCCCAGCCCCCGTTTTCATGTTTTTTTAAATTATGAAACAAATTTTGACTAAGGGTTTTACCATACATATGTCTTCATTCCACAGTACCTGTAAAATATATTAAATGTTTACTATAGTCTCTCATTCTAAGTACTTCACATACATTTATTTAGTGCTCATAAAAACCTTATTGTGTAGGAAACTAAAGCATAAAGGTATAATCCTTTACATTTTATTCAATTAATATTAGGCAGAGCAATTACTGGCAGTTCATTTTTAACCCATCTTTGTATCCACCATGATTTAAAAATAATATATTTTTGTTTTTCCATTTGATGGCTAATGCTGTTTATATCGTATGCTTTAATACAAGTAGAAATGTATAACTATTTCTACTTTTCATAAATGAATTGCCTTTGTCTGAAATTCAACTACACAGAAATTTTATTAGAAAATTATTGAAACAACAGGAGTATATCCACTTGTAAACTAAGAAAATTGTTTTCAGCTTTGATTATACATTTTGCTTTTCATATTGTGACATTTACTATTATCTGTTGGCATGTGCAGTTAGAAATCATAAATATTTTTGCCATAGAAAAACTATTTTGTTTCAAGTGTGATCTTATAAAACTATTCTATATAACTTTAAACTTACATAGAATTAGGAAAATGTTAGATACAGATAATTATTTTTTTAAAAAAAACCTTTTTTCACCTCTTCTCAGTTCATCTCATATAAATCCTTAAAACATTTCAATGTATGCCAGGTGCCAGTGTCACACATATAATCCTAGCTACTCAGGAGGTTGAGATCTAAGGACTATAGTTTGAAGGCAGCCAGAGCATTGAGTCTCTGACACTCTGATCTCCAATTAAACATCAAAAAGCAAGAAGTGAAGCTGTGGCTCAAGTAGTAAAGCCCAAGCTTTGAGCACAAAAGATCAGAGACTGTACTCAGGCTCTGAGATCAAGCCCCAGGAATGGCACCAAAAGAGCAAAATCAAAAACCAAAGAAAGTTCACTTTATCCATTCCTAGACAATCATGAATCTAGTGGTATTTATATGTTGTTTATACCCTTTAGCTCTCATAGATTATTTTACAAAGAAGCCAAATACCGATTTTTCTGTCAAAAGTATCCTGTGGAATTAGAATGAACCAATACTTGAATATGTATGTGTATGCATCTATACATATACACATATATAGTTTAAATGGCTTCACTTGAATACCCATACCAACTCCATAAACCTTAGCATTTTCTTCATATGTGTATGCTAATATAATATGGTCCAACACAGATGTAAGTCATTTATTTTCTTAACCTTTATGCATTTTTTTTGTTTGTTTTGTCTGTTGTGGGGCTCGAATTTGGGGCCTGGGTACTGTACTGGGCTCTTTTGCCCAAGGCAAGTGCTCTACCACTTGAGCTAAAGTTCACTTCTAATCCTTGCACTTTTTTAAGAGTGTATTTGTATACTATAAGGAGGAGACTGTGAATTGTCTGGGGTTTAATATGTTAGTATGGCTGAGGTCAACTTATTCTATTACTATTGCTATCCAAAAAGTATATATTTCTTAAATATGCTATCCAAAAATTGATTATAATTATATATAGTTTTGTCTTGAAAATACAACTATTTTAATGATGTATCTAAATATCTAAGAGGAAAAACTGCAAACAAGTATTACTACCACAGAAAATGAATTCTAAGATCTGGACTGTTCTCAAAATCCTTTAGATAATATATATATGCTACCTTTTTGTCTTTGCCACTTTCATTTCAATGTTTGCTTTATCCCGAGTCAATATTAAACTGAAGTTGAAAATGAGTGTACTTGAAATTACTACTTCAACTCAACATCTTTTTTAATATTAGAAAGTTGGGGCTGGGAATATGGCCTAGTGGCAAGAGTGCTTGCCTCATATACATGAAGCCCTAAGTTCGGTTCCCCAGCACCACCTATATAGAAAATGGCCAGAAGTGGTGCTGTGGCTCAAGTGGCAGGGTGCTAGCCTTGAGCAAAAAAGAAGCCAGGGACATGGAATTCATATCACTTAGCACCATCCATTTCCTTATGAATGGGGCAATGTCATTCTTTCTGATAGAGGAATGAAATTCCATTGTGTATATGTACCACATTTTCCTGATCCATTTGTCTACTGAGGGGCATCTGGGTTGATTCCATATTTTGGCAATGACAAATTGTGCTGCAATGAACATTGTGCTGTTATAGAAATGAGTGTTATATTGGGCTGGGGATATAGCCTAGTGGCAAGAGTGCCTGCCTCGGATACACGAGGCCCTAGGTTCGATTCCCCAGCACCACATATACAGAAAAACGGCCAGAAGCGGCGCTGTGGCTTAAGTGGCAGAGTGCTAGCCTTGAGCGGGAAGAAGCCAGGGACAGTGCTCAGGCCCTGAGTCCAAGGCCCAGGACTGGCCAAAAAAAAAAAAAAAAAAAAAAGAAATGAGTGTTATATCACTGTTGCAATTACTCTCAACATGCCATGTGAAATGGTAGCTCTTTGTTGTTGTTGTTGTTGTTCCTCTTGTATCCCCTTCCTGTGGTTGTGTCCTCGCTACCACTGTATCTCATCTGAGTACCCTGGATACTGTATATACTGGTATTAGAACTAGGGAAGGGAAAGAGAATATCAAAATGAAGAGATAAAGGATAAAAAGACAAATGACTCCAAAAGCAATACTTACAAAACCATTTGGTATAAACCAACTAAACAACTCATGCGGGGAGAGGGAAAGGGGTAGGGGGAGAATGAAGGAGGTGGTAACAAATTGTACAAGAAATGTACCCACTGCCTTACGTATGAAACTGTAACCCCTCTGTACATCACTTTGACAATAAATAAAAATTGTGTTTTTTTTAAAAGAAGCCAGGGACCTCAGGCCCTGAGTCCAAGGCCCAGGACTGGCAAACAAAAAAGAAACAGTAACCCCTCTGTACAACACCATTATAGTAACAATAAAATTTAAAAAGAAAGAAAGTAGACAATACTAAACATCAATCACAGCTAAGTCAATAATACTAGGAAGGTTGTTTCTTGCTTTCTGAAACATTTTTCTTGTAATTAATTCTTGAAGAAAGTCTGACTTTAAGAAAGATGATTTGATTTTAACTGTGATTTTTTTAAGTGAAATCAAAGATTTCGGGTATTTGTTGAGGTAGCTCTTACTACTTGAAAATGCAATTTGAAAATGGTGGTCTAAGTGATTGCCCATAGCTATGGACATGGAGAATAGTCCCCGTCTCAGTCCAGATTGCCAAATGGAAAATAATATAACAACTGACTGCTGCAAAAGCTTCACCAGTTCATTCATAATGGACTTTCTCTTTCTCTATTTTAAGTTTTTTATTGTCAAAGTGATGTACAGAGGGCTTACAATTTCATATATAAGGCAGTGAGTATATTGCTAATCAAAGTTGTTTCCTCCTCCCTCATTTTTCTCCCTCCTTCCCACCTGCCCAATTACCTTCCCCCCACATGAGTTGTACAGCTGGGTTATGGCATATACTATTGTAAGTATTGCTGCTGCATTGCTGCTGCATTGTCTCTCCAATTTGATGTTCCCCTTCCTTTCCCTAGTTCCAATAAGCATATATACAACACCCAGGGTTCCAAAATTAGTAGCAGTGACATCAGTGGTATAATTTCAGATGGTACATTGAAAATAACAACAATGGTAAACCTCTTATTTCCATAACTTGGAGTTCATTTCACTTAGCATCATATTATGTGTTCATATTTACACAGTTATTGAGCTATTGTGATCTTCTGCATCTCACCGCCATAAGAATGTCCTTTATCAAGAAAACTAATAATAACAGATGCTAGAGAGGATGTGGCCAAAAGGGAACCATATTACACTGTTGGTGGGAGTATAAACTTTTTCAACCACTCTGGAAAGCAGTATGGAGGATCTTCAAAAGGCTAAACATAGAGTTCTCCTAGGACCCAGAAATTCTACTTCTGGGCATTTGCCCAAATGACGACAAACAAGGCCACAGTAAAGCTACAAGCACAGCTATGTTCACTGCAGCATTGTTTACCATAGCCAAGAAATGGAATAAACCCAAATGCCCCTCAATAGATGAGTAGATCAAGAAAATGTGATGCATATACATAATGGAATTCTATGCTTCCATCAGCAAGAATGACATCAGCCCATTTGTAAAGAAATGGAAAAGCCAGACCCGAATAAACACAGGTTGCCTGGTTTTCCTCATTAGTAGTAATTAGTCTATGTCTAGGATAGGTCTAGCAGAGGATCACAATAGCTCAATAGCTATGCATATATTATGTTATAAAATGATGTGAATTGAAATGAACTCCAAGATATGGATACTTTTTTCCCTTGAAGTACTGTATGCAGTTATTTCTTTTTCCTATTGGTTTTTTATTTTTCTTTTGGTTTGCCTCTGTTGTCACTGTTTGTTTTTAAATTAATTAATTAAATTTTTTTTTTTTTTTTTTGCCAGTCCTGTGCCTTGGACTCAGGGCCTGAGCACTGTCCCTGGCTTCCTTTTGCTCAAGGCTAGCTCTCTGCCACTTGAGCCACAGAGCCACTTCTGGCCGTTTTCTGTATATGTGGTGCTGGGGAATCGAACCCAGGGCCTCATGTATACGAGGCAAACTCTCTTGCCACTAGGCCATATCTCCAGCCCCTAATTAATTAATTTTTAAAGTAATGTACAGAGGGGCTACAGTTGCATACATAAGGAAATGAGTACATTTTTTATCCAACTTGTTACCGCCTCCTTCATTTTCCCCTCCTTCCCCCTTTCCCGTTCCCTCCCCACTCTCCCTGGAGTTGTACAGTTGGTTTACAGCATATTGTCTTGTAAGTAGTGCTGTTGCGTTGGTTCCCCTTTTACCCTTTGTCTCTCTACTTTAGTGTTCCCCTTCCCTAGTTCTGATTAACATACATACAACACCCAGTATATCAAAGTCAGTTACAGTGACATCAGGGGTAAAACCATGGGGAAGAAAGACAAAAGAAAAAGGCATAATTTCATATGGTGCATTGAAAATAACAACAACAAAGATAAACCACTTATTTCCAAATCATTTATTTAAGTACTTGATTTGGGGTTGGGAAGAGGAATCACAGAAATGTAGAGACAAAGAAGAAAGGGTGAACTAATGCAACAGTGGAACTTTACAACTTGGGGCGGGGAAGGGGAGTAGTGGAAAGACTGGGAGAAAATGATGGCAGTGGTAATAATGTTCAACAAGAATTGTACTCATTTCTTTGCTTATACAGCTGTAACCTCTCTGTAAAAAAACTTAACAATAATAAAAACGAAACTGGGAGGCCCCTTTACAGTTGTCTTTATAAACTTAGACTGCTATTTGTTGTCTAGAGCCTCTTGTGTCTATCTAGTAGCCTCAAATACACAGGAGCTGTATAATGCAGACTTCCCGCAGAATAAGCAAGCAAATAAATTCAGGCACAACTATATGAATGCTAAAGCTTCAACACATGGATCAGTACATGCTACACTATTGTAAGGAAATCCAAACACAAAGTCTCTAATACTGGCTAACAAAAATTTCCAACAATATCTTGTTTTTGAAAGAAACAAAATAAAATTGTAAAGTAAATAAAAATAAAGATACAGAGCTATATGAACTAAATGTAAGTCCAATGATTGATATTCTATCACACAGAAGTACATTCTTTGAATATGGTAGAATCAAGACAATTTTTAAAATTAGGAGCTTCTTTCAGAAATATGTTCTGTTCTCAATCATCTCACCAAGGATCTGCATTTGCACAGAATGAGTTTACCCAATAGAATAAGATGACTGTTAATCTGTGCTTTTTAAGGTTATGTCATGAAAAGTAAAGAAGAACATTTTTCCTAAGACAATTACTTGCTATTTGGATTTCTCACTTAAATCATTCTTTGGAATGCAGTGCATCTAAGCAATTCAAATACTGTGGAGCAGACACAAAATATTCCTACTGGGATTACAGTTACTGAGTAACCTTAATATAATAAATGCTGTGTTTTAATTGGCAATACATAACTGAAATAAAAATCTATGAAAATAATTATCAAAGGAACAATAAAAATCACTGCATGTCTTAAGGAGAGGACATATGTTAAGTAATAAATTTTAATATAAGTATTTGGATATTTTAAATACCAATGAATATAGTATCTTTCAAAGTTTTGTAATGCTTCTGAAGAAATTTATAGGTGAGAATTTACTTATTAGGACATGAGGTAAAAATAAGGCAAGCATTCAAATTATGAATCTTAAAATAAATCTATGTAGAAAGTCTGAAAAGTATGAGTTAAATTATAATTTAAGGAAGAAATGAAGAACATAGAAAATAAAATAAGATAGAATTAATAGAACCTGGTTCTTTGCAAATACAAATATGATACATATATCCATACAGTGACTCATTAATATAGCCAATATAACCAAAAAGGAAGAATAAAGTTAGTGAATGAAACGAAGATTAAAAAGAGAGCACATCTGATTATATTTGTCTTAGCCAGATAATCCAAGAAAATCTTCCTCTTTTAAGGTCACTGATTAATTAAACTTGCAAATTCCATTTTGTCCTGGAATATGACATTTTGTTGAAGACATGGAGAAGGTCATGGGACCAAAATTCCACCATGTCCATATGTGCCACTAGACTCTATTGTCAGTGTGATTTTTCACAGACAGTTTCATATCTCTCCCATTATAGTTAGATGTTGGTTTTGTGATATTTGTGATTTAAAGCCTTAGATCTGATGAATGTTCTTTTAAAAAAATTATATGACACTCTGCTTTCCTTGTTTCAAAGTTAAGGGACAAGCTTACTAATTTTTGCACCATTTGCAATGCTTAGTGGTGTTATTTGTGCAGTGTGTACATATTACTGTGTGTTTGATAAAGAAATAATGTTTCATATTAGGCTTTGCTCATACACCAAACTTGCTAGTTAATGGATAGCTAGTGTAGTGTTGTATATGCTCATTCATGTCATAGGGATAATACTAGAATTTATTTATTATAAAGTATTCATTATTAAGAAAACTCATGCATACCAATTCTGTCCTTCACAAACATTTCTAATACCTTATAATTGTTGAGTCTTAATGAATGTTCAATGGTAAACCTAACTGCTGGTCTCTTTCATCATGGAATTCTTACTGTAAGCATGGTATTAGAGTTTACAAGTTTAATGCCAGTTTTATGAGTTAACTTGATTTCTTTTTAAGTTGTTGGCTTATGTAATACAAATATCAAGGAGTTCAACATAAATTTTCAAAATTCTCAAACAATGTTTTTGGGGTGGAGGCTGTACACACTGTACACCTGATTTTTCTTCTCTTTGAGTCACTTCAAGTAAACAAAGGGTTTGTAGTATTTGGGGGAAATTATAGACAGTTGCAAAAGAAATGAAAAGGTTACATTGTCTTGTTCTACAAGATTTAAAGGATATTTGTACCTGAACTAACCCTTCATTCCTAATCAATTGAAACAAATTCACAATGTAAGCCAAAGATTCAAACATTATAGAAAGTACTACAAGATTTTGTGGATTTTCTCTTCCAGGTACTTTAGGCACATTTTCCCTGTTGTCTGATCAGTTTGTGTCCCTGGACTGTTTGGCCTCGCAAGTGTCCCATAGGCATATTTCTGCTGAAATCTGATGTAATGTGCCATCCAGTTTTTTTGAGAATAGCCTTAAGTAGGATCAATTTGAAGAATGTTGATATCATTTTTGAAACACAAAAGTTAAAGGCAAATGTGTCCTTCATACTGCTGTAAAAAGTCCAGTTGTTTTAGTAATTAAATTATATAATATATAAGGAAATTATTTGTAAGAAAAATATATAAGTATATTTAAGGAAATTATATAATATTTTCCTTTGAAGCTCTTTTTGCAAGCACAGCCAAAATGATACCTTATTACATTACCTCATGTATTCCATATTATACCCTGATTTACCTCTCCTCTTTGTCTCTGTATCTCTCTCTCTCTCTCTCTCTCTCTCTCTCTCTCTCTCTCTCTCTCTCTCTTTCTCTGAGCTGCAAGTCCTTTATTTTATTCTCTTGCTTGATTGCCCTAACTGGGTCTTCAATTACTCAGTTGAACTCAAAATTGAAAGTTGGAAAGGCTGTCTTACAGCAGATCTTAGAGTGCTAAGTGGTGCTGAGGAATCAAACCCAGTGCTTCAAGTATACGAGGAAAGCACTCTTGCCACTAGGCCATTTTCTTAGCCATTGGTACATTTGTTTTTTATGTAATATATTTAGCATTTTAAATCATAAATATACCAAATGTTTCTGTATTGAGATGTTCAAATATTATTTGTAGCGCATTCTGTTGCTCTGATGTATCACAAGATTTTATTTACAAATCTTATGTCTTTGCATTTCTTTTTTTAAATTTGTTTTTCACTTTTGCATTTCTAGGATGACTCTAACTTCCTCATGGTGAATAATCAAATGTGATAGTGGACTCTCTCCTGTTTTCTTTAGGATTTTGTATCTTTGTTTATCAAAAAACATTGACCTGAAATTCTCATTGTTATATTGTCTGGTTTTCGTATCAAGATAATGTTGGTATCTTAGAAGCTTGATATAATTACTTTCCCCTTAATTTTAGGAATTCTTTAAGAAAAAATGATATTAATATTTTTAGTGATTGGTATGATTCAGCAGTGAAGCCATCTGGTCCTTGGCTTTGCTTTGTTGGGAGATGATTATGACTCATTTAATAGTTTATACTTGTTATTGGTCTCTTCAGACTTTCTATTTCCTCATGATTCATGCTTAGCAATGTGTATATTTCCATCAACTTTTCTATTTTTCTAGTTTACCAAATTGATTAGCTCATATTTTTTCACAGGACTGTCAAAATTCTGTTGTGTTTCTCTGTTGTTAATTGTAATATGTTCCTTTTCACTTCATTGGAGTGGTCTTTTTCCTTTAAATAGTTGGTATGCTTAAAGATTTGTCTATTTTGCAAGTCTTTATGAGGAGCCAATTCAGTTTCATTCATGGTTTATGTTTTTAGTTTATATTTACTCTGAAGTTTAATATATTTTTCAATTTGCTAATTTGGGTCATGTTTATAATTGCATTTCTAGTTACTTCAGATGCTTGCTTAGATTGTGTATTTGACATCTTTTCATTTTTTTAGTATGTGCTTTGATGGCCATTAACTTTGCTAAAAACACAGATTTTGCAATGTATATATGTTTTGAAACAATGTGTCTTGTTTCATTTTTTTCAAAAGAATGTCCAATTTTCTCCTAATTTTTTTTATTTATTTTTATTCAAAATAGTTTAATTTCCATTATTTAATAGTTTCCTTTGTTTCTTACTAAGTCCTAGTTTTATTGAATTTTTGATGAAAAAATACGATTTCAGGTGTTACAAATGTTCAAGAATTACTTTTTAGTATAGCATATGATCAATTGTGGGGATTATCTCATAAGCCATTGAGATTTATTTTGAAATTTTTAGATGGATTATTCTGTTACATACATTTGGTCTTGGTTATAGCAAATGTTTCTTTGTGGGATTTTTGTCCATTGGTAAAGTGACATATTAAAAGTTCTCAAACTATCATTGTTTTGGACTTTATGTATTCTTTCAGTTATTATTACTTGTGTCTTATATATGAGTGTTCCTAAATTGGACACATATATTGACAATCAATATTTCTTCTTGTTAAATTAGTCCTTTAATTATTAAATGATGCTTGTTTATGCTTTTATTTGAAGTAAGACCACTGCTGCTTTCTTTTGAGTTTATTTGGTTTCAGCTCTCACAGTGATCCCATTGATCCATTTTGAGCCAAGTTTGGTAATAGGGGAAGAGAAAAGTCTGGTTTTGTTCTCCTATAATTGAATGTCTTGTTTTTCTTTTCAGACCACTTGTTAAGAAAATAGTAATTAAATTTTATACTTTTCTACAGAGAAAATGATACAATATTTTATATCATTTAACTGTAGGAGTTTGGTACTTTTGCCAATAGTATTATATCTGTATCTGCAGGCTTATATCTGCAACTTCTATTCTATCTATCTTAGTCAATACATATCTTTTGGGTACAAGTGCTATACAATTTTTGCTGCTACAGCATTGAATTATAGTTTGACATAAGATAATGTGATACTTCTATTTTTGCTCATTTTTGCTTAGTGTTGTTTTGGCTATTAAGTGTATCTAATGCTTACATATAAATTTTAGTATTGTATGTTTATATTTCTGTGAAGAATATCATTGTCTATAGCACTTGGAGGTTACAATCTCATTTTAATCGATCTCATTTTAAGTTAATTTTCTAATCAGTATCGTTTGTCATTTCCATAACATCCTCTTTATATTTAATTGTATTCTTGTTAAATGTATCTCTACTACATCAGAATGCAGATAATTTGTCAACCCATTTTTATGTTTATTTTTGTTGTCCTAATTTATAAGCAAAGAATATAATTTCTGCCCCTGCTTATCTCAGTAGAAATTGTGAATAAGATCAAGTATGTTGCTTTTTTCAATGTGTTTATCTTTTTGTTAATGATAGGTAAACATAGATAAGAAGGCAGACTTTCACTTGACTGCATGTACTGTAACAAAAATGCTTTCACAGGGTGAGTGAATGATCATCATGTTTCACTCTTTCCATTCTTACATAGAAACTAACATGTTATATTGTGTTTTTCACCTATGTTGGACTTTCATATTGGTTGTTCTGAGAAAAATTACCATAGAGCTTTTTACTTTGTGACCATTTATTATTGTTTTGCTATGTTTGTCCTATGACAATAATGACACTGAATGCCTGAACTTACTATTTGTAAGTAGGTTAAATGCTTGTAGAATGACTAATATATTCTTGACTGTGACCATGCTGTAAAGACTATGTATCGTGCTTCTTTACTGTTTATCTCTTAGTTCAATAACATGTGAGTTGCAGACCTGAAGTGAGTGACCATCTTTCAACAGGGAAGATGATGAATAACTCCACAGTGAATTCTGATCACACAAAAAAGATTGAAACAAAACACGAGTACAAAAGATTATATGTACCAGCATAAGGTACTCAGATAATTATATTTCCACTTTTTGGGAAGATAGAAAAATGTCTCCCTGCCTCAAAGTGTCCCCTGCAACTTTGAAACAAACAGTTGTCAGCACTCTCTTACAGCCCACACTGGAACACTCCTGCTTGTCAATCCTTGCTACTTTTTGTGTTCATTGAACTTCAGAAAACAAATATAAGAACATAAAATGCTTTCAGATAGTCTCCTGCTTTGACATTTGGAATCTATATGTTTCTATCACATCTATCTATCTGTCTGCATCAGCTGACATCTAGTACAATGAAAGAGAACAGATATAGTAACAAATCGAGGAAAAGAACCCAATAAAATTCGTGGCATTTGTTTTGGGCTGCCTGAATTGTGGAAACTAGCAGGTGGCAGATTCTATGCACCGATTTTTAAAACTACTTAAAGATCTCCAACACAAGTTCTGATGGACAAAGACCCACAAGGCATCTTCCCAGGTCTTGTATGCACCTTGCACTGCTGTTGTTAAATGCACATTTGGATACATGCAAAAATCTGCTTCTTTTGCACATATTTTAACATATTTTCAATGGAAGTTATTTCCGTTATCATTGTGACCATAAAATCAACATCCCAATGTAGAAATGTTTTATTTGACAACTGCATTAATAAAGGAAAATATTAAGGGCAGTACTTTTTATTTTCGTAAAAAGGCAGTGAAGAAAATTCCAAAAATCACTTTAAAATGCAAGCATGAAGTGAAAGACTCAAACAACATGTATATCAGTATACATTCTTCCTGTTTGCATATCATGTAATGAAAAAGGGTTTCCAGAAATACAAACTGTAAATATACCCCAGGGACAATGAAAATGAGAGACAATAAATCTTAGGTATTGCTTAATAGAGGGATATCATATTTTCAAGCTGTTGTTTTAGTATGTGCCTTCCTGTCAAAGGAGAAAAACACCATGGAAGGAATGGTAGTAAGTCCTTTTCAAGTATTCTAGTGTTCCACAACAAAAAGGTTTTTGATGACTGTGCTGAAAAATGATAATGCAATGGGGGACCATGACAAAAGCATAAACCTCAAAGCAAAATAACCCCAGTGACACAAAGCTAAAATATCCCAGTCATTGGACCATAACGGCCAATTTTTTTTTTAAATTGACATTTTTTGGCTTTCTATATGCCTATTACCTTGTTTGTGGTATTGATTTCATGGGTATATGCACACATCTGAATTTAGCCATTCTATCTATTAAATATTTGCCATTTTATATATAATTTATATTGACTAAATTCATTTATTAAACAGTTTTTGTAGGTAATTCATAGGTCATAAATATGAGTTATGCCTACTTTGATGTTTATCACCATTTCAAAGTTTAAAGGTAAGTTATGTTTTAATTATTTATCAAAGAATTTGAAACAACATCAGCAACACAATATACCTTTTTCTTTATAAATGAATGATAACTAATTTTTATACATTTCTTTGGAATGGTGGAAATATACCTTTATATAAATAATTTTTGTCTTAATTTGCCACTGATATTCAAAGAGTGGTCATGCACTCGAACCTAAAATTCACTCTTCCCCTCTATCTTAGGTTTATACCTTATATGATGGCCAGTTAAAAATAATGTATTTTTTTACTTTGAAACTGCTTTAAACAGTATTTTAATTTATCATACTAAAATATGTTTTTGAGGTATAGGATATGTTGAGTAGCTTGCTTGACTCTATGATATATAGACAGATGATAACATGACATTCCACTTCATTTCTATACACATGCATTATTACAATGTTAGAATAAGTAAATGGTTATGTATTCAGGTTATTCTGCTTTTTCATATTGGGTGTTTAAATTTTACAGGAGTAAATTTTGTCTTGACTTTGAAAAATTGATTCACTTATCACTTGCAATTAAGTGATTATCTGTCATCTTGTTCTCTCAACACTTAATCTTCTCAATGACTATTTCCATCCAACTGGAAGTGTAGCTCAAGTGATAAAGCACTTACCTAGCAACCATGAGATACTGAGACGGAACACAACATTTCTCAAAAGAAGACAATAATCTCTTATTTCATTCCCTAAACATTTTATCTACCTTCAGTGTGAAAGTCTGAAAAGGTGAGAACACATTGAAAATAAAAATGATTAAATTCACTAAATGACACTGATGATGATCCTCTGTAGACCTCACTTTTGCTCCACTGAAATGATAGTTTAATGGTTCTGGGTAGCTGCAAAAATTTCAGTTGTTTGCCTAATGACACTATCCACAATCCTAATATGTTCATTGGGATATTACAAGTAACAAACTCACAATCTATAAATCCAATCTTTAACTCACTCAATGTCCAGCCTTTCATACCTAAAGATTTATAACAATTAGATTTACCCTATACACTTAGTTCTCATTTAATCCCTAAAAGAAAATCATGTGATAGACATATTCTCTAATTTTATAATGATTTTTCAGACAAAAAATCCATTTGTTCACTGGATTAAAAAAAAAAACAGGAGAAAAGTGAAGACATAGAAAAATGTCTTAATCCTGTGAAGATACAATGTATGCCTAAAACAAACACTAGAGTAAAATTTAGACAGTCACCCAGTGGTTGATCTCACACACAAAACTTTCTCAGATTGTTTGGGAATGATGTTGGGAATAAATAAATAATTTTGAAAAAAGGAAAGAAGGAGTGATTGAACAGATGCAAATAAACATCCATATGTATGTGACTGCTATAGCTAGCCACAAATTTGCCTCTGATATTAGAGGAACTGGTATAGACACCTGTGCAATCAAACACGGGTACCAAAACTAAAACATTAGCTTTCTCAAGGACTTAATAGCAGAATTTCTCAGATATATTTTAAGCCCAGAAGGTTGTTTCATATACCTAATAACTAGCCTCCCAATCACAACATTTGATTATTAAAACCTGTTGAACATTATTACTTTCCTGTTGTAAACATGTGCATTCTACTCACTGGTGACTTTACTGATTGAATTATTTGCTCTTTTGTTGTTCAGTGTTGTATAGAGTCTAGATATTAATTTTCTATTGGATTAATATTTGGCAATGGTTTTCCTTCCATTGTGTAGACAGTCATTCTAAGACTTATTTTGCTGTGTAGAAGCTTTTTTTATTTTTTTTAGTGTTCATCGGATTTTTTGAGTTAATATGTATTTGTAATATGGGAAGTTTTATTGTAATATTTCCATACCAATACACTATATAGTGTACACAAATTCACCCCTCCAATATATTCTTGTTATTTATTTTCCTTCCTTTATTTTCCTTTTCTTTTTTTTAGCTGCTTGTCAATAAGTTTATTGTCTTTCTGAAAAAAATCTTCATAGAAAATTGTTTTAACTCTCAGCAGCCCATTCCTGAGCTCTGAGGAAGCTTGCCTTCTTTTGAGCCACCCGATCTTTCTTCTGCACAAGAGACATTTTGGGACGATTCCACCTCTTCATCTTCACCTCTCTCTTGGGCTTCTTGACATAGACTGGATTCTCTCAGATAACAGCGTGTGCCTTCTTGTACATCTCCTCCATCATGTCTGGAGTTACGTTGTTCTTTATGTGCTGAGAGAACTGCTTCTTGTAAGAGTCTTCATCTTCTTCCATTAGGTAACGCATATAATCTGCGACATTCTGACCCATAATGTGCTTCCAATGTACTTCTGCATTGAACTCCTTGCTCTCAGAATCATAACCAGGGAATCGTTTAGCACTGTGAGGAATAGACAAGCCTCCATCCACAGCTCCCTTCAGGGCCCCAAAGACTTTATTGCAAGTGGTATTTCTGGCAAGGCCTGCATCCAAATAACAAGTGAGGGCACCAGGTTTACCATCAATACTTTCCACATTGTATTCATCTCTAGTCACCTCCACTTGACCTTCATAGATCTAGTCCATGCCAAACCTATTGAGAAGCCTGCAGACCAGCAGCAGGCCAGTATAATAAGGCAGCCACGTAATTGGTGAGGCCGACTTTCACACCATACTTGGGTAGCTCGTGTGCAATCATGTCTCCTTCTATGAGTGCATAAGCAATCTGACAAATATCTCTGTTGGTTACACGAACTATCATCCTGTATTTGGGTGTGTTGTACTTATTTTTGTCTTGAATCACCAAGCGTTTCCTAGCATAGTAGTGAGTTTTACCCTCTCGTTGTCTTCTGAATTTCACTTGGTATCTCTTAAAGTAGGCCTTATTCTTGACAATTTTAACAAAACCCATCCTGCAGATTAGAGACCCGAGAGCTCAGCTCTACACGCAGGCCTAGCAGCACTCGAGGGGGAAAAGGGTATTCCTTCCTTTTTTTCTTTTTGAAAAAATATAGTGAATTTCACTACATTATCATCATTATCATCATCACCACCACCACATTCCTCATCCTCATTGTCATCATAGTTGGTATAAATACAAAAGTGAGCAAAACTTTTTTTTAGAGTTTGGCTTAACTCAACATTATGAGAGAAATACAAATTTCATGTTATTTTGTATTTCTGTAAAAATGCTATTATAATTTTGATGATCTTATTGACTCTGTATATTATCATCTGCACTATGACCAGTAACCCTTAACAAAGTTACTGTATGAACTTAGTATTAACTGTGATGCCAAAACTGATTAAAGACACAACAAAAAATTATGAATAGTATAAAGCCAATTTCCTTGATGACCAAAGACACAAAAGTACTCAATAAAATCCTGGCAAACTGATGCCAACACATTTAAAAGATCATACATCATATTCAAGTGGGTTTCACTCCAGGAATGCAAAGTATCCCAAAATGCAAAAATCAGTAAAAAAAAATAGTACAACACACACACACACACACACACACATTCAATAACATCAATATAAGCAAATGTCAGAAAGGTTTGGACAAAAAAATGACAGCCTTTCTATACAAAACCCTCAAGAAATTACCAACATAAATGTCAAACCTCAAAATAATGAAGATTATTTATGACAGACTATTAGTTCATACTGTATTGAATAGGGACAACCTGAACGCATGACTTCTATGATCAGGAATGAGACAGAAGTGTCCACTATTAGTGGTTCAAATTACATGAAGAATAGTATGGACTAATACAAAAACAGAAAGGACATAAACATGAAAGAAATAAGTAAAATTTTGCCTTTATGCATATAATATTATTGTATACTTAATGTACCATAATGACTTCACTGGAAGACCACTGGATTTGATAAACACATTCAGAAAAGTAGCCAGGTACAAAATCGCCAAGCAAAAATTAGTACCTTTTCTATATAACAATAGTGAAATCACTGAGAAAGAAATCATATGAATAATTCTACTAGTAATAGCCTCAAAAATTGCCTTGGCATTAATCCAATCAAAGAGATTAAAGTTTGCTACAGTGAGAACTACCAAACAATAAAGAAATTGATGACACTAGACCATGTACAGAACTCCTGTACACTATTGCTCAATTTTAATTTGGTTACTTATCTTTTTGTTAATTTTTCTTGTGCTTTATAGGATTTGAATATTAGTCTTCCAGCAGAAATATGGATTCAAACATTTTCTCTTACTCTATCAATGAGCATTTTAGTGTATTTTTCCTGTGATGTGGAAAAGTTTTCAAAAAAGTTGGTTTAGTCCCTTTTGTTGTTGTTGTTTTTTTTTTTTTTTGGCCAGTCCTGGGCCTTGGACTCAGGGCCTGAGCACTGTCCCTGGCTTCTTCCCGCTCAAGGCTAGCACTCTGCCACTTGAGCCACAGCGCCGCTTCTGGCCGTTTTCTGTATATGTGGTGCTGGGGAATCGAACCTAGGGCCTCGGGTATACCGAGCAGGCACTCTTGCCACTAGGCTATATCCCCAGCCCCCCTTTTGTTGTTTTTTGTTGGTTGTGGGGCTTGAACTCTTAGCCTGGGATGGTCTCTGAGCGCTTCAGCTCAAGGCTAGTGCTCTACTACTTGAGCCACAGCACCACTTCCAGTTTTCTGGTGGTTAATTAGACATAAAAGTCTCATGAACTGTTCTGCCTGGCTGGCTTTGAACTGCAATCCTTATATCTCAGCTTCTGAGTAGCTAGGATTACAGGCATGAGCCTCTGGTGCCTGGCTATTTCCATTTTTTTATTCTCGGGGTTTTGCTCATGTTTTTTATATCATATGCAAAAAAAAAAATTCTTCTAGGAATTATATGACTGCAGTTTTTAATCCATTTGAGTTAATTTGTGCATTAAATGATGGATTTTTGCCTTCAATTATTTTTGGCAGATAGACAAGTCCCACACAATTTACTGATTGTTTCTCAATTATATATTTTTAGTCATTGTTAGATTATTTTATTGACTACATATTGATTGATTCCATGGTTTTCAACTCTTCTATTTTTTTTCCTTATTACTCAGTATATGTTTATGAATATTGCTTTATAATGTTTAAAATCAGGAAGTATAATAACTTCCAATTTCTTCTTTCTCAAGATGACTTTTACTGTTTGATTGCTAAAATGTTCCTTTTTTGCTTGCAAATGAAATTAATAATGATAATCACAAAACAAGTTTGAAAGTGTTCCTTACTCTTCAAGTTTTTGAAAGATTTTGAGAAACACAAGCATAATTCTTCTTTTAATAATCTGTAGAATTGACTAGTAAAGATATCAGATCCTGGACCTTTCTTTGAGGGGTATAGTTACAGGACAAATTCATGCTTCGTACTCATTATTGGATCTTTTCTGTTTTTATAAATATATTCTGAATTCAAACTTTGATTCCTCCTGTTACTAGAAACATTATGTGATTCTCTATGGGCCTTTGTATTTCTGTGATGATAATTGTAATAGCTGTCTTTCTTTTATTAGTGAGTTGATTGTTTTCTCTTGCTTAATATAGCAAAGTGTGTAATCTTTTCAGAGAATCCATTCTTAGTTTCCTTGAACTTTTCCAGAAATTTTCTAGTATCTGTTTCACTTACACTGTACTAATTATTAGTGCCTACTTTAGGTCTAATTAAGGTCTTTTTATAGTTCCTAGTTCTTTTTATTCATTCCCAGAAATACTAATTTTTGTTCTGTATTGATGAATACCATTGTGTTAATTGTTTTATGATTTCATGTTGTTTTTTTTCCTTTCTACCTCTACTGTATTCTTTTGGATTTATATATTTTACTGATACAGTTTGATTAATTGTTCTTTTATACTGTGTATATAATATAAACCATATATAATAGATATATTGTTTTAGTCTATAAACAAATACAATCAAATTAAAAAGCTCTACACTTTAACTTCTTCAGCTCACTTTTTATGGTATTGATATCACACTGTACATTTCTATATTGTGTATCCATTAAAAATTATTGTAACTGTAGTTACATTCCAGTTTTGCATTTTTAGAATGTAAAGTGGTTTGTGTATTACCCTTACAGTATGAGTATTCTGAGTTATATATTTACATTTACCAGTGAAATTTATAGTTATACATTTCTATTGATGGTATTTGGCATCTTTTCATTCCAAGTAGAACTGCTTCAGCATTCACTGTAAGGTAGGTGTCTTTTTAAGTTATATTTATTTATTTATTTATTTATTTATGTTATAGCGATGATACAGAGGGGTTATAGTTACATAAGTCAGGTAATGACTGCATGTCTTTCTTTTAAATTAATTAATTAATTAATTAATTTTTAAAGTGACGAACAGAGGGGTCATAGTTCCATATATAAGGTAGTGAGTACATTTTTATCAAACTTGTTACATTCTCTCTCATTTTTCTCCAACCTTCCCTCCTCCCCAATCCCCTCCTCCCTCCCCCAAGTGTACAGTTGGTTTACAACATATAGTTTTGTAAGTATCATTGTTGCATTGGTTCCACTTTTAACCTTTGTCCATTTTCTTCCTTCCTTCCTTCCTTCCTTCCTTCCTTCCTTCCTTTCTTTCTTTCTTTCTTTCTTTTTCTTTCTTTCTTTCTTTCTTACTTTTCCTTTCTTCCTTTCCTTCTTTCCCTTTCTTCTTCCCTCCCTCACTCCCCTTCTCTCTCTCTCTCTCTCTCTCTCTCTCTCTCTCTCTCTCTCTCTTCCCCTTGATAGCTTTCTTGCTTACTTTCCTCTTTTGTTTCTTTTGTAGAACTGTAGGCTGTTTAATCAATGAATTTCTGGTTTTACAAATAGTTTTAGGACAAACAATTCAGATGATGAAAGTTTTGTAGGGGGCACTTCTTGTACATAAAGAAAAATTTCATACTTCTTTTTTCCTGTAAACCACCATTGGCTCAGATAATAAACATTTTCACAGGAACAAATATTTAAAGCAGCATATCACTGCATATATATTTTCACAAAGCCATAAATAAATATACATCTCTCCTATATTAGGAGAACTTAAATAGAAGTTTAGACATTAAGGCTATGATGATTCCAAAACATGAAAAAATATAAGGTTTTTTAAAAAATATTTTCCCTGAAATCCACATTCCTAGGCAACTATGACCAAAGTCAAGGTTTCTCTCCTGGGAAGAGTTTTCCAGGCAGGACACAGTGTAGGGGATGGCTATACCTTTAAGACCTGGGACTGTTGGCTGCTAGCCACTCCCACCTTCTCCTTGGGTCTGGAACCAGCCCCGTCTCTCCTCTGCGAGCATATATCTCGTAATGGCGCCAGCCGGAGCCTAGGGGACAGGTCCTTGGGGGACTGTGGTTTCTGCCCCTGCGGGAAGTTCTATAACATCACCATGATGTACAGTTCATTAGCCAATCGTTAATACACAGTTAGTCCCTCCTCTTCCTGCCGCCATTACTGTTATATAAACCACTCCCCTGAATAAAACTTTTGGAAGTCGGTAGTCCACCAGATGGCTCCCCCGAAATCTCCATGTCCAATGTCTGCTCTTGAACATAAGGGGGCTTGGGGGACACAGGGGGGTTCGGTGGCCCTACTTCATCTCAGCTTAGCCCCAACCGGGACACGCTCTGCCCTCCCTCTGGTGGAAGAAGTGCTCAGAGCCAAGTGTCCCCCACAATTAAAGGCTTGGCATCTCCCCAAAGGAGACATAGAAATTGAGCCCGACAACAAGGCCATGTTATTAAGTCATTCTCAAGGCCTGTGGATGGGGTGGATGGGTAGGGTAATAGCAACAGCATCTATTTGCTTTAACAAATCATTAATTTCTTCTTACATTTTATTTTGGGGACTTAGCCACAGAGAGAATAAAGAATTTGAAGTAGACTTAGAGAACTCACAACTACACTCATTCCTACTGGCCTGGAAATTGGGCAACAACCATAAATTCAGTTTATTTTGTTTTTATAACTCCCTGTTGCTCCCATGGCCCACTGACGATTCTCCCCCAGGAGCCCCTCCTGATTTTCAGGAAAGCTTCACCTGACCTTATCTGAAAGCACAGGATGAGCTTTTTCTGAAAGTGTAGGACCACTTGCATCATGATGATACTCCCACCAAATATTGATAATGGGCTGGGGCCACAGAAGTTTTTTTCTCCTCTTAGTTTGTCCTTTTCAACATTGAGAGGGGAAAACTTACATGCAGCCTATGAGAGCACAGTGGGAAGCAGCCCAGGGCCTCTTCTGACCCCCTGGAGAGCAGGAAGAACCTATTGTGAAAGACAGAGTGGGTCTTCTGCCCTGTCATCTCCAGAATACGGTCTATCTGTTTTGCATGCTACTGGTATCCCTTGCTAATGGCTGGTAGCTCTTGGATAGCTTCTGGGTAGGGAATGGACATGGGGAAGACTAAGGCCATGCAAAGTGGAAGAAGGACTGAAGGTTAAGCTAACCAAGCTCATGTAATGAAAGCTCCCATACAAACCCCAAAAGACTGGCTTTGGAGCACTTCTAGACAGCTGGCCATGGATGTGGAGGGCCCTGGAGTGAAGCATGCCAGGAGGAGGTAGAGGCCAGTTCTCCTTCCCCTCACCTTTCCCCAAGCACCTCAGCAGTACCTTTTGCAATAACACTATTTTTGTGAGTTCTGTGAGCCTCTCTAACACAGTAATTGCATCACAAGACACCCAGCCAGGGTCTGCTGCTGACCTGTCTGCTGGCTGGCATACAGAAAACCACACATCTGGTCACTCAGGTCTTCTTCGTCCATGGTGGGGAGCAGAGGAAAGCATTTCAAAAGCAGAGTACACCCCAGGATAACCCCAGGATAAACCAAGAGCCTTGACTTCACCGTTGGACCCCATGGTTTGGCTGGCTTGTTCTTCCGGGAGGATGGCTATCTGTACTGCTGCTCTTGTGCTAGGCAGTACCCACAGCAGCAGACCTCCTGCGAAGACAGACAGTGCACTCGCCCTGACAACAGGAACAGCTCATGAGAGAAGGGACAGTGGCCATATGAAAACTTGCAAATGTATAAGACAACTGTTGTCTTCCTGGGTGTGTGAAAGTCAGAAGAGATGGCAGAGCAGACAAAGATGTGGCAGAGGCAGTGTCCAATCAGAAGCACCGTTGAGGACATTGTGGAAGATTGCAGGTGCATTAGGAAAGTTTGAGATGTTTACACCCCAATATCTTGCAAATGTAGCTTTAGGTAAATGGCTGTATGGGTTTTTAAATCCAGGTTTGAAATACACAGTTTTTTTAAAGATGGAAAGACAAGCTGTGAAAGAGCAAATGTAGACAACACAAAAAGTCATTTTTAAATCAACATCATACACTTTAGAATACACTTAAATTTATGCACAGATTTTGTGTTGACGAGTACAACAGGCAGAGAATGTAGAGAAAAAAAACCCACAGTCACGCCATTCTGTAGTCAGCTCCTTTGTGTGTGCTTTCAGTGTGCAGAAAGTTGTCAGTGACATACAGAGTGGACTCTTGCTCAGAAGTTGAAGACCGTATTCAGCTCAGCTCATGTCTGGGTTTCTCCACAGCTGAACTGAGACTCCATTGTATTCCAGGACAAATCAACCATGAGAAAGTAAAAGACAAATATATCTGGACATGCTTAATTAAACAGCAGTCCAAACATTCACACATAGAGAACAAAGGAGGATGTTCTTGGGAGAGGATCACAAGGGCTCAATAGCTATGTGGATATGTTCATATAAAAATGATGCTTATCAAAATGAACTCCTACAAATGAAAGTCAAGTATTTTTATTACCCTGTTTACTGTGAGTTCCTGTTTGTTTTGTTTTTCTTTTGCTTTTTCTGCCTTTCTTTGATTTATTCCCTTCTGTCAATGTGTTTTACTTCTGTACTGTGTATCTTGTATATAAGTTTATTTGATGGAAAGACAGGCGAGGCACAGAAATGGCAAATGAAGCAATTCAGGAGTGAAAGCCACTCTACACTATGTTGGAAATTAATTATTCAACTTAGCAGGGAAGGAAGTTGGGAGGGTAAAAACTGGGAGAGAACGAGGGAAGGGATGACATTATTCAAAACGAAATGTACTCATTACCTGATTTATGTAACTGTAACCCCCCTGTACATCAACTTTACAATACAATTTTATTTGAAAAAAGAAAGCTGTTCATTGCTTTATGAGTTTCATTGATATTGAAGAACAATCTCCCCACGACTTCAAAACCAGAACTCTTCATTTGTGTCTCTGCACTGTTGGACTGATTCTTGTTCTCCAGAGCAGGGATGAGTCGGGTTACTGAGGGTCCTTCACTTGGGGGTCTCTGTGTCAGAGGAGACTGTTCATGGAGAAGTTGGAGTGTTTCAGAAAGCTTCTCAGGGGCAGGTGAGGACCACTGTGTAAGAAGAAGTTCACTGTCAATCTGTGTCTGCATGTCAAGTATCTCCATGCTTAAGAAGTTTGAACTTCCCTTGCACTGTAGGTCTGAGCAGAGGATTCTGTGAATAGAAAGTCTATCTCGGGCTCTATGTCTAGTGACTCCAAGATTGGCTCAGGGTTCATGGCACTCAGTCCATTCTCTTCAGTTTGAGTTTGGATATTTGAGGCTAAAAAGAAATCTTTAATATCAAAATTGATCCCGATTCTGAGTGGGTCCAGAGAGAAGCTGGGCATCAGGTCTGGGGCTTGAGTCAGAGAAAAGACTGCGGTTATCCAACGTCTGACCAGGAAGGTTACTTGACCAGATGTTCTGTAATTCACTCAGTCAATCTATGGTTTGGGTCTGGTTATCCCTCATGTTCTGTGCGGGAAGCATTGCACTCTGCACGGCTTCAGCCCTCTCGATGTCTTGATTTAAAGTCGTAGGATCATTCTGAGGTAGGAAACTGTGGGTCACCGTCTTTGCTATTAAACTGCTACTTATTTGATTATCTGTAGAAACACTGTAGGATGAGTACATACTCCCCAAAATGCCTCCACATATGCCAGCGTGGTCCAAGGGTACTTGGGCAGGTGTGGGATTTTGTATGCTACTGGTTTGGGTTTCTCTGGAGATCCCGCCTGGCTGAACACAGGCATCTATAAAAGCTTGTCTGAGCAGCTATGGATGAAGTTAAATTCAGGCTGGGCAGGAACGTCTGGGTGTGAACGCTAATGGGAATGGACACTTGGGAATCAAATGACAGATCAATATGACAACAAGACGACATGCAGGAGCAGGGCTAAGTCACAAATCAAAAAGTGTCAGGTTTGATAAGGCATAGGACAGGTCCATCTGGACATTGGTTGAAGAAATGTTGTTCTGATATGCATTCTCCAGTTCTTACAAAGGATTCGATGGACTTTTACCCAAGTTCACCTGAACACCTGTACTAATTGGCTCATGAGGAGTAAGGATTTTAGAAAGAGGTAGGGTCTCCTTCATAGAGCAAGCCTGTGAATCCAGGCTAAGGATCACAGTTCCCACCGACAAGCTCACCAAGGGCACAGCCCCTGTCCCGGAACCCTAATCCATGCCCAACATCACCAGAAAACGAAGCTGTAGGCGCAAAGACTGGCATAGGAGAAAACTGCGTGACCAGAAGCTTAACTACAGCCACTCTGGGCTTTTAGTAAGTTGCTTTAAAGCAACTTCTGAGGATTTCTTGGAAGCGCTGAGATATTCTGCTTCCTGGCATTAGAACCACAAGAGTTCTCAAAAGAGGTGACCACTATTATTTCTGAAGTTCTGAGTTCTTGGGAATCTGGTTGAAGAGTTGGTTGGTTGGTTGTTTAATGATTCAATGGTCTTATTGGACAATTGCTGGCTTTGCAGGCATTTTTCCAATTTCTTTTTTTTTTTTCACTAGGTGCATCTCTGTGTTCTTCAGGGATCTCCTAGCCAGTTCAGTAGATGTGAGACTGGTTTGTTTTGCTGGCATAGGGAGAGACCTTCGCACACTGGAAGGTGTCGCCACAGTGCTCTGCGTGTCTCTTCAAGCCCCACTTGGTGCCTTATGAGTTGTTGCCCTTGCTGTGCTTCTTCTCAGTATGTAATTTCATACATTGCTGCTTTACAAGAGAAAATTGAGAAAACGTCTGGTCTGGACTTCCCGGACATCCTTCAATTGGATAAGAGCAGAATTCTGGGGCCATCCTACAGGTGGTGGTTCTTGACCTGGGGCATGTTGAACACAGCACTGTTGGGTAGGATCTTGCTGCAGCCATGCACAATGCGCTGGATATTGGTCTGCATAGCCTAAGGCACCTCGCTCATTGAGGGCTGGATCAGCTCTTGGACCATGGGGTGCAACGGGTGCCTTGGGGGCAATGACCCCTCGTGGCCACCTCTGAGGTTGTCATGGATCCCACCAGAACATTTCCTTTGGAACAGTGTCACCTCCTCCCTTGTTTTCTCACAGTTTTTCCCTCACGACTCCCATCTCCTACAAATGGTACAGTTCATTTTCAACATAGTGTCTACTAAGTATCAACTGCTTCATTTGTTCGCGGTTTGTTCCACCTAAGGTAGCTTTAATAGAGATGAATTCTCTTGCATTCTATTTATCTGTAAATATCATGATCTGTCCTTCATTTTTGAAGGGCACTTTTGCTATACATAAAATTCCATTTTTTTTCTTCAGCTCTTTAAAAACTTCATCTCTCTTCCCCATGGTTTGCAAAGTTTCTGGGCCAGTGTGCTTATTGTCTTATGTGGTTTTCTGTGTGAGTGACAAGTGTCACTTCTTTTGAAGCTTTTAAGGTTCCCCTTGTGCTTTACTTTATATTTTGCCTTTTCTTCACACGGGACAGAAGTTACAAATTCCATGGAGAAATAAGGACAAGTGCATTGCCCATGCCCTGAGTTTAAGCCCCAGACCCCAAACAACATTAACAACAACAACAAAAGACATAAATAGCCTAATTGGACTTTTAAGAATTAACAAAAATGGGCAAACTATGGCTTACATGATGCAAAGAAGCCTAGAGTTGTTACCAATTTATAATTCTAGCTACTCTGGAGACTGAGGCAAGAAAATTGACATTCAAAATCACCTTGGACAATTTAACGAAACTCTGTTTCTACATAAAATGTGAACACTGAGGTTAGAGTTCAGGGGTAGAGTTCTAAAAGCTTTTCTGAATCTCTGACTTGGATCTTCAGTATCACAACAACATCAAAAAAATGACTACAAATAAAAAGCCCAAATATAGAAATAAGAAGTAGCAAAGTAATTTACATGTGCTATCACATCCCTATAACCCCCCCCCACAATATTGATAATTTGAGGCCAATATGGAATATGTAGCAAGTTCCATAGTCTGTGCTGCATAGTAACACACTGTCTCAAAAGCAAGAACAAAACAAGTAAGTGAATTATGAACAAATTGAAAGCAATAATAAGTAAAATGATAGTTGGGAAAAGATGACTTTAAAAGTCTAAAATATATCTACAATAGATACTTTCTGGGAAAATTTATCTAAATATCAAAGATATAGAATGTTTAAACAGATCAATTTTCCGAAAACAGAAACTGTGGCCAGACTTATCCCTAAAAAATTATTTACTAAAGTTTTAACAACAAGCTACACAAATTCTATTTCAACTGAAAACTTACAAAGCTTGCAAATTATTTGCACAAAGTGGTGTTATACTAAAAATGGCCAGCAAAACAAAATACAGCACATTGAAATACATGTGATTGTAAGAATGTTAAAGTATTCAATTTTGAGAAATATATTAACATTGTCCAACATATACCTAAAGAGGAAAACAAAATCACATGATCAATGCAACAGGATTTTGGAGAATTTCAGATTTTTGATAATCAAATTATGGATACTTAATCAGTAAAATCGAATCAAATACTTCAAAAATCCCCCAAACTCTGAATTCTGAAATACTCCAGTCTCACATACTTTGCATAAAGGGCATTTAACCAACCATTGATTTTATTTTCCTCTGTAGTATTTTAGATATTCAGATTAGAAATGCTTAATTTCTACGGAATAATCTTTATTATTGTCAGCTTGGTAATTCACCAGGAGAGTCAATTTCAGGCCTAATGTTATTTGAACCAATGCTAATGCCAATTTTTTAGTGTGTGCTTCCCTTGGTAAAGATTGAGTACATATGCTAACCATGTTTTATAAAATTTCAATTAAAATACAGTGAAATTCTAGAATACAGAATTTAAATACAAATGATCAGAAATAAGTACTAATATAATTCAGATCGTAGAACATTGCTTGCTCTATGTATTTTCCTATGTCACAGTTGACCTTTCCTTCTCTCTTGCTTTCACTGACTTTTCTCATGTACAAATACAATTCTTATAATAGATTCATGTCAATTCTTCTAGGCAGCTGAGATAACTGAGTTTTTGGTAGTATGTATTAACTGTAGAAACAGGCACACCATGCTAATTTACATACACATTATATTTTAGTCACAATAATGTAGTCTATTGCTTTCACTTTTTAGCAATATTTGATGTACAAGAATCTCATTGAGGGGCTGGGGATATAGCCTAGTGGCAAGAGTGCCTGCCTCGGATACACGAGGCCCTAGGTTCGATTCTCCAGCACCACATATACAGAAAACGGCCAGAAGTGGCGCTGTGGCTCAAGTGGCAGAGTGCTAGCCTTGAGCGGGAAGAAGCCAGGGACAGTGCTCAGGCCCTGAGTCCAAGGCCCAGGACTGGCCAAAAAAAAAAAAAAAAAAAAAAAGAATCTCATTGCAGTTTTTATTTGCATTTAGCTAATCACTAGTTATGTCAAGAAGATTGTCATAATTTTATTTGACCATCTATGTAACATTAATTCCTCAGTCTTTTTTTTTCTTTTTTCTTTTTTTTTTTTTTGGCCAGTCCTGGGCCTTGGACTCAGAGCCTGAGCACTGTCCCTGGCTTCTTTTTGCTCAAGGCTAGCACTCTGCCACTTGAGCCACAGCGCCACTTCTGGCCGTTTTCTGTATATGTGGTGCTGGGGAATTGAACCCAGAGCCTCATGTATACGAGGCAGGTACTCTTGCCACTAGGCCATATCCCCAGCCCATAGTTCCTCATTCTTTAAACATGTTTTACCAGTCTTGCAGAAAACACTTATTCAACTCTGATCTTCTCTTGCTGCTCTTAGATTGTGGTCTAGAACCTTCCACCTCTCCCTATCCATTCTTAGTTGGAAGGAACATTGCAGAAGAATAGTTGTTGAAAAATTTGGCTGTGAGTCAAAGAAGGGAATTCAGTGGTTATTGGAGGATGGTAGGGCTTATAGAAGGATTGTCTTCAAATGGTAGAATTAGAATTTTTTTTCAAACTGAGGAAAGGATGGCGACAGAGACAGAGAGAGGATACAGAGAAGAAAATGATTGATAGAATGAGTCACTTATTTCTATAAAAGTTGCAATTACTGTGGTTCTGGGAATGACTTAGATAGCTCTTGTTAGAGCAGTTTCAATACGAATCCAGCTGCCAAGCCAGCAATGTGGCATTTTGATTAAACAAGTTGATTAAAAAAGAATATATAAAGCACAACTATTTAAAGATGAATTGTTTGAAACGTTGCCAACATTAACTTAATAGAAATTGGATTTTTAAGAACTATTACTGAACTTACTATAATATGTTGCTTTGCCAAAAATATTCTCAAAACTGAGCAATTTAAGAAGCTATTTTGGAAAGTAATTGCAAGATTTTCCATTAAAACAGTTTCATTTTCTCTTTTTCATTAAAATCTCAAGTAAATACATAGACAAGCATAGAATATTATTTATCATAGGCTGCATCTTACACTATAATAAAATCTTAGGTGAGACGTTGGCACACAAAGAAAATTTAATTTCAGTATTGAAGATTATTTTATTTCTCTCTTTAAAGTGAGATCTCAAACCATATTCATTTTTTTGCATAATATTCACCTGATAGCTACAACGTTATCCATTCATTGTATTAACAGGTGAAATATTCGGTATTTGCCTTTCAAATCTTTCAAATACCTGGTTAACCTTTTCGTTTTTTGTTTTATATTACAGTCAGTCATGTCTTGCATGGGAACTTTCCTTCTTCCAATATTTTATTCCCTCTTATTCACATTTGTGTTCTTTTGGAAGCTCATGGCCTGTCACTCTCAAGGAATAAATTTTCTAGAAATAATAAAAGAATTAAAAGGACATTTGATTCCTTTCCCCAAATGAAAAATACTTACATAAATGTAGATTTTGTGTACAATTTTGAGAAAATAAAAAATCATCTATAACTGATCCACGATTCTATTATGAGTAACTTTAGAATTCTTATTGTAGAATTTCCATTTGATTTTATTATGTTGTCAAAAGAGAATGGGGGAACAGTAGTTACAGGAGAGCAATTGTCAGAGGTACAATAAAGAAATTCTCACTCCCTAAGTACATGAGTTTCTAAGTTTAAAGAGGCCACTGTATATTTAACAAAAAATAAGAAAAAATTACTAAGGTTATGAGTTATGAAAAGAAGAAATTTGGGGCTGAGGATATGGCCTAGTGGCAAGAGTGCTTGCCTCATATACATGAAGCCCTGGGTTCAATTCCTCAGCACTACATACACAGAAAGCAGCCAGAAGTGGCGCTGTGGCTCAAGTGGCAGAGTGCTAGCCTTGAGCAAAAAAAAAAAAGAAGCCAGGGACAGTGCTCAGGCCCTGAGTCCAAACTCCAGGACTGGCCAAAAAAAAAAAGAAATTTTCAATACCAAAATATGCAAGGAAATATTACATGTATCGTCTAGTATTCTTTAGTAGTCAGGATACTAATGCTAAAAACTAATTACTTAAGTAAGTGAGGGATGGTGTAGATGTAGAATAGTTTCCAGTAAGAGTGTTATAAGAACTCAGCTACACCACCCATAGTGGTGCACCCTAGTAATGAATGAGGAGGAGGAGGCAGGGCTACTCCTTTATACTTATGTAAATGTAACTCCTCTGTATATCACCCTGACAATAAAATAAAACTAAATTTAAAGAAATAACTCAGCTGAGATGATTGAGTACCCCGTTAGCGTAGACCCCTCCTTTCTTCCTGTGTAACACCCTAAATCTCACTTGCCTAATGATCAGTGAGAATGAGGACTACAAATTTTATTATACTGCATATCCTGATACTGGAGGATGCTGTCTTAAACCAAGATGCACTGTGTGTTTTTGGTTCTCTATGGTCTGTTATTGGCAAGCTGAGGATCATCATGCATTCATTGGTTTAAAACTATTAGGGTACCCTGGTGAAACTGATGGTGGGGATAAATATCTGAAAAAAATTAGAGTGAATTTTAAAACAGGTTATATTAAAAGGATAAGAAATCTGAGTGATTTCCACCTTCACAGCAGCAACAATAGAAGATTAAACAGACTAGAATAGCACTCTGAAAGCCAATAAAGGGAATACTTTCTGAAAAAAATTTTGTCTATCACAATTAATTAAATGTTAGATAACAATCAACAGATTTTCAGTATTTTTTATTAACTCGAGAGTGTATTCCTAGAAAAAAAGGCAAAATGAGATTCAACAAACAGTGACTGTCCATTGGATGGGTAGATAAAACATTCCAGAATGGCAAATAAGCAAATGGCTCAGGTGAAATGACTTCCTTTGCAGAGAGACAAAGCAGAGCTGAGTAAAATGGATTTTTCCTTTGTTTTCTGGATTTAACTTTAACTTTGAAATAAGTTACTTGTCTGTTTTGTTATAGGGCAAGTAAAGTAGCAGAAAGAAAGCCCCAAAGGAACCTAATGAAAGTTATAGCAAAAGTATGAAATAATCTGCAAAAAGTATTAATTTAATTAGAAATTGTGCTTAACATTCTTGGGAGATTGGTAGCTGGTGAGTGATAAATGAGGTGTTAAGAGACACAAAGTTTTTCTTTTACAAAAATAAGGTAGTATAAAACATAAATGCATGCTATTTATGAATATAGTCAGGTCAATTCTGTACAAAAATGCAGAATAATATGGAAGTATTTATTTATGTCTGGTATGTGAGTTTGTAGAAGACAAATTATGATGTCTGGTGGGATATAGAACTATTTTTGCTATATACATCCTACTAAAGTGAATTTATGGTTGAAACTGAAAATGCACGTGTATTATTTTGTTTAAACATGCACTTTTTGTCTTCAGAGAAAGCTATAGTTAATATAGCATAGGCACATTAGTGGATGGAGCAAGGTGTGCAACTCAGCCCCCTTTCATTGTTATAAGAATTTCACTTACAGATATTGTCTCAAAACTGGTACCAGGGCTGCTTTGAAGCTTAGTTGCAAAGCACTTGCCTAGCAAGTGCAATGTCCTGGCTTTGTTCCCTAGTAGCAAGAATGAAAACCCAGTTGAAAAAAAATTTTTTAAAAGAATAGGAACTTATACTATAAACATATTTCTTAAGCATACCTTAAAGCTTGAGAGGTTATCTTCAAGGGTTTTTCTGAAGAATTTAGAGAATGATCATTACTTGATTTAAATTATTCACAAGAAACATGTAAACTGTCATTTTATTTGGATTTCACCTAAGTATAAAACTATGCTCTCATTTCTTCATAAGTTTTCATGTATTTTTATCCCATGTGACCAAAGTATTTAATATTTTTTACTATGAAAGTTATAAATGTATACAGAAATTGAGAAATTAGTTTAAGAAAATAGTTTAAACTCCACCCACAATTTTGCTTCATGCATGCTCTCTTGCTTGTGTATTTGACAAAACATTTCTAATTAATTTTTAAATTAACATTATAATTTTATGTTCTTCATTTGTGTAAAGAGACAAGCTACTTCATCAAACATGCTTATGCCAATGTAAGTACAATTGCACCTTACAAAACAGTAGCACAAAAATCTGTTCATAAAATGATTCTACCCTGTAGCAAAGTTACAATTTCACTGATTTATTTCAGACATCTGTTAAAACACCAACAGTAATGACTAAGACATTAATTAGATATTTGTCTTTTTATATAATTATATGTGAGTATAATTCACATTTATGTTTTTCTGTGGTTTGTCACTTTTTATACTCATGTCTTACTACAAATGCTGGAGATTTCAGACTAGGGCAGAATTTGGTGAATTGTGTTTGATGGTCTCTTGTAAAAGGGGAAAAGCAGTATTTTCCCCAGTCAGGAAACTAAGTGTTACCAAGAGAGGTGGTGAAAGTTCAGTACATGTAGATTTAGAGCTTGTCATCCTGGTGTTATCAGTGGGTTTCACAACACTAATTGTAATTGCAAAGATAAGGTGTGTGTGTGTGTGTTAACTGATGATAGAGGATATATGACTGATTCAACACTTACATGTTGTGTTGCTTTTAAGTGTAGCTAAGTCTTAATTCTTTTAATTCTGATTTCTGTACCCTCAAAACTAAAGTCATGTGGCAGCTTTGGCTAATGAAAAAGATGGCAGTGCTTAATCATCACTAGATATTACAAGTAGCTTGTACGAGAAATTAATCCAACTCAATTTGCTATCTACAGAAAATTCTACCTACTGTAAAGAATCCCCTTCTGAATACATAAAACAGATGTAAATGGTGATCTGATTTGATGATGACAAGATACATTATCTTGATAAAAAAGTGATATCCTGTAACAGAATTTCATAGTATCTTTACTGACACACAGAAAAGCACAAATACTTCATATTACTTTTACAATGTTCAAAGAGAGGTACTTGTAAAGAAATTTGTCATTGATATCTCAAAAAATCTTTTGTCTCAGATTTCACTGACCTAAACTTTTTCAAATAATTTTGCATTATGAAGTCAGAGCAGCTTTCATTCATATATCTATGCAATTATATGACATATATATTAATAGCATACATCAAATATACATATAATATATATACATATATAAAATATTCATTCTCTACAACAACTTAAAGTGCTAAGATGGTCCCAAACTAAACTCATAGGTTCTAGTTCTATTTCAAGGGCTGTTTATATTCAATTCATTTGAAAAAATAACAATTGATTTTGAGAACTATTGAGATGGGTTTAGAAACAAGAAGGAATTATTCTTTTAGGGAATACGAATACGGAACATTCAAGAATTTATGACACTTCCTTTGTAACTGGAGAAGAAAACAGTGGCATTTGATCTAAAACTCCAGACACACACATTTCAAATAGTATTTCTAGATAAATATTTGACAAAAATAATCTACTAATGCATTTCCAAGTTTAAGAAACAGCTTTGAATCAATTTCCAGTAGGTGAGTAATTGCAGTTTTATCTTGTAAATCCTACTATTTGACCTTTCAAGGATGAACATTCTCAGTAGTTTATACTCTGTAAGAATACTTACAAATAGCCTACAGCTGTTGTTTCTGTCTCTGGAACAGAATTTGGCCAGGAATAGAGGTAAACAAAAACATACCCAAAGAGCAAAATTTTATTTCTGTCAAATAACATTACTCACTGACATTTTAAATACAGTCATTGCTCTGTGTATGGACTTTTTACTGTTTTCATACAAGTGTCCAGGTGTTAATTCTAATCCAATTTGTTTACAGTGTACATTCAAAATCATTCTGTCAGTGTATTTTCCTGGAGAAGCTACACTCAATGAGCAAGGTGGAAATTCTCTTGTCGTATTGAAAGTGTCATGCTTTGCACATGAAAAACGGTGAAACTGACAGATGAAAAACAATCATGCTTTCACATCTCACTAAAATGGTAGCATGTAGATGCAAGGCTTCTTCTATAAAATCTGTGCCAACTACTTTTCTAACTCCTCAGAAAATGCAAACCTTGAACATTAATGAAAGATTAAATAAAGTACACTAGTCATCTCTCAATCTCATTTTGAAATATTAGATTTCTTTGAAAAGAGAATATGGGAAATATTTCTTGAAAAATATTCTTACTGGAATGGCATAATCTTTTATTTTGGAATTCATTTATTGAGTATAATTTGCCAATTATAAACATATCTATTATGGTTGAAAATCAGATGTATTTTAGCAATGCTCACAGTCCTTCCTACCATTACTCCAATCAATCAAAAAGAATTATTTCCACCTTCTCTATGAATTCCTTTTACAGATTTGCAATTAGTCCTTCTATCATCCCCCAAGGTAGTGATGGTCACCAATCTTATTTTTGTCACTGTTCCTCCTTCTTTTGAATTGCAAATACATTTTCTGCAATGTGCTACATGGAAGTTTTAATCAGCATATTACTTTTGATATTCAACCACTTTGTTTAGAGATCAATAGTTCTTTCATTTTCATTGCTGAATGATAACTATCAAATCTATGACCACTTCTTCATCTGTTTGCCATTAATGGACACTGGAGTATTTTTAACTTGACACTGCCAGAAATAAGACTCTTATGAACAAGACTTTGTGTGGAAATACAAGTTCATTTTTTGTTAATTGAAATATTTTCATTTAGATTATATATAACTTAATAAACTATCAAAACCTGAGTATTCCCACATGAGATATATGAAATTTCATGTTCTTTCACATGCAAAACATAATTGGTACAAATATACCTTTTATTTTATCAATTTGAACATGCATATATTATCTCCCTGTCATAAATTGTATTTTCCCTAAAGGATATTGATGGTAAGGATCTTTTTTCATGTAGTAAATCATCATTTATATTTTTTCCTTTCATAAATTGTCTAATAAACATTTTTCAATGTAAAAAATAAACTTTTGTGTAAAATTTAGTGTCAGATTTCTGAAGCTGCTTCAAAACTTTAAAGCCTTGTTAAGCATTTTATGTATTTGTAACTTATTCTTTTGTATTACCAGAAAAGACATCTAGAGATAAGTCTTGTTCTTGAGTCAGAGCCTCCCACAGTAGTTCAACCTCACATTGAGTACATGACACATGTTTGAATTAGGTAGATTTTGTGCTTTAAAATGCAAACCCCCTCTCACTAGAAAGCTCATGTTATAAAACATGCAAAAGTAGGATATGAATATGAAAAATGGAACCTGAAGTATACTCAGGAGCATCTCTTGTCTTTGATAACTAAGGAATAATGAAATAAAACCTTGTAGGCTTGAAATTTTCTTCATTCAAAATGAGTTTTCTTTTTCAACAACTATTCAGTCTATCCTGGAAATACACCCTGTGTACTTGGTTTACCAGTCTTCCAGATGGGCTCAGGCATACTTGAATTGCAGGGAAAGCACATCGGTGATCAATGTGGGCCCCTATCTTACCTATAATTAAAAGATATGGCTTGAAATGTTGCTTTCTTATGGGAGTCCAAAGGTTGTTTTTCACACCAACACAGGTGACTCACTCCTTGGAAATGATTCATGGTTTCTCCTAGGCAATTGTGTAAATGGAAAAATGCAATGAGGACATGCTTTAAAAATTCCTCACTACACTTATATTCCAAGAAATTCTGTAACAGTTTTCCTGTATACCAAAGCCTGTGATTCTGGGCCTTGTATGCAGTTAGGTATACTAGATTGTAATGAGTATTCCTTCAGATTCATTCTCTTGTGCTGCTAAGTATTCCCCTTTATAACAGATCTCTTTTCTTCCTTTTTATGCCGTATAAACGTAAACTAGATAAATTTGCTTTCTATTTTACAGTACACTCCATGAAATTATAGCTCCCTGTTTCTACTCTTCTCCACCAGGAATATACATCATATTATATATTCTCATTATTTCAAGTCCTGTGACATGCCTCATCATCATTTTGCATAGCACATTCTCCACTAGTATAATTTTTACAGTAATGATGACTCTAGTGCATCCCAATTACTATTTCCTACTTATCATCTTTAACTATCAACTACTTGAGGAAATGAAACACAACATTCATCTATATATTCATCTATTTATCCTGTGTTATTCTGATTAGTAGTAAATAGCCTTTCCTTTGGGAATTAAAGAGACTTACAAAGACCACAACCAGGTTTTCCATGCATGTGATATTTGGTAATATGTGGTGGCATACTGGAAAGGAAGAAGACTTGCAATCTTCAGAGCAAATTCCTCAAGGGTGGGAAAGGTTTTCAATTTGTTAGTGAAACAGAAAACTTATTCCTCCTGATAGAGGCTGTAGATCAGAGTTGCTTTTCTTCTTTTTTTCCTCTCTCCCCTCTGTTGGTCATCACATGGAAATAGTTTTGCTTGCTGTCTAATGACAGTGCAATTTTAGAGTTCTGCAAGCAATTGGTGTCTACACAGTAGGATACCAAATTGTCAGAAGGTGGTAAATATAAAAAAAAAATAAAGTGCTGTCTATAATAGCAATCTGCAAAAGTCTTGGATGATGTAGTTATGAAACATTGTTTTGTTTCAAAAACAAACTGTGCATACACAGACATTTATTTCATTCTTCAAAAATATTACTCTTCTTTATTTTATTTGTGCATTCGAATAAAGAGAACATAGTGTTGAGAGAGAAGAGAAGCCATCACTTACATCACATTTGAGTCATAGGTCTTCTGTCATTCAATAAGAGATAAAAGTTGCCAACATCTTTCTTAAGGGACCATTCAAGCAGAAAAAAATATCATGGCACTATTTCAGCCTTGTTTAATGAACTAAAAATCAGAATTTGTAGCAAATAAAATTAATTCAGAATTCTTTTGAGAACACTGTCTCAGAAATGTGAATATATCCTCATTTTCATTTTTTATTATTTCATCTTAGAATTACAATATACTTATCACGTGAAGAGGTTCCATTGGGATATTTTCATATATGTTTAAAGTATACTTTGAACAAATTCACATCCTTAATTATATTTCCATTCCTCCTCACTGTCCTTTCACCATTTTCATGCATTTGTTGGGTCAAAGACATGATGCTATCATGTCTTCAATTATTTCTTCTTCCCCCTATGTCCAGAACACCATTCTCTCCATGTCTACTATTTAAATTTCTACAATTTGTTCAAACATACAGCATATTCTTTTTAAAAAATAATTACTTATTTATTGTCAAAGTGATGTACAGAGAGGTTACAGTTTCATACGTAAGGCAGTGGGTATATTTCTTGTACAATCTGTTACCTCCTGCTTCATTCCCCCCTCCCCCCTTCCCCTTCCCCTCTTTCCCCATGAGTTGTTCAGTTGGTTTACACCAAATGGTTTTGCAAGTATTGCTTTTGGAGTCTTTTTTTTTCCCATTGTCTCCTGATTTTGATGTTCCCTTTCACTTCCCTAGTTCCAATACCAGTATATTCAGTATCCAGGGTACACAGATGAGATAACAGTGATAGCACAGGAAAGGAATACAAGAGGATCATCAACAAACGAAGCTACGGTTTCACATGGCATGTTGAAAGTAGTTGCAACAGTGATATAACAGTCATTTCCATAACATGGAGTTCATTTCACTTAGCATCATCTTATGTGTTCATAAGGGTATAGCTATTAGGCTCTTGTGATCCTCTGCTGTGACTTGCCTAAACCTGTGCTAATTATTCCCTATGAGGGAGACCATAGAGTCCATGTTTATTTGGGTCTGGCTCACTTCACTTAGTATAATCTTTTCCAAGTCCTTCCATTTCCTTACAAATGGGGCAATGTCATTCTGATAGAGGCATAAAATTCCATTGATACAGCTTATTTTTCTCAAGACATATGAAATTACTTTCACCAGTTAAAGTGTCATGCACAGTTCAATAATCTGCATGAATATAATAGATCTATTTAGCTATAAAGTTGAAGCCAAGAAAAAGCATTTTTTTCTATTTATCAGTTAGAAGACTCCAAATATTCTAGGTTCCCTCACCTAACAGCATGAAAAGATTAATTCTTACTCCCTAGAACCTTTTTTTTTAAAATAGTGTTATTTACAGTTGGGAAATTTATGTGGCTTAGAGCAGTTAAAATTGCAGACAACTTTGCCACATCTATTCCTTAGCTTTCCCTGTTATACATAATCCTAATAATATAGTTGAGTCAGGACAATCATGAAATCAAGTCATTTCCCATAGAACTACGGATAAGTTACTATTACAAGTTTCACATGGTGTGCCTTTTCCTTTAATTGTACTTTTTACTTTTTCTAATTACAAATTTCCAAAGAAAACTAAATCCACTTTGTAGTGGGTGCAGAGAAGCCTGGCATCATGATTTATTTAGGTGTTATTTTTTTCCTATTCTTATAACAAAACACTTGTATTTTCTTGAGAAATATACAGTATAGATACTGTTGCAACTTCTTAGGAGATACATTGTTGCTACTATTTTCAGTTGTGAGATTTGTTGGATAAAGTGGCACTTACTCCAATAGCACTAGGGCTGAATGCAAGATAGTATTAAAAATCTATGTTTTTACTTGTCTATATCAGTTCTGAAGGGAAGAAAATGATAGTTTCTGTTTACATTCAGTTGATTATATAGTCAGATTATTTAAAGTAATAAGAATAGTTACAAAATGTACAGTTGTCATAAGATACTAAAGAAATAGGCCATGGGGTTGAATATAGTACTGGTAATAAGAAAAAAGCACACTAGTATATCAGAACTGACATTTCTTTTTCTCAGAAACTTAGACTTATCTGAATGTAAGTAAAGATGCCACGTTAACATTTTAATAATAACTAAAATAAGAAAACCATTTGTTAAAAAAATACTGAGAAAACTTTTTGAGGATGGATATTTGAAACGTTTTCACACCATCATGTGATTTGTGATTTTCTCCCAACTATATGCATATGTTTCTCATAATGCTCCTACTTTATACATTAAAGACAAAAAATAAAATATTTATATTACATGATAATTGTTTTTGTGATATACAATATATTGATCAAATACAAAAATGTCTTTATTTGCAGTACTGGGGTTTGAACACATGCTTGGCAAGTGTGCTACAACTTGAGACATATTGTTATTCCATGTAACCTCTAATTGTTATTAATTTCTTCTGAGAATATATGTAGCCATTTGATTTGCTAATCAGAAATAGTACAATTTGTCTGATTGATTTTTGGCATCAAGAATGAATACTATGATATGCTACTTACGTGTAGACTGACAGAACCTTGAGTTATTTTTGGCAGACAAATCAATATTTCAAAGAACTTCTTTTTAAAATTTTATTTATTTTAATTAAATTTAATTTTTATTGTCAAGGTGATATACAGAGGGGTTATAGTTACATATGTAAGGTAGTAAGTACATTTCTTGTCAAACTTGCGACCCTCTCCCTCATTTTTCTCCCACCTTCCCTCCTCCCTAATCCACCCCTCCCCCAGTTGTGCAGTTAGTTTACAACATATTGTCTTGTAAGTATCACTGTTGCATTGGTTCACCCTTTGTCTTTTATCTCACCATTTTGATATCCCCCTTTCCTTCCCTAATTCAGATAAATGTACATACAATACCCTGGGTATCAAAATCAAATAGAGTGACAATAGGGGATAAACCATAGGAAACAAAAATGAAAGAAAAGAAGAAATAATTTCACATAGTACATTAAAAATAACAACAACAATGAAAAGCCCGCATTTCCATATCTTATAGTTCATTTCACTTAGCATCATTTTATATGATCATAGTTATTGAGCTATTGTGAAAAAAAATACATTCAGAGAGAACTCACATAAAAGAGTTCAGATTTGTTAGTAATGGACTTAGTCCCAACATTCTGAAACAACTTTATATCTACTTATTCATTTCTCCTCTTCCATCATTCCAAGTGCTCCATATCCCCAACTCTGTGCCCATACAATTTTACTTTCCCTCATACTTTTGCATAATATAATTTTATGTATTTGCCTCACACATGTAAGCTCATTTATTCTATTATAGCAAAATCCTACTCAGGCCTCCAGAGACAGCTCATTAGTATCTACCATGTCTTGGATATTTGGTTTCTACAGAATTCTTTTTATATCTCTATTGTATCTCTAATCAGGTCTCATTGTTAGAGCTTCCATACTAAATGTCTCCTCTTATTTATTCCTCAAGGGCAAGGATTACATCTTATTCATCTGTTTTTTTGATGCCTAGTAGAGTGACTCACATAGCATAAACATCAATAAATGGGGTGGAGGGTATTTTCATACAGGAAAAAAGAAATCAAGTAAATAGCTACACTGTGATTAAACAGTAGATTAGTTTGCGATACACAAATGCTTGCTACCAGCCACAGTTTTAATGCTGTGCTTACATACTGCTTTTCATTTTAATTTTTAGATCCTGTACTTAAGAGAAAACTTTTACAAGGATTCTGAGAATTTATGTGACTGCAATTGGAAATATTCCAAGGAGTTTATTGAAATAAGAAGCAGCACACACACACACACACACACACACACACACACACACACACACACAACTGGCCAGATGTTAAACACTATGAACATGTACCTTGGGCATCTCATTTTCGTCTTGTAGAATATGGACAAGGGAGTAATTTTTCAATATTGCTTTTGGGATTTGCATGCACAAAGCCCATTATTATCCCGCATGTAACTGTGATAATGGAGATAGGGACAGCTTTTCTCCTATGTTCTCTACACACATCTAAGTAGGAATGAGGCCATCGGGACACATGTGAAATATGTGATAGCTTTGCTTTTGTGCATTCTTTCCTCAGCAAATAGTGTCATTGCTATCCTGAAAATGTCTAC
Source organism: Perognathus longimembris pacificus (assembly GCF_023159225.1). Lineage (NCBI taxonomy): Eukaryota > Metazoa > Chordata > Mammalia > Rodentia > Heteromyidae > Perognathus > Perognathus longimembris. Next base: position 5,643,636 of record NC_063188.1, on the reverse strand, counting down.
GCTACAATATATGCTGAGGTGATGGAGAATCAGCAGTGAGGTTCAAATATAAAATGAAGCAAGGTCTGATGCTGTTCTACATGGTCAGTCAAACATGGCATTTCAGAAAGAATGATCCTAACATTTATTTATTTATTTATTTATTTATTTAATTTATTTATTTATTTTTTTTGGCCAGTCCTGGGGCTTGAACTCAGGGCCTGAGCACTGTCCCTGGCTTCTTTTTGCTCAAGGCTAGCACTCTGCCACTTGAGCCACAGCGCCACTTCTGGCCATTTTCTGTATATGTGGTGCTGGGGAATTGAACCCAGGGCCTCATGTATACGAGGCAGGCACTCTTGCCACTAGGCCATATCCCCAGCCCCTAACATTTATTTATAAAAGAAGGAGTCGTGATAAATTGATGTAATGACTGTATTCTGAAAATGCTTTATATTTGGAAGGAGCCATACATGGTTAGGATGCTTCCTTTTTTAAATTTATTTTTATTGGTAAGGTGATGTACAGATGGGTTATATAGCTTGCAAGAAAAATAGAAAGCCTACAGATTGGGAGAAGATCTTCAGTAGTCATATAACAGACCAGGGCCCTATATCTAAAATATATTAGAACTCAGAACATTGTCCCCCCAAAAAAACAAATACTAAAAGAAACACCTGCCCCATTAATGAGTGGGCTAAAGACATAAACAGAGACTTCTCTGAAGAGGAAATAAAAATGGCCAGTAGAAACATGAAAAAACGCACATCTCTGGACATAATTGCAAACCCAAACAACATAGAATGCTTTGTTAACCATTTACAAGCTTCTTTTCATTATTATGTATTAATTGTAGATATCTTTGTGATTTTTAAAAATATGCATCAATTTATATCCTGAGTTACTATTTCTTACTTTCCCATCTCCTTTTTTGGGGAAACTACATTACCAAATTATTCACAAGAAGTTTTTAATTTTTTTCTTAAACAAGAATAGTAATATGTTCTAGATGAAATTTTGTTAATAGAGATAGTGAGTACATTGTTTAAAATATGAGGTATAGTAATAATAATTCTTTAGCTTATACAACACAAAGAGACGTTTATTAAAATGATGCTAATATTATAGAGTGCAATTGTTTTGAAAATGATAGGTTTGAAGCTCATATAGCAAATGATTTCCCAAACTCCAGTACTACAAACCTCACTCTATCCAACTTTTAAATAATAAATTAAAATTTTGCAATGTTTTTTCATGTTGCGCAGACTCTTTACCAGTATTATCTTCAACCTCATGGCCTATTTCTTTAGTATCTTATGACATCTGTACATTTTGTAACTATTCTTATTACTTTAAATAATCTGACTATATAATCAACTGAATGTAAACAGAAACTTTCATTTTCTTCCCTTCAAAATTGATATAGACAAGTAAAAACATAGATTTTTAATATTATCTTGCATTCAGCCCTAGTGCTATTGGAGTAAGTGCTACTTTATACAACAAATCTCACAACTGAAAATAGTAGCAACAACAATGTATCTCCTAAGAAGTTACAAGAGCATCTCTAGATTTTTACCTTGTTCATATGACTTTACTAAGTGTACCAAATAAGTTGAATTGCTGACACATATGTGCACCTATGCTTCATCAATATTTCTATGAATTTTCTTATGTCTTAACAAGCCTCAAGAAGAATAAATGCCATCTTGAAAGCATAATAACACCATCTGGAAGCAGATTTCTTTTTAGATCACCACAACTAACAACAAGAGATATCTGTTAAATCACAAACTCATAAGGGATACTAAATGATATTTTTGCAGCAAAAATGATCATGATAATTGAATATACTTTTCCTTAAAATTTACATATGGATTTTTTTCATATATTTATCTATGGTTAAGCTTTGCTTATAAGCTCTAGGCCCACATTTGTATGTCATGTTCTTATGAAAAAAAATCCATAAAATAGCTAAGCGCTGGTGGCTCATGCCTATAATCCTAGCTACTCAGTGGGCTGAGATCTGAGGATCACAGTTCCAAGCCAACCTGGGCAGATAAGGCCCTATCAGACTCCTATCTCCAATTAAGCACTCAAAAACTGAAAGTGGCATGGTGTCTCAAAGGTGTAGAAAGTTGTCCCCGAGCAAAAGCTGAGGCCCTGGGTTTAAGTGGCACAAACACCAAAAAATCCACAAAATATGGCATGAACACTAGGTAAACGTATTTGGTAGACTTTAAAAAATTGAAACATGATCATTATGTGTGATGTTTTTCCTGGTTGATTTTGAATTGTTTGATATAAATTAATGCTGTTAAGTGAGCCATATATTATAAGTAACTTAAGGTATTTTTTAGATCTTTTCTGTTTCTTATCTAATTTATAAAAATATTCAATTACAGTCTTTTGGTTAGAATTTGTTCCATAGCAATTATTTGTGTAAGATTACATCTTTTCCGTGCTTTAGTATCTGTAAAACCCTCAGAAGGCAGTATTGCTTATTACAAGTTTGTAGATGAATAATAAAGATTATTCTGGTAAGCTCCTGTCTTAATAAGAATGTCATTGTTACCTGGGGGCAGATGTATCCCTTGCCACAGCTGTTTATTCAGCAGCCCTATGTATCTGGAATTCAAGGTGACCACAGGGTACAACTGCTATGAGAAAAGGAGACACAGTTAAAATAGAGGCAAAACATTTGCAAGTTCAAGAGAAGAGTCAGTATTTTTAGCAAAGACAGATTATATGTATCTTTTATATTAGGAGTAGCTCTGACAATCTCTGAACTGCCTTGTGGGATTAGTTACTTCTTCTTAGAAGAATAAAATATTTTCAAAACCATCTACCATTCTTTTAGATTTTCTCTTTCCTTTAGTCCCAGCTAGCAGTGTTTCTGTAGATATATTTCTGGTGCTATCATTAGTTGTTGAAAAGGTAATTGATATCTATGGTGTAGATTCAGACAAATTTTATCCAATGGTTGTTTAGCCACAACTTTAGAGTATGGTTAGTAAAAGCACTTTCATTTTTTGCAGTATTGACATAAGAGAATTTTCCATATTTTTCAAGATCTCGGTGTTTTTTGATTGTTTTTTAAATTTCACATTTTAATATAAACAGCCAAGAAATATGAAGTTGCCCCTGTGAACATTTTACTTAGAAAGCTACTCAAGTAGGTATCAACTTTTACTTCTAAGTTCTACCTTCCACAAATACTAGATATATTTAAGTTCTTTGACACTTTATATATTATCAATATGATTATTTATTAAACATAATTTGTCACTTGGAAAAGTAGTGGTCATATAAAAGCAATGGGAAAGAGGCAAATTTAGGAGGATGGAAAAAACAGGGAGCATGAATATAACATAGAATCTTTAGAATATTTAATGAATGAAATGTTTGATTATATTCAAAACAATATGTGTCTTAGAAAATTTCAGCCTCTTCACATGAACTAGCTCTAACACCATTTTCATAGCTTTACATTATATTTCTATGTAGTATTCTACCTCTTCACATTTCAATGCCCAAATCTGTATAGGTGTGTATTGTCATAGAAACATAACCAAAAAGATAGAGAATAAGAAAGACATTTATTGCAATTGAGTAAGAAATCTCAGCCACCAAATCTATAGTTGATAGGCTAGGGCTATGCATATGTTAATATTATTCAGAACCCCCTGCACAGTCATTCCCCAGATTATTATTTGATAATTCATCTGTGTACCCTGTATTACAGTCAACTTGATGCATAAAATTAACAGCCAAATGTTGTCACACATTTAGTTCTACTATAGAAAATTGAAGTTTGTGAAATGAGTATAGAAAATTTTTGGTTCATATTTTCCAAAGTTATGAGAATTTTAAAGTGCACTACCTTTCTTACCTGACTTAATAATTGCCAGTATCTGTGTGTGTGTGTGTGTGTGTGTGTGTGCGTGCGCGCGCGCGCGCGCGCATGCACGCGCCTAGGGCTAGGGCTTGAATTCAGAGCTCGCATGCTGTTCCTTAGCTCTTTCACTTAAGGGTGTCACTCTAGCATTGCAGCCATGCCTTCACTTCTGGATTTTTGGTGTTTAATTAGAGATATGAATTTCAGGACTCTCCAACCATAGTGTTAGATCACAGCCCGCTAAGAAGTTAGAATTACAGGCATGGTCCACAGTTGCACAGAAATTTTCAGCATTTTTAAATAGTTATTTCAATTTGTTAGATAACCAAGAGTTATTAAACTTTTGTATAAATGATACATGGTAAGGAAAGTGAAGGTGGGTAGTTTCTCCTGTATATAAAATAGTTAGGTAAGGAGTCTAAAGTCTATGTAATGCCTAATGAGCGCAGAGTTTCTAAGAAGCACATTGCAAATAATGTGCACAACTCATAAGGAAAAGTTCCTCAGAATCTAGGAACAATAAGCATTCAAGAGTGTTATGTAACAGCAGTACTTATAACACAATGTGTTGTAAACTAACTGTACAACTAGGAGGTATGGAGGAGGAGGGAAGATGGAAGAAAAATTAGGGAGGGGCTATCAAGTTGGACAATAAATATACCCACTACCTAATGTATGTAAACTTTAACCCATCTTTACTTCACCTTGACAATAAAAAGTAAATTAATTTTTTAAAAAGAATGTGGTTTCAAACCTTGCCAGCTAGGACAAGAAAAATCTATCCGATTCTTCAATTAACCACCAAAAAGTCAGCAGAGTTATGTGTCAAGTGGCAGAGCTCTAGACTTCAGCAAAAATATTGAGGGACAGTACCAATGCCCTGAGTTCCAGAATTAATTTTTTAAAAAGAATGTGGTTTCAAACCTTGCCAGCTAGGACAAGAAAAAACTATCCGATTCTTCAATTAACCACCAAAAAGTCAGCAGAGTTATGTGTCAAGTGGCAGAGCTCTAGACTTCAGCAAAAATATTGAGGGACAGTACCAATGCCCTGAGTTCCAGCCCCAGTACTGGCATACACACATGCACACAAAAGTGCATTTATAGCATATGGTACAAATGTAATGGAACAAATCATAAAAAACAAAGAATGTAAAGTAGCAAATACCCACTTTGGATTGCATGCGTAGCTGGAGATGGTTTGGGTAGCTTGTACTAAACAATACTTATTATTATAATTAAATCTACCTGTCTAAACAATACTTATTATTATAATTTTTTTTTTTTTGGCAAGTCCTGGGCTTGGACTCAGGGCCTGAGCACTGTCCCTGGCTTCTTTTTGCTCAAGGCTAGCACTCTGCCCCTTGAGCCACAGCGCCACTTCTGGCCATTTTCTATATATGTGGTGCTGGGGAATCGAACCTAGGGCTTCATGTATATGAGGCAAGCACTCTTGCCACTAGGCCATATTCCCAGCCCTTATTATTATAATTAAATCTACCTGTCTACCATGAAAAAATGTGGTAAGAGAAAGAGATGTTATGTGGTTCTGGTGAGTCCTATGATTGATTTTACTGTGCTAAAGAAGTTATTAGAAGATTATGGAATAGAAAGGTGGAAGGATATCACATTTTAATGGGATTGTACACAGTCTAGATTAGACTGTAAATGACTAAGGTAGTCTCAGTTAGGATACAAGTGTACTGAGTAATATAGAAGAGAGACAATTATAATTTGGATCTTCGTTGCCTTAGGAAGGACAGTGAGAAATCTGGTTAGACAGAAGCACTTGCGTGTAGAAGAGATAGTGAAAAATAGCCAGATGCTGGGTAGGTTGTGAAAGGTGCACTTGAAAGACTTACAGGTGGATTCCATGTGAGGTGAGAGCTACGAATCAGGATACTTACAAAATGTTCAGGTGTGAGGGATTCAGTCAAGGCTGGTGCCATACATTGAGATGGAGAAGACTGTTGAATGTATAAATCTGATAGCAAAAGGGATTGAGAAACCCCCTATTCCGCATTTAAGTGAAGATATAAAGAAAATTGTTATGCATATAAATCTAAAATGCAGGGGAAGAGTCATTGGCCAGAAAATTCTGTTCCTGCTCTATGATGAAATCTTTCTCATTTTTGATTCCTAATTATCCACTGTTCCTCCAGACTTTTAAGCATTTCACTATTATAGTGCTGTTTTCCTTCTTTTTCTGTCTTTCATATCAAATAAATGAGTTCATTGGAGACAGCACTTTCATGATTTTTATTTATCTTATTGTCATGTCTTTCCCTCTGGCATGACACATAATAGGCACTTAGTAGATATTTGTTAAATATCTACAATGACAATGGATCAGGAAGAGAACTTTCTTAGCTGTTCTTTGTTCTTTTTAGTATCTTTCTTCTGTGTTCTCTATGCAAACATTTTACTGACTGGCTGGAAGGGGATAATTGTGTTTGCTCTAGTTCAATTACATTTTGTTGTTACAAAATAGATGTAACATAAATGGAGTTGTCTCTCTTCTGCAAATGGGTGACATAACAGTGTTTACATCCCATTAAGCTTTATAAAGTCATGTCACATCACATAATGTGACAAGAAAGAACATCTTAGAACTTAACCACTGGAATTATTTGAGTTGTCTTTTTTTTTCGAGATTACAGTCATTTTATTGCACGATCATAGGAGTCAAGATAGTTTACCTCTGGGTCATTGGGATGTGGTCCCCTCTAGAATTTTATAATTGAAATTTGGCAATTTTCTTTTTGTGTTTAATCATGAAATAAAGGCCTTTTGTTAACATCCTTAAAAGTATATATTTCTGCAAAACCAATATGCTCTTCTCAAAAAATTTGTATCAGCCTTTCATACTGGGTTTCAGAATTTTTAGTTCTATTGTTATATTTTCCCTAACTAAACATATCCTATTCCTCAAGGAACTAATGCACAAACTGAAGCATATTGTAAAAAAAATGCCTGCAGTATCATATATTTAAATAATTGTACATCTTTGTCCTCATTAAGTAGTTCAAGAAGAAATTTGGTACTTTAAAAAGTTATCCTGAGGAAATATCAATAGTTACCTTACAGACATTTTTTATCTAAAGATTACTGTATTAGTCCAACCTGACAAAACATTATAGCATTCTACAGAAGATATTTTCTGTTAATGTTTTTAAAGGAGAAAGATGATTACTGCTTTGAATACAATAAAAAATCGTCAGTCATTATAGAAATATTTTGATTCTATGGTCACATTCACTATTCTTCCTATCCACATAAATTTGGCCATTTCCCATTACAGTGCTACTTGTCTATCACAAAGTCACCAATTTTATTTAATGAACAATTAGATTTCTGAAGATACTGACATTCTGTAAAAATTTTCAATAAAAATTTGCCATGTCCAGATAATTGAATGCTTTCTTGCACCTGGAATCCAAAGATATTATTTTTAAGGAAGAATAATATCTTCACACTTGACAATGGTGGTTCTTGCCTGGAATCCTAATTAATCCTGAGGCTGAGATCTGAGGATCATGGCTGGAAGTCAACTGGAAGCATATTCCATGAGATTCTTATCTATAATTAACCAAAAAGCCAAACATGGGGGTGTGGTTCATACAGTAGAACACTAGCACTAAACAAAATATCTCAGGGACAGTGCAAAGTTCCTGGGTTCAAGCCCTAGGAATATTTTCCCTGAAATTGTTACCTAGTAATGAAGTAGGCACTCCAGTTCAATGTTATCTCGCCTTTAAAGAAAGTATATCCACACCTGTAAAATGAATATTAGTAGTCAATAAGAAAAATTAGGACTTAGTGCATATGTGTGTTAGTGTTAGTGCACATGTATCAAAATAGAACAAGCAAATTCAAAGAAACGTCTGGAAAGAAAAACAAAAAGGAAGGAAGGGTAATGATAAACTTGGTCATCTGATCAAGATTCATAGTATCCATGACTTCATGGTAAAATGAAACGCCTTGTACAACTAATTGATGTGCATGGAACAAGTACTGGAGAATAAAATAAAAGACTTAACATTGTTGACTATAACTTTTTATAATAAAATTATTACCCCCTATAGAAAATTCTTCAAATGATATGATATCAGTGATGCTATAGGTGGAATTTCTGGCAATATTTATTAAGTTGTCTTAGACTTGATAAAATGCTGAAGACATCATAGCAATTTCATAGCTAACTCCATTTATAATTCACAATTTAATGATTCTCAAAAACTATATCACTAATGATTACAGATTTGGTAAAATAGATAATCAAACACCATCCACAGTCTCATAAAATTTATTTTTATAAGGTTCCTTTTTATCCACATTGAAGTGATACTAGGATATATTTTGAGGAGATAATGTTTTATCTCAGTCCAGTATAGGTCACAACTGAGCTGAAAGTGCATTTAAAAATTGGAAGTACTTAGATTTCCTACTTTATAGACCTTAGGATTTCATAATTACCTTTGAAAGAATGATTTCTTTAACCTGAACACCCCACATGCTTATTTGATCATAGAACTATTTAGTAATTGCAAACGCCTACCAAGATCCAACTGAAATAACATGCCTTACCTGAACTTCCCACATACTTATTTGATCATAAAACTGTTTACTCATTACAAAATCCTACGAAGATCCAATTGAACTACCACCACTTACCTGAACATCCCACATACTTATTTGATCACAGAACCATTTACTCATAACAAAGCCTGCAGAGATAGAATTGACTAGCATTCTTTGTATAATGCTAGACTGAACTACTTAATATTCTTCACATGAGATCACATCATGGATTAGAAAGAGTTTTGAAGGAGTTCCCAGGCATAAAAACTTTTGGCTTCATGTATGCACTGTACACTAATTCATAAGCTATAATAATATTCATCATCCCTTTGATGATAAACAGAGGAAGGGTCTGGATGCTCTTATCAGAAAAGTGGAGGAAATACAGTCTGTTCAAAAGATGAGAGATGATAAATGAAAGATTTCTTTAAAACTATGTTTACAGGGGGCTGGGAATATGGCCTAGTGGCAAGAGTGCTTGCCTCTTATACATGAAATCCTAGGTTTGATTCCTCAGCACCACATACAAAGGAAAAAAATGGCCAGAAGTGGCACTGTGGCTCAAGTGACAGAGTGCTAGCCTTGACTAGCAAAACAACAACAACAACAACAACAAAACAAAACCTATGTTTACAAAGAAGATAACTTTACATAAGCCTTTTCCCAGTCTCCACCATGTTTCCAGGGACCCTCCAAATAAACATGTAGTGACCAGAAATAGCTATGAAGCTACCATCCTTAAAATCATCTTTCAAGGTTGCCACTGACAACAACCTCAGTGAAAAATATCTTTCTGACATGTGAAAGTTTCTTACATCATTTGCTTCATTTTATTCTGGATAAGGATGGTAAAATGTTAGTTCATAAATATGCTAACTGTAAATTTTATTCCTTGAAGAGATGGATATTGAGGGAAAAGTTTAATTTCTCCTTAATTTTGATCTGTCTTGCCTGCATGTTTAGCATAACATATCATGAGGAAAATACATGATAGTTCTAGAGTCAAATTACCTTTTTAAATTGTATACATTTTAATTAGTCCACTCATTTGTTTAATCATTGATTCTTAAAAGCCAAGTGTATTATTATTATAGTTATACTTATTTTCAAAGAAAGAAACTTGTTTCCTGATAGCATCATTGTAGCCTTTGAAATACCTGTTCAGTTGTCAAGTTGAAACACAAAGGGAAAAGTTTTTCCAAGTTGGGAGCAATGCTTTTCTAAATTTTAGGAAATTTAAAAACGATGTGGAACTTTTCTCTTTTGCTTTTCAAAATGAGTGTGGCTTATTAACAGGCATTTAGTGCTAGACGCAGAGATGCAATAAACCTCAAATATGTAGGGCAATGAAGCAAACTAAAGAATTGTCTCTCCCAAAAGACCAATAGTGATTCCTTTGAGAAAGAGCACACTAAATCTACGTAGCTCTTCCCAATCTGTGGTTCTACTTATGTAACTGTGAAATTTCTATTTGATTTCTTTGTGAGAACTTGAAAAAGAGGTTTATTAAAAAAGGCTTAAGGAAAACAAATAATAAAACAAATTAATAGTTGTCTAAACATGAGCACTATATACTCAACGATATATTCAAAATTAAGAAGTGATTAATCATTATTGTTGCATACATGTATGGAATATACTTTGATCAAATTTACACTATGACAGTGACTGCACAAATTTAAACTACCACCAACAGTGTGTAAGGGTTCTTTTGCTCTTCACACATCAAAATACCAACAGCATTCTTTAATTATACAGAAGAAGCAATCCAAAACTGATATGGAATAACAGAATACCTTGAATATCTAAAACAGTCCTTAACAGGAAGAACAGTGATGGAGGAAATAAATACCAAGTTTCAAGCCATTACAATGCTATAGCAACAAAAAACAGCTTGGTAATGGCACAAGATTAGGCCTAAGGACCAATGGAAAAGAATAGCAGGCACAGAATTGAACCCACAGAATTATATCCACCTAATTATTGATAAGGGAGCCAAAAACACAACATGAAAGAATGACAACATTTTCAACAAGTGGTGCTTCCAGAAACTAGATGCTTATATATCACCCTGCACCAGTATCATTTACAAATGAATCAAAGACCTCAATATAATTTGTTAGTTATGTACTTACTAAGAAGTGTTTGCTGTCTGTTAAATAAATATTTAATCTTAAAGACATTGAAATTTAATGTGGGTATAGAGGTACATCATCTCAAATCTTGACACTCAGGAAGCTGAGGTAGGAGGATTGAGAGGTTAAATCCAGCGTGGGCAACATAAGGAGACCCTATTTCCAAACTTCAAAAGATATTGTGAAAAGCAAATTGTTTCAGCTAAAATAAAACTGTTTTTTAAATGTAAAAACAAGGCAAAAGAAAGAGCAAATGCCTTTAACATGTCACAGGAAGAGGTAGGGAAAACACTAGGGCTCCTTGCTTCCTAAGTAAAGAATCACAACAAGTCAAAGAAAGATTGGAAGAATGGGATTGCATCAAATTAAGGGGTTCTGCTTATCAAAGGACATAATTAGCAAGATAAACAGAAATCCCACAATACGGGAGAATATCTTTATTAGCCATGCATCAGACAAGGACCTCATACCTACTTAGAACTCAAAACTTAACCCTCAAAAACAATTCCTCAAAGAAACAACACCCCATTATTAAGTGGATTAAAGATTTAAAGAGAGACTTCTCAGAAGAAGAAGAAATAAGAATAGCTAATAGACACATGAAGAAATGTTCAACATCTCTGACTATAAAAGAAATGCAAATCAAAATTACATTGAGATTCCACTTCATCCAGTTAGAGTGACCATTATCAAGAAAACTAACAATAACAGCTACTGGTGGGGATGTGGCCCAAAGAAATGCTAGTACACTGTTAATAAGAGAGTAAACTTGTTCAATCACTCTGGAGAGCTGTATGAAGGCCCCTCCAAAGACTAAACAGAGCATACCTATGAACCAGCAATCCTATTCCTGGGCATTTATCCAAATAACCACAAACCAAGCCACACTCTAGTCACCAGCACAAACATGTTTATTGTAGCATTGTTTACCATAGCTAAGATGTGGAATCAACCCAGATGCCCCTCAGTAGACTAATGGATCAAGATAATGTGGTATATGTACACAATGGAATTCTGTTTATTTGCAAACATTATATTAAGTGAAGTAAGCCAGCACAAAGAAATATAGATTGCATTGTTTCCTTCCTTTGTAATAATTAAAATGTGCCTGCCAATCTACAAGGAAACCCAATGGATGTAAAAAGCAAAAAGAATTACACTTGGACATAATAAATTAGACAGGAATCTAGCAAAGTGAGACCAAGGGAAGATATTCCTAGCAGAGGATCACAAGGGCTCAATAGCTAGGTGCATATGATTATATAAAATGATGCTTATCTAATGGAACTCCAAGAAATAGACACAAACGGATTTTATTGCACTGTTTGCAGTTGTTCTTGCTTCTCTTTTTGTTCACTTCTGTTGCTTTTTAAAAATTTCTGTACCCTTTGTCTTTGTGAGTTTATCTGATTTGGGGAGGGAAAGGGGAAGCACAGAAACAGTGGGACAAAAGGTGAACCAATTTTGCTCGGATACTCACTAGACATTATTTTGGATATGAGCTATACATCTTGGGGATATGTGGGTTGGGAGGGGAAAAAACTTGAAGAAAATGAGGGAGGTGGTGACTCTGTTCAAAAAGAAATGTAAATGTAAGCACTGTGTGGCTCGCACATATACACCATGGAATTCTATGCCTCTATCAGAAAGAATGACATTGCCCCATTTGTAAGGAAATGGAAGGACTTGGAAAAAGTTATACTAAGTGAAGTGAGCCAGACCCAAAGAAACATGGACTCTATGGTTTCCCTCATAGGGAATGATTAGTACAGGTTTAGGCAAGTCACAGCAGAGGATCACAAGAACCCAATAGCTATGCCCGTATGAACATATAAGATGATGGTAAACAAAGTGAGCTCCACATTATGGAAGCAAGTGTTATATCATTGTAATTATTTTCAACATGCCATGTGAAACAGCATGCTTTTTCCTTTTTCTTTTTGTCTCTTGTATTCCCTTCCCATGGTTTTACCCCTGCTATCACTGAATCTGATCTTAGTACCCTGGATCCTGTATATATGTGTATTAGAACTAGGGAACGAAAAAGAAATACCAAAATTGAGAGACAAAGGATAAAAAGACAAACCATTCCAAAACCAATACTTACAAAACCATTTGGTATAAACAAATGTACAACCATGGGTGGGGGAGGGAAAGGGGGACGGCGAGAGGGGAAATGAAGGACGGGGATAAGAAATATACTCACTGCCTTACACATGAAACTGTAACCCCTTTGTACGTCACTTTGACAATAAAGAAAAAATTTTAAAAAAATTAAAAAAACATGATATATAATTCCCCCACCAAAAAGAAATGTACTCACTGTAAGATCCTCACCCGGGAGGGCTCCATGCAGATGCCCCTCCACCTGTTTAAGTCTGCACCCAGCACCTGAGTTACCTAGGTAACTGGACAACTGGAAGCAGTTACCTCCTCCTTCTCTGAGGTCACATCCAATCCGCCTGGCCATACCTCCCATCTTTTCCTATATAATCCGGCTCAACATCCCCCGCTCTTTCCTTTTCTCTCTTACTCTCTCTTGCTCTTTTCTCTCTTTTTCCTTTCTTCCTTTCCCTCTCTCTCTCCACACCTCCATCTTGTGTGGACTGGCAGTTGCTCTCCCCCCAACAAACTCCTTTCTACCTGAACCACGTGGTGGGTTTCCTTTCCGGCTAACCTTACACTCATTATCTGACTTAGATAACTGTAACCACACTGCACCATCACCTTTATAATAAGCTTTTTTAAGTTTCTTCAATTTTCTAAGTTGCAGTTTTCTTCCCAATCACCCTTGCTCCATATTTCCATGCAATATGTTTGCTTTATAACTAGTGAAAACATTTTTAAAACATAAAAATATCGATATAAATAATATATAATTCTTATAAAATATTTTTAAAAGTGAAATTGAAAATAAAAAACAGTCTCTAAATCACATCCCCAAGGGAAAATCAAGACAAATACGTGCTATTTACCCAAGTCTCTGTAGGGAGTTGCTGTTCGGAAACTCTAGTTGTTATGGTAAACTTTTACAGGATTCCACATTTACTTTTATCTCTTTGAAGAGTATTATATTCACTCAACACACCATATCAGCATTGATCACAATTGTTTACTCTCTACTCACTCTCTTGGAATCCACCAAATTTCCACTTTCTCCTGGGTAATTGGCAAGTCTTCTCCTATGTTTGCTTTTTATTGTTAGTAATTAAAGCTACATGTAATTTAGGTGATCTGAATTTGCTTCTAGTTTTTATGCACTTATCTTTTCTTGAAATCTCATGATCCAGTTTGGCAAATACAGGCCACTGGAGAGTTGTAGAGAAGCGAAAGCTGAGGTAGCAGAAGCAAATTTCATCTTAGGAAGGAAGTAAAATTCACATATTCTTGTCCTTCCCTTATTAAACATTCAAGTTGGTCTATCCTTACTATACATGCAAAAATAGATGCACTTTATGCCATCATTTCTCTATAACCATAATTTCAGCTTTTCCTTATTTTCTCACATCCACTTGGTTATGTGTCCTTTAATTTTTCTCCAGTGTTTGATAATAGTGCAAAAAACTTGTTTCCTGAGGAAAATTTATTCCTAAAATTTTTGTTACATTTATGTTTTACTACATTTTGTTGTTTCTGCATTGTAGGTTATAAACTAGAAGTTAACTAATTTTTGTACATATAAGGGGAGTCATGGGATTTTTCAGGGTTATCTATATGAAGGTAATGTATCTGTTAATAGCTGTATATATACCTTTCTAAATTGGATGCCTACTATTTCTTTTTATTGCCTAATTGCTTTTTGACAAAAAAATTTCTCACAGAAGTTACTTAGTCTTGCCAAATGTTTTTCCTACATCAATTATGATAAGCACACATTTTCATTTTCTTCCATTAGTATGATACAGTAAACTTATTGATTTTCATAAACTGAAATAGCATTACTAGGATAATTCCGCCTTGGATGTAAAGATTTGTATCTTTAATTGTAATATTTATTGCTATATAACTGTTTTTGTTTTATTGATTTTATCTAGGTTTTATTCCTTCTTTTAATTATCTCTTATCTAATATTACTGATTCCTTCCTTCTACTAGTTTGCACTTCAGTTTTGCTTCACTATAAGATAAACATGAGGAAAGTGATTCAAAGTATTTATTGTCTCTTAATAGCAATGTTTACAGTCATAAATTTCTCTCTGAACACTGCCTATGATGCAACTGAGAAGTTTTCATGTTATTTTTCAATTTTCATTCATTGACAAGCATTTACTAATCTTTCTGTAATTTAGTCTTTCAGTTTTTGTTATTAAGGAGAATATTATTTATTCATCATATTTTTCTTGGGTTCTCAATTTTCTTTATTAGTTTCTAGTTTCATTTGTGGCTTGTTAATGCATTTTGCAGTATTTTAATGATTAAATATGTTGATACTTCTTTTATAATATAATCTTGTATTATATATTAAATAATATAGAGTATATTATATAATATATTTTATAATGTGTTATTTGGTATATTACATATTACATACCATATAGTGTATTATACCATATATTACTTATAATAAAGTAGTGTATTAGAGCAACAATTATGTATATCAGGCTGTCATTCAGTGGGGATCTCTGTATGATAGAGATAGTTATATAGTTTTCAAATCCTGTATTTCCTTGTTCACCTTCTTTCCATTGCTTTGTTATTGAAAGGGAAGTTATTGAAAGGGAAGTAGAGAAGTTTCTAATTATAAAATGTTTCCTCTTCAATTCTTAAAATTTTTATTTAAAGTATCTTGGTAATCCTTTGGGGTGTATGGTGTGTGTGTGTGTGTGTGTGTGTGTGTGTGTGTGTGTGTGTGTGTGTGTGTGTGTTTACAAAAATGATCTCTGAGCTGGGTGCCCATGGCTCATGTCTGTAATTCTAGCTATTCAGAAGGCTGAGATATGAGGATCACAGTTCAAAGACAGCCCAGGGAAGAAAATCCATGAGATTCTTATCTCCAATTAACCACCAGAAAATTGGAAGTGGCGTTATGGCTCAAGTACTAGAGGGCTAGCCATCGGGACAATGCCTAGGCCCAGAGGTCAAGCCCCACGACTGGCAAAAAAAAATCTCTTGTTTCACATTTTTTCACTTATAAATTCTATTCTTTAACAAAGACCTCAGTTCTTTTTCGGTTTCTCTTTGAAGAAACTATCTTTTCATAACCTTTCAATTTCAAATTTTAGACTTTTTAATCAATCTAATCTAAGTTTATAAAGAATTTTTTTATACCTGTGTTTCTCATGTAACTGGGTAACATTACAAGTACTACTGACATGCCTAGCCCCACATTTCTTAATCTGCTCATTTGTTGTTCGGCCATAAGGATGATACCACAGTTTGGCTATTGTGAATACTACTGAAATAGATATGAATGTGTGTACAAGTATCTGTATTATGCTTTGACTCATTTTCTTTTGGATCTATGCTCAAGAGAGGCTCAGCAACATTACATTGTAGCTCTATTTTTAGTTCCTTGAGGAATCTCCATACGGAATTCCATGGTGCTTGAACTAAGTTATTTTCCTACCAACGAGGTATTGGTTTCCTATTGCCTTATGCTCTTGAGCACTGGTTGTTTGTTTTCTTGAACACACTCACTCTGACTGGGGTGAGGTATAACTTCAGTTTCATTTAGAGTTGCATTTCCTTTATAACTAATGTAAATGAAAATTTAATAACAAACAAATATCTTATAAACAATGAAATTTGATTTTTTTCTGTACTGGGAATTGAATTCAGAGGTTTATGGTTGCCAAGTGGGTTGTCAGTTACTTGAGCTATGCCTCTAGACCCATTCTGTGTTAGCTATTTCCAAGGAAGAACCTTAATTTATGTCCAAGACAGCCTGGTATACAATCCTTCTAATTGTATTTCCCTATGGAACTGGAGATAAAAAGTTTGTGTTACTCTGACCAGCCATTATGCTTTCCTTATAGATAAGATGGCAGCATCAGTCACCATGTGCAACCACTGGTTCTATGAAATATTGTGAACCTTTATGTCCAGGCTAGCCGCAAACTGTAAGGTACCAATTTCTGGCTCACAAGTAGCTATACATAGAGGATGCCCAGCTTCATCTCAGTTTTAATCAGTGACTTAATCATACCTTACACACACAAACACACACACACACACACACACACAAAGTAGTTGCTGTAATGGGAGGACTTTGCAATTGTCTAGTTCTTTTCTCTTTTCTTTGATACATATCTTGCATTTCTGAAGTCTTCCATTATTTCTTTCTTTTCTCTGTTTTCTAGGGTTTACATTTTGGAATCACTTATTTTCTTTTGCATTTATTTGTTTCTGGTTTGACTTATTTATTTGTTATTTTTGTTGCTAGTCACCTGATGGCTACAAATGCCATCTTAAATTGTTAACAATTTAGTTTAAAATAATACTGGTATCAAAATTTGTTCTTTTCATCTTGTTTCCCCAAATTTATATTGTTTGTTTTACCTTATGTGTCAATGAGCACAGTTTTGTACTTATTTTTTTATTTCTCTTTTAAATCATTTGGAAAGTATATGCAAGTTATAAACCAAAAATGTAACAGATAAGACATATTTTATTTAGGGCACAGTTTATATTTAATATAGAGTAGTTACCATTACTAGTGTTTCTTCTATCTCTATGAGTCTGAATACTTTTCTAGTACTCTTTCAATCTGAAAGGTTCTCTATAACATTTCTTACAGGAGAATTTTATAGCAGTGGCAATGCTTTTAGCTCTTGTCTGTTAATGGAAATATCTCAAACTTTTCTTCATTTCAGTTGTATTTTTTTTCTGCATATAAATTTGTTTCCTTTTTTTTCCTTTCAGCCAACTGAAGTATTTAATCCTACTATTTCTAAATCCTACTAGTACTTCTGTTCTCTCTAGTCTTTGATAAGACATTAGTCAAGCAGAATTTAAAATTATCATACAAAATTAAAGGTTATATAAGCAAAGCTATTAAGAAGCTTGTGAAGTTGGAGAAACAAATAAGGCTTTACAATAAAGAGTAAGAAGAGCAATTATGAAAATATAGTAAACCAGATCACATGATATAGTCAAAAGGAGAGACACATAGACAAATGACAAAGAAAATAGACATCAGAAATTGACTTGCCCATGTATGTTTACTTGGTATTTGCCAAAAGTAATGCTGAATTACTATAGGGAAATTTAGTATGTACATATTTCTTGATCATGTAGCCAATTCTTATGTACGTGTGAAATCTAAATGTAAAATATTTTCACAAAATATCTATTCATAATACCCTGTCAACAGTAGAATAGATAACCAAATTTTAGTGTGCTCCCAATAGAAAATACCATACATGATAATATTCTAAAATATTTGCTATGATTCAATACTCTGTTTAAATATCACTGTTATAGTATGTCAAACTCCATACACAAAATAACATACTATGATTTCAATTATGTTGGTGTAAAAACTAGCAAAGCCCAGTGTTATTAGAAATCATGAGGGTGATCAATTTTCTTAAGGGGAAAGCAATAATCCTAACACACATACAGAAACTGAGGTATTTCATGGGTAATGTTGACACCTATCACTAATTTAATTTAATCATACAGAATAAAATGTTAGTCCTGTCACAATGTTGCCATCAGCTCAATGCTATAGATGCCATTTTTGTATTGAAATGACTAATGGCAATACTGATATTCTGTTCCAATACCTCATCTAATTGCTCAGTGGCATGCAAGTGGCAATATGCCAACCATATATGGAGTAGACATTGCTTTTCACTTTTCAATTCAGTGTTGATAAAATCATAGGCACTATTTAAAGACTTACACAAATTGAAGTAGAATAGAATAGGCATCACTATTTAGTATCCTGGAATTGTGCCATTTTCTACAGAAAATTAGATCCACTTGTTTTGTAGTTCTATTAGTTACTCAAACTCTGAATTCCAATTCCTTTGCTCTATTGCTCATTATAGTGAGTTAGAAAACACTCTTAAAGAGAGATTGAGCTTAAAACCCAAAACTTCCCTGTAAAATACACTCCATTGCATATTAAATTAACTGTTAGCATAAAATCAATGTTTTCCATTTCTTATTCTCCTCATTCCATTGTAGAATAATAATGATAGACCCCACTCAATTGTGTTTACGGGAATAATAAAAAGGCTGTACAGACAAATATGTTTAGAAGCAAATTTTAAGCAAATATAAGCTTGTTCTTTCTCAGGGGAACTCCATGAAAATGCTAATGTGAATTATCAATTGCCAAGAAATAATAGATTTAAAAACTTTCCAAAATGACTTAATTTAGAATGCATTTATTGTAGAACTGGTAATTCTAGGAACATATTTTGGTATAAACTAACCTGGAAAATTGTCTTGTTCCTTCTCACAGTTAACCTCTGTTAGTAATATAAATCTAATTACACAATATCACTTATTCATTTCCTTTCCAGTCTCACTATCAGTACTCTAACAAAGTCTGGATTACATTTACCAGGACAACTACTATAGCTTTCCAACCCAGAGATTCTTGAGACATCAGTGATTAGAAAATGTATAGAACACACACTTCTGAGTATGGAGTCCACATATTACATTTATGATACTTCATAGGAAAACCCAGTTCTCATTAATATGAAACTCACCTATATTTCCAGCACTTAGTAATAGGCCCAGCAGCCATTATGTAATAAAGAAATGTTTCTTCTTTCGGTATAGTATTTCTTAGTATTAATATTACACCAATATACAGAGCAACTATTCAAAAAGAATATAGAACAGTATATGTATATATATGATAACATTTTGAAGCATGTAAAGAACTTTCATTTTCTTTTTAGAACTTATATAATGCTCCTTAAATATTATTTCTTTTCAGATTTTGTTCAGAAATAAACTTTTTCTGTGAAATTGCTGAGCGCCTCATTTCCAAAGCAAATTGTTCACATTTTCATTTGTTAGGAAAGTAGAAGCAAAAGACAGGATAAAAGTCAGTCATGCTGTATATTAGACTCTTCAAAATGGGAGCTACTCACTCTCAGTCACATTTAGAAAGTGCTTCTTTTCAGTTCTGATTGAATTAACAAATGGTAAAATTCTTTTAAGCTTGAATAAAAAAATACCCAAATGGATATGCAGGTGTCACTTCTTGGAGAAAAAAAGATTAAGAGAAAGTTTGAAGGACAAAAATTTGGATATTTTCCAAAGTAGATATCAACTTGCTATTGCAGAGAGCCATGAATTGTGGTTACCAGAGCATGGGAAAGCAGGAAAGAGGGGGAAATGGGAAGATTTGATAAACAGGTACTAAGAAACGAGTACGAATGATTATAGATAACAACATTTTGTAAGTCAGGAATAAAGGAATTTTTTCAAAGTTTTCCCAAAGAACTAATAAATTTGTGAGGAAATGGAATGTTTAGATGCACAAATATTACATAATGTATACCTATATTCAAACTTGAAATATTATCCCATAATATAATATATACCACATACATATATTATAGGATATATGGGATATATAATATACTTACATATATGCGTATGTACATACATAATAATTAAAATTACTTTAAGCTGGTTGTGGTGACTCACACTTTTAATCTTACCTACTCAGGAGGCTCAGATATGATGACTGTGGTTCAAAGTCAGCCTGGGTAAGGAAGCCCATGAGATTCTTGTCTCCAATTAACCACCAGAAAACCAGAAGTGGATCTGTGGCTCAAAGTGGTAGAGTGCTAGCCAAGAGGATAAAGCTCAGAGACAGTGTCTGGGCCTGAAGTTCATTATGGACAAAAGCAAAAATTAAAAAAAATTTAAAGGGAATAAATCTGTTTTTCTACCATTTGGTTTATAAAGTAAGTTATTTGTGTTATATGATGTACCTTATCCTTTTGAATAAGATTTTTATTCTCATAGACATAAATCTTGCATTTAATCAAAGTTATTAATTCAAATTACCAACTGATAAGTAGGAAACGATAGTTGGGTGTTTGAAATCAGCTATTATTGTCCACATACTCCATTTCTTAATCATTTGTATTTCTAATCATGTTTAAGATAATTGTTTGATTCCTTGAGATAAACAGTTGTTTTTAACCTTCTATCACATCAAAACTACTTCTGCATGAGACAAACAAAATAAATATCTGTAGCATCTAATATTTTTGTTTATAGCTAATGATTTGTCCCTCAGATAGAATACAGGCTGATTAAATTATAGTCTCTGGAGCCAGAAAAATTGTGTTTGAAACCACTCCAACTCTATGATTTTTAGAGAGTGTGATTCAACCTTTTTGTCCCCCAATTTCCTCACCTGTAATAATTCCTCTGAATTACTGCCACATTAAATAAATTAAATCTGTAAAATATATGGTAATGCCTGTTACATGACAGATGCTGTACCAATCCTTGCATTAAGAAACAAATTTGTATAAAACAAGGAAATAAAGACATGGACAACAATTGTATAAGTTTTGGGAAGCATGCTGATCTCTTTGTGAATGATTACAGGATCAGGTTTAAGGATCAGAGAGCAATAGGAGCCATTGCTCTATTTTAACATCATAATGAACATTTTAAGGAGGGGTCATTGAGATGATTTTTACAGGGAATAAAGCTGGGAAAAATCAGTGATTATAGGCTTAAGTTTCAAGGAGAAAAGTCACCTGTAAAGATGTCACATGGTTTGATGCAAGGACCAGGTGGATGTAGAATCCTAGCATGGTTTCTATCGTGGCAGCAGCAGCAGTACTTAAAAAAGTTTCAAGCCAAATTTTCACTCTATACACACATAGATTTACTTTCGTTTATTTTTAGCTGATACACAACAACATAAAATTGGACCTATTAATGGTGTGTAAATTTTAAGCAGGTTAAACCCATCTACCATCTCAACTCTTATCATTACATTGTAATGTTCACTGTCCAAATACTTTGTTCTCTGAAATGCACCATGCATAATTTTTATCTGTAACAACCATACTGTGAAATAGTACATATGAAATTCTTGCTTCTGTTCCAGCTGTAGCTTGGGAGCCAATGGTGGTTATTTCCTCGTTTCCTCCCTCAGACCAACTGTTTCTGGTCTTTGGTAACCATTATACTACTTTCAATTTTCACATTAACCTTTGCATACTCCACATATGAGTGAGAATATTCAGTAATCATACTTTGCCTCACGTTGGATACTCATTTCCATCCATGCTATCGCAATGATACCACATTTTTCTTACACATTCACTCATGTTTAAAGCCATTTTGATTTTATACATTGAGTAATATAAATAAGATAATAAGCACAGAAGTAAAGACGACTCTTTGACACATTGATTTTTCTTACTTTGGATTCATACCCAGGTTTGGGGTATTGTATACTACTTTCCACCATTGGTCTACTAATTTGCATTTCAACCAGTAGCTTTCAGCATTCCTTTTCTTCCACACTTCACCAACTCTGCTATCTTTTATTTAGTCATTCTTCTAGGGCTCTGCTCAGACTTGTGATTTTAATTTACATTTGCTCAGTGATGTTGAGCACTTTTTCATGTATTTGTATTTGCCTTTTATATGACTTCTCTTGAAAAATGTCTACTTAAGTCCAATATTGTGTGCGTGTGTGTGTGTGTGTGTGTGTTTGCTTGTACTTGGGTTGATCTTAGGTCCTCTTGACATCCTTTAGATTTTGCTTAAGTCTGGTACTATGTCACTAGAGCCACAGCACCACTACAGGCTTAATACTGCTCAATTAGACATATGATGAGTCTTATAGACTTTTCTGCCTGGACTGGCTTTGAACCATTAGCCTAAAATCTCTGGCTCCAGAGTTGCTAAGGATTGCAGGTTTGAGCTTTTTGCTGTTGTATTTGTTTGCTAGAGACAAATTCTCCCTATGTAGCCTAAGCAATCTGCAAACTCAGTATGGAGCCAGGGCTAACCTCAAATGATGATCCTTCTGCCTCAAACTCCAAAGTGCCAGGATTGAAGGGATGTAGCATTACAATGGGATTATTGTCAATTTATTACTTGTATTTTTCTGCTATTTTGTTAATGATATGTGCATTTGAAATTTACTTATGTATTTTGTATACAAAGACCTTTTCAGATACATGGTTTGCAAATAATTTTTCCCATTTTACCAGTTGTCTGTGTACTTTATTGATTTCTTTCTTTCTGTGCAGAAGCTTTTAGTCTGACATATAACCATTTGTATAGTTTTGCTATTGATCTGTACACATGCAAACTCTTGTTAAACCATTTTTGTCCATATCAATATTCCGGAAAATTCCTCATATATTTTTATTGTAATTTCTTTGTAGTTTCAGACCTAACATTTGATTCTTTAATCAATTTTGGGTAGATCTTTGTAGAGAAATAAGAATTTAGTATCATTCTACATGTGAGTCTATCAAATCTTTCTAGCTCCATTCATCAAAAATTCTATCCTTTTTCTAATGTATGTTCTTACAACTTTTGTCAACAACTAGTTTACTGATTTTCCTTTGTGTGTGTGTTTTGTAGATCCATACAAATGTTAAAAATTTCCAATTCTGTGAAGAATGCTACTGTTATTTTCATAGAATTACATTGACTCTGTAAAATACTTTGTATAGTAAGGGCAGTTTGCACAATGATCAAACAATATTGTACCAGGTTGGGTTCCTCTTCAGTTATTTTCATAAATATTTCATGATTTTTATTATAGAGATTTTTCTTACAACTGTGGCTTACATATTTATTATTACTTCTAATATGTGATTATATGCTATGCAGCATTTCTGCATGGGCCATAGGCACCAGCTTACTGTTTTTTTAAATTATCAAATAGACTTGGAAAATAATGGCATTGTATGGACAAGGCTTGTGTGTCCCCTAATATTTAATGTAATGTTAATCACCATTGAGAGGTATTAATAGAATAAACAATCCACCTATGATGTTGGAAGTATAGTTTTGGGAAGTTAATGTTAGATAAGTGTATTAGAATTGGTCCCCCTTAATTTATTTCCTGTAGCTTTATAAAAGAGGAAGAAAGAGGCATTCAAAGACATACAGGTACACTTTGTCACTTTGTCTCTTGCCATTTTATTATCTGAACTATCTTAATATTTCTAACAAGGAATTTATCACCAAAGGAAACAAACACTTCTGTCTCTAAAAACACTCATAGACCCAAACACATTGAGAGTTGGGGACTTTAACACTCCACTATCACCTCTGGACAGATCAACACACCAAAAACTGAACAGAGCAACCACAGAACTAAACAATTGCAGAGACCAACTAGACTTAATCGACATCTACAGAATATTCCACCCTGCAACAACAGAATACACATTCTTCTTAGCGGCACATGGAACATTCTCCAAAATAGATCACATCTTAGGGCACAAAGAAAATCTGTACAAATTCAGAAGTATCAAAACCATTCCCTGCATTCTCTTAGACTACAATGGAATAAAATTAGAGCTCAACTCAAACAGCCACCACAGAAAATCCTACAGTTCATGGAGACTGAACAACACACTGCTGAACCATGAGTGGGTCATCGAAGAAATTAAATCGGAAATTCAAAGGTTTATGAAACTCAACCAAAATGAGGATAGAAAGTACCAGCTCCTCTGGGACACAGCAAAGGCAGTACTCAGAGGAAAATTTATATCTCTGAATGCATACACCAACAAACTGGAGAAACAGCAACTCAATAATTTAAGGAAGCACCTTAATTTCCTTGAAAGAGAACAACAAGCCAAACCCCAAGTCAATAGACAGAAGCAAATAATTAAAATCAAATTAGAATTAAATCAATTAGAGACGAAAAAATCCATCAAAAGAATCAACAAAACAAAGAGTTGGTTCTTTGAAAAAAATCAATAAAGATAGACAGACCCCTAGCAAACCTGACCAAGAAACGAAGGCAGCACACTCAAATAAATAAGATAAGAGATGAATCAGGTAACATCACCACAGAAACAACAAAAATTCAGACCATAATAAGGGACTATTTTGCAAACCTTTATGCCAACAAATTTTGAGAACTTAGAAGAAATGGATGATTTCCTAGAAAAAATTCATATCCCCAAACTCAACCATGAAGACTTAAACTTTCTAAACAGACCCATATCCAGTATTGAAATAGAAACAGCAATAAATGATCTCCCATCCAAGACAAGCCCAGGTCCAGATGGATTCACCGCAGAATTCTACAAGGCCTTCGAAACAGAACTCACACCAATATTTCTCAAACTCTTCAATGAAATTGAAAGAGAACGTTCACTACCAGACACATTCTATGAAGCCACTATAACCCTCATCCCAAAACCAGGCAGAGATGCATCACGGAAAGAAGACTATAGACCGATTTCCCTGATGAATATGGACTCAAAAATTCTCAACAAAATTCTGGCCAATTGACTTCAACAGGTCATCAAAAAAATCATACATTACGATCAAAGTGGACTCATCCCAGTTACGCAAAGTTGGTTCAATATACTCAAGTCAATTAATGTAATTCACCACATCAACCAGAACAAGGTAAATAACCACATGGTTATATCACTCAATGCAGAGAAAGCATTTGATAAAATCCATCACCCATTTATGCTAAAAGCCCTGGAAAAACTGAGATTCCAGGGGACATTCCTGAATATAATCAAGGCAGTTTATGACAAACCAACAGCAAGCATAACTCTACATGGTGAAAAACTAAAGCCATTCCCTTTAAAATCAGGAACAAGGCAGGGATGTCCACTCTCTCCCCTGTTCTTCACCATAGTACTAGAATTCCTAGCCAGAGCAATTAGGCAAGAAGAAAATATAAAGGGGATCCAAATAGGAAAAGATGAAGTTAAACTTTCTCTTTGCAGATGACATGATCCTATACCAAAAGAACCCCATAGACTCTACCCCCAAGCTACTAGAGCTGATCCTAAACTTTGGCAAAGTGGCAGGATATAAAATAAACCCTCAAAAATCAACGGCCTTTCTCTATGCTAATGACCCGAAGACCGAGGCTGAAATCAGGAAAGCAACTCCTTTTGCAATAGCGTCAAAAAACATAAAATACCTAGGAATAACCTTAACCAAAGAAGTGAAAGACCTCTACGATGAGAACTTTAAAAACATGAAAAATGAAATTAAAGCAGAACTAAGGAAATGGAAAAACCTCCCATGCTCCTGTATGGGGAGGATTAATATAATCAAAATGGCAATATTGCCAAAGGCGATCTACAAATTCAATGCAATACCCATCAATATCCCAACACCATTTTTTTTTTTGGCCAGTCCTGGGCCTTGGACTCAGGGCCTGAGCACTGTCCCTGGCTTCTTCCCGCTCAAGGCTAGCACTCTGCCACTTGAACCACAGCCCCGCTTCTGGCCGTTTTCTGTATATGTGGTGCTGGGGAATCGAACCTAGGGCTTCGTGTATCCGAGGCAGGCACTCTTGCCACTAGGCTATATCCCCAGCCCCCAACACCATTTTTCAATGAAATAGAGGAAGCAATCCAGAAATTCATATGGAACAATAAAAGACCTAGAATAGCAAAAACAATCCTAAGCAGAAAGAACGGTGCTGGAGGAATTACAATACCCAACTTCAAGCTGTATTATAAAGCTATAGTAATAAAAACAGCTTGGTATTGGCACTGGAACAGGCCTGAAGACCAATG
The DNA here is from genome assembly GCF_023159225.1 of Perognathus longimembris pacificus. Taxonomy (NCBI): domain Eukaryota; kingdom Metazoa; phylum Chordata; class Mammalia; order Rodentia; family Heteromyidae; genus Perognathus; species Perognathus longimembris. Next base: position 5,617,353 of record NC_063188.1, on the reverse strand, counting down.
GAACAGAATTGAAGACCCAGAAATGAACCCACAAAACGATGCCTACTTAATCTTTGATAAAGGAGCTAAAAGTATAGTCTGGAAGAAAGATAGCCTCTTTAACAAATGGTGCTGGCAAAACTGGCTCAACACATGCAACAAACTAAAACTAGATCCTTATATATCACCCTGCACCAAAATCAATTCCAAATGGATCAAAGATCTCGAAATCAAAACAGACACCCTGAAAACACTGAAGGAAGGAGTGGGAGAAACACTTGGGCTCCTTGGCACTGGACGGAACTTCCTCAACAAAGACCCAGAAAGGCTATAATTCAAAGAAAGGATGGACAAATGGGACTACATCAAACTGCAGAGCTTCTACAGGGCAAAGGACATAGCTCACAAGATAAACAGAAAGCCCACAAATTGGGAGAAGATCTTTATCGGCCACACAATGGACAAAGGCCTCATATCTCAAATATATGCAGAACTAAAAAAATTACCTTCTTCAAAACCACAAAGAACCAATAGCCCCCTCATCAAGTGGGCTAAAGACTTACAAAGCAACTTCTCTGATGAGGAAATGAGAATGGCCAAGAGGCATATGAAAAAGTGCTCTACATCACTGGCCATAAAAGAAATGCAAATCCAAACAACATTGAGAGTCCATCTCACCCCAGTAAGAATGTCCTATATCAAGAAAACTAACAATAACAACTGTTGGAGGGGATGTGGCCAAATTGTTGGTGGGAATGTAAAATGGTTCAGCCACTCTGGCAAGCAGTATAGAGATTTCTCAGAAGGCTAAACATAGAACTCCCCTATGAATCAGCAGCCCCACTTTTGGGTATCTATCCAAAAGACCACAAACATAATCACACTAAAGCCACCAGCACAACAATGTTCATCGCAGCACAAGTTGTCTTAGCTAGAATCTGGAACCAACCCAGATGCCCCTCAGTAGATGAGTGGATCAGGAAAATGTGGTACATATACACAATGGAATTTTATGCCTCTAGCAGGAAGAATGACATTGCCCCATTCATAAGGAAATGGAAGGACTTGGAAAAAGTTATACTAAGTGAAGTGAGCCAGACCCAAAGAAACATGGACTATATGGTCTCCCTTATAGGGAATAATTAGCACAGGTTTAGGCAAGTCACAGCAGAGGATCACAGGAGCCCAATAGCTATACCCTTATGAATACATAAGATAATGCTAAGGGAAATGAACTTCATGTTATGGAAACGATTGTTATATCACAGTTGTAAATACTTTCAACGTGCCATATGTAACTGTAGCCTCTATTATTGATGATATTCCTGTATCACCTTCTTGTGGTTGTACCTACACTATCTCTGTATCTTATGAGTATATTGGAAACCGTGTATACTGGTATTAGAACCAGGAAATTGGAAGGGAATACCAAAATTGAGAGACACAGGGTAAAAAAAAAGACAAACAACTACAAAAGCAATACTTGCAAAACTGTATGATGAAAATAAACTGAACAACTGAACATCTCGCGGGGTTGGGGTGGGGAGGAGGAAGGGAACGTGGGAGGGAGGAGGGGGAATGAGGGACTAGGTAACAGCACAAGAAATGTATCCAATGCCTAATGTATGAAACTGTAACCTCTCTGTAATTCAGTTTGATAATAAAAATATATTTTTAAAAAGACAAACAGTAGTTGTAACCACTATAATGTGGATAAATAGTATGAGGGACAAGGTAACAAACAGTACAAGAAATGTATCCAATGCCTAATGTATGAAACTGTAACCTCTCTGTACATCAGTTTGATAATAAAAACTTTAAAAAAATTGTCTTTTCACAGTCTACCATACAAATCTATTCTGTAAATAAAATGAATTTTACTTTAAAAGGTAAAAAATAGTCTGAAATGTACTCACTGCCTTATATATATAAAACTGTAACCCCTCTGTACATTACTTTGACAATATTTTTTAATTACTCGTAGCAATTATTTGATTACAAGCTATTTAATGTAAATCATTTGTTTTATTTAACCAATGTAGCTAAAAGTAACAATTTAATAAGTGGCGGTAGTGATAGAACTTAACCACGTATTTTTATACCATCTGTTGATTTTCTTCCCCTTACCACACTGTGTAAATTAAATGGATTATCACATTAACTTTAAAATGAAAAGTAATACATGTAACACATTCTTTAGTTACTTAAAACTACAATAAATGTTAACTCAAACATTTTAGGATCCAGGTGTGTGTGTGTGTGTGTGTGTGTGTGTGTGTGTGTGTGTGTGATTGTGTGTGTGTGAGAAAGAGAGAGGGAGAGTTTGAATAAATAATGAGAATAATTAGGTATCTCTTTTGAAATTGTACTTTGTTGAAATCCATTGCTTATCAAGTGACCTTTTTGTCATTGAACTGAGTTGGCATTTGGATGTCATGCAGAAGCCACAGATTTCAATGCTGGGCAGTAAAATTAACTTAGACATTTATTAGGAATATTTAGCACTTGTTGTTTGACCAACATTTTAAAGGTTCTTATTTCTTGTGCTACAGTTTGTACTAAAAATATTGTGTTAAATACTACATAAAGTCAAAGTTTGAATCTCACATTTCTGTTCACTTCATTCTTCAAACATCTGCTGCAGATTAAATTTGATATGTGAATGTTTGATTCCAGCTGGTTGGTTTGAATAGTGATTTAATGAGTGCTAGTTGAGGAAATAGGCTGCTTATATATTATGAACATGGAGTCTTATGTACTAATCATCTGGATACATCTTTAGATCATGTGAATGAGTTTTGGAAATGTTGAGAGATGACCTACAGCTGTGCTATTCATAGAGGCATTAGGTCAATACAAATGCAAAGATATGTGAAACTACTTAGCTGAGCACAAACGTTGTTAAAAATGTCTACTTCTTGAGGTGACAATATTCATTCTTTGTTTTTTCTTTTTTTAGAAATATTTTTATTCTCTTTAAATGTACAAATCTTTTACCATTGAGCAAAGAAGTTAATAAATACAAGGCATCCTGATCAATGTCATCCCTTTCAGCATTCTCACCCATCCTCTCTCTCACTTTTCTTAAATTTTATAGCATGTCCATTGAATTTTTAACTGTATTCTCCTCCACTCCTCTTCATCCATCTACCCCTCTCTACTTGACACTTTCGAACTTTCAAGTGTATTTTTCTTGTTGTTTATTTGGTTGAACTATAATTTTGCCTTTCTAAGGAATTACACTGGAATAAATCTATACCAGTAGGATCATGCAGATCTTATCTGTTTGAAGGACAATTTGGGAAGTTAGAGTCAGCTGGTGAACATGAATTAGACACATATTCTATGGCAGGAACACATGTGATCACTGGAAATAGAAAAGTAATGCTCCAGCATGAGGCCTGGACCATGATCCGCCTACGATAAGCTTCTAGTATTTTTATTTTTCTACAGGTCTCACATATACTATGTTTACTGCATGAGCTGGGCTAGACTAGAAAGGCAATCCTTGTGATTTAAGCTTCCCTGAAGCTTGCTTGACGGATGAGCATCACTGTGCCCAGCTATGGATCAAAGACAGGCACTGCAAACTTTGGCCAGAGTGATTCTTCTGTTCTTAACCTCCCAAATAGGTAGGATTACAAGGTGTGATCATGTGGTGTACAGATTTAAATGTTTTTATTATAATGTTATTCATCTATCACTAGCTTTGGATATACAGCTTTTTGAAATTGCCAAGCTGTGGATTTAGCTAAGTCAGAATTGCAAATTAACTGTAAAATGAATTAATTGCCAAAGGCAATTTTCATGGTCAAACTAGTAGCACTTAGTCCATCAGAAATTCTGAATTCATTTACTTTCCTCTTCAAAAAAGTATATTAATACCAGCTCTTTGAGCCTAACTTTTGAGTGTTAAATCTTATGCATACTAGGAGTTATTATCCATCAGAAATAAAATAGCATCACCATTCGTATTTTTCCCAATGCTTTCCTTCTTTGTTTTTCAGATCACTAATCAATGAATTCTTTGAAAATACATTGAATGTGAAGAAAGTCCAATAAACAAAATTTTCCATCTCTGACCCACACCAAAATGTATCTGCCTTCATAACTTCCCAAAACAAATCCAAACAGCATATTTCTATTATGGTATAATATTCCACTCATATTCCCAAATTCATTCCTCTTTGCTTAGCACCTGTGCTGCACAAGGCACTAATGTAAGAATTCATCTCTGTTGGATGCTTTTCTTTTGTGAAATGGAGGAGGACAATTTTGATGTGGATATGTGAAAGTAGAGCCCACGTGAGGTCTGATCCTGAGGAGTGTTCAGAGTGGTTAGTTGAAAAAGAGAACAAAAGAAGATAGAAGATCTGAGAATTGATGGTCTTAGATGTAGCTATGCCTGTGGACTGGATGGAAATTATTGTATACCCTAGGGCATGTACCTCATTTTCAAAATCACTGATTTAACAGGTATTCAATGAACACTGCTGTTCTCAAATCAGTAGGTTAAGCGTTGGGTTGTGGAAGGTTAGACAGACTATTAAGCTGCAATCTCTGCCTTCTTTAAATTGACACTGTACACTCCAGGGGAGTAAAATCAAGGCAAAATCAATGTTCCACCTGAGCTAAAGGTGCAGACAGCCTTCTGCCAGGTACTAAAATATCATACCAATATCATGTTATAAATGTGCTTACTTGTTTACTCTTTTACTTTTGTTTTGGCAATATGGATAATGGCTTATCACTGTTTGTATGGATCAGCTTGTAAATAGGATGACACTGAAGATGCCAAACAACAAAACAAAACAGCTTTCTGTTTCAATAAAGTACTCCATCTCTTAATACTTTTATTCCAAAATATCTTTAGGTTTATTGAGCTATAATTCAAACTGTGAAATGTGCTCAAGTTGATAAGTTTGGATGTATGTACTTATCCATGATCTATTAAAGTATTCAAGGTAATAAACATATTCCATAGCCAAGTTCCCGAGTGTCTTTTTTGCTCATTTCTATAAGTAGCTGTGTTTTGTTATCTTGAAGGAACACTTCATCAGATTATCATTTTACAAGTAAATTCCTATGAATGTATTAAATGTAAATGAACTTGGAAGATGTATTTGATAGAAAATTATGTGTTTTTACAAAGTACATTTATGATTGTTTATCAAAATAATTTTGTGTGAAACAAAGGACAAAGGGTGAACCATATTCACATGACACCATGTTGAAAATTAACTACAACTTTGGGGGGAGAGGAGTCAGAGGGAGAAGGAAAAGTGGTAGAATGAGGGAGAACATAACAATGTTCAACAAGAACTGTACTCATTATCTTACATATGTATAACTGTAACCCCTCTGTACATCACCCTTACAATAAAATAAAATTAAAAATGATTTTATATAGAACTCTAAAATATGCATATATAATAAAAGTAATAGTTGGGGTTTATGTTATTGTGGAACAGTTGTATCACCATAAACAGCAGATACATTTCTATTGGTATTTCATTTTTACTTGTAGGTCTTTCAGAAATTAATAGCTATGAAATTAGAAATAGCTTTATGGAACAAAATCTAACTCACATTCAAAATTCAACATAAATTTGCCCCCTTTATAATCACAGTATATTAATAACAAGAGGTCACTTTCTGAATATGGGAAAGTAAATACTGATTTTGTTTTGTCTAATAGAGAGGAAAAAGTAAGTTTGATTGGATTAGATTATTTAAACAAATATTGTATTGGTGTATGAAAAACATTTAAAAGTGATTTCGGATTATATGTTGATAATGTTCATGATTAATAAATGAGAAAAATGGTTACGTGTTTCTAAGATACATGAAATTTCTTTTATAAAGTAAGTAGAAGAGGGCTGGGGATATGGCCTAGTGGCAAGAGTGCTTGCCTCGTATACATGGGGCCCTGGGTTCAATTCCCCAGCACCACATATACAGAAAATGGCCAGAAGGGGCGCTGTGGCTCAAGTGGCAGAGTGCTAGCCTTGAGCAAAAAGAAGCCAGGGACAGTGCTCAGGCCCTGAGTCTAAGCCCCAGGACTGGCCAAGGGAAAAAAAAAAAAAAAAAAAAAAAACTAAATATATACATTGGGGCTGGGGATATGGCCTAGTGGCAAGAGTGCTTGCCTCGTATACATGAGGCCCTGGGTTCAATTCCCCAGCACCACATATACAGAAAACGGCCAGAAGTGGCGCTGTGGCTCAAGTGGCAGAGTGCTAGCCTTGAGCAAAAAGAAGCCAGGGACAGTGCTCAGGCCCTGAGTTCAAGCCCCAGGACTGGCCAAAAAAACAAAAAAAGTAAGTAGAATAGCTCTGTATTTTACTACTTCCGATATGCGAACAATTACTAATTTGCTGAATGACATTAAGGTTTTATATTTGTTTTATATGAAGCAATGTAGCAGTTATTAGACAATTATAGATTTAAATATATAATTCACAAAATCTGTATACTGGTCTACGTCAGTATAGCTTGTTTCTTCCCCATCCCTATATATTCTATAATGTTTTTAGCATGGCCATAAATTTCTAACTATATGTATTTAAGCATCATGAATATGGTCTCCATTACTTGGAAATTTGTGTTGACATTAGACTTTACATATATGAATCATTTTACTTCTTAAATGACTCACATGTATTTCATACAACAGTAAAATTGAAGGAAGGGAAAGTCTAAGACTCTCAGAAATATATTTTTCTTCTAGAAGTTTCCAAAATCACTACTGGCTAGAGAATGCTCTTATAAGTGACAGTAATTTTTCAAATTGACTTAGTAATGGAGAACATTCACAAAGATCTATTGTTATGTACAAATAAAGGTTGAGAAAGCACATGACTAGCATCTATAAAAACTGACAATTCTTGTTTTCAGGTTAGACATAAAACATGGGTTAAATTCATGAAACTATGTCATGAACACACATTCCAGGTGGCTCCACATTTTTTCTTACCACTTGAGAAACAAAATTGGAAGGCAATATATTAACAGGATCTATTTCACATTTCTTTAGAGCAAAAGAAGTCAAGAAAAAGTAAGAGACAACTGGGAAAAGGTGTCTTGGGAGAAACCCTATTCCTACTTAAAAATGAGATATTCTCTCAGAAAATGAGGATTTTGTCCCTGGAGTTTCAAAACATCTACAATGTAATAATAAGAAGTAAATGTGGGAAAGGAAAGGAAAGAAAAGCAAAATCTGTCATTCATGCAATGCATACATTTGTTGGATTCTGTTCGACACAAGCACTCTTGCCACTATGCCATATTCCCAGCCCCCATTTGTTGGATTCTGTTCAGACTACTTATGTACTTTATTCAATCCTCACAACTGTTGTAAAGATTAGAAATTAATATACACATTTGACTAATTCAAGAGCTAAGGCTCAGAGATAATGACAAATTTGTCATAATACATTTTAAATAAATTGATGATAGAGATCTTGAACATTTCTCTTTTTTATTCTCAGAGTTATGCAAGGGTTGACATATATAGGGAGCATTTAATAAATGTTGCAAAAATAAATACATGAACAAGGAATTTAAGGAATAATATATCTGTGATTACATTGTACATTTAGCTCCAACATTCAGGTCTATAGAGAAAACTATAGAATATTAATGTACTTTAAGAAAGGGACATGTTTATGTTGTTTAATTGTAGGTGTCAGTTTGACTGGGCTAAGGAACTCTATAATACCTGGTAAAGAAATACTTCTGGTTAGTATGTTTGCAGATGGTATTAGAATTTGAATAGGAAACTGAGAGAAATAGGTTAGTTTTTCCAAATTGGATGGATCTGATCTAATCCACTAAGAATCTTTCATTGATACTTTAAGAAATGAATTTGCAAAGGGATCTATGTCATTATGAAGAATTTTGTGATGGGCCTTTGTACTGGAACTTACAGGTGAACCACTATTACTTGACTGAGAAAACTAAATGAAGTGGGAATTGTTGGATTCTGGAATGGGTGTGTCAGAAGAAAATGTTGTCACCAAATCAACCACTAAAATCAAAATTGGCACGGACAGTATGAATATCAAATCCAAAGAGCAGCAGTCAAAATAGTCTGAGTCTTTGGTAATTAGTCATGGTTTTCCAATAAGTCAATTATGGTCATTTGACTTTTATAAGCAAAATAGGAAGGGGACAAGTTAAGAAAAAGTTTAACATGGATCATACAAACAAAAAATTGTGACTTCTCATCATTTTCAACTCTGGAGCCAATTCATAGACACAAAAATTATTTAATGAGTGACAACTTCGGTTCCCTTTAAGAAAAAAAATCTCAGTGTACTACAGAAAATTTAAACTGTTCTCTTTCTCCCAGACTTTTCTAAATAGTATCCTATGATTTTTTGAAAAATGAGGGAGGACATTACAAGTTTGACAAGAAATGTACTCAATATCATGCATATGTAACTGTAACCCTTCTGTAAGTCACCTTGGCAATAAAATTAAATTAAAAAATAAAATAAAATATATGTGCACTTTGGAAAATAAAGTGATCAGTCTTTCAAGGACTACTGAATACTGTCATTCAACTTGATTATCACATAATGTTACTATGTAATACCTGTCAGAACAGGGGATTATGGAGGTCATAGAGTTGATGGAATTTTAGATCAGGTTGTTCACAGAGTGGGCTCCCAAACTCACTCTGTTCTTATTTCTCTGGTTTTGGAATACACAATTGAAATAGAAATATTTAGTACTTGGCAAAATTCCTGCATTTTTTTCTCTGATCTATGGAGCAAGGGCCATTATGCCGGGAACAACCAAGTAGAAACCATTAGATTTATCTTTTTCTAAAAGCAGAAAAATTCAAAAGCAATATTAAACTTCTAAAGAAATTGCAGAGATTAATGTTAGCCACAAGAACTTTGGAGACTTATTTGTGCTGATTATGAGTATATCCCCATTTTACTCTTCTATTTGACCTGTGCAGAAAGCAGAAGGATCTTGGAGACTAACAGGGAATTGACATAAATTTAAATGGGTATTTCCTCTAACACACAACAATCTCATGGTCTGAGTAAGTTGAAGCATAATATCAGCTTTGAATCTAGAAAATGTTGTTTTCACACATATCTGTTACAAAGGCTCAAAAGAAGCAGCTGAACAATCTAGTGATACACCTTAAGTGTAAAGAAGGACACCATTCTCTATCTCAATGTTATAAATTAATTCAAAAGGCTCTGGCTTTTCTTTTGCCTTTACAACGACACACTGGTCTTTTATGTTGGTGATATTGCATTTTTTAAATTTTATTGTCAAGGTGATGTACAGAGGAGTTACAGTTACATCCATAAGGTAGTGAGTATATGACTTGACATACTTGTTACCCCCTCCCTCATTTTTCTCCCATCTTCCCTTCCCCCAACCCACTTTTCCCAAGTTGTGTAATTTCCAACATATTTTCTTATGACTATCACTATTGCATTGGGTTGTCCTTTATCTTTTGTCTCACAATTTTGATATTCCCTTCCTTTGCCTAATTCAGATAAATATAAACAATACTACATTTTAAATTTGTAATGTTTTCAATTTATGATGAGTTTGTAAAAATAAAACTCTACGTCAAATTGAGGACCTTCTAAATACAAACTACCAACCACTATATAAAAAGAAACAGTATGACTATTCAGGGAAATATAAATCAAAAGTACAGAGAACCTCATGATGGCCAAAATCAAAAGAAAAATATGTAAAGAACAACAAATGTTTAAAAGGATGGATAAATTGGAACCTTTGTGCTTTGTGGGTGGGCATGGGAAACCAGAGACAAGATCTTCAGAAAATATAAAAATAGAATTACCATATTATCCAACAATCATACTCTGAGTATATATCCAAAATACTTAAAAGTGGAAGCTTCAGAAGGAGCAGGCTCCCTCAAGGTAAGGGGCAGATTGTCCCTGCTGTCTTTTAGCAGATCAGGTTTTCAGCAGATGCAAGGTCCTAGTGCCCTCCTATTCCTGGTGGTCATCTGCTGAAAGCAGATGTGCAGGGCAGGTGGATGAGGAAGGCTCTGGCTTCTTTGTCTTCATCATATGTGGTGTTCCTTCTTGGGTGGTACGCGGAGGTCTGGAGTCTGGGTCACCACCGATGCTGGTCTCCCATGGGAGGGGTCCCTGGCGGGGTACTCAGGTTTTGAAGTTGATTCTGTGCTGACTGGCAGCATCGTGAAGGTTTTCTGGGTTGGGATGCTACAGTCTCACAGTGCTGGCCTGTGTCACTCTCTGCGCTGCTTTGGTCCCAGTACTGTGGAAGCTTTCTGTGTGTAGATGCGTCTGGATGCTGCAGCCTCATTGGTTGGGTCCCAGGCAGCCAAAGGACCATTTTTTACAGCTTATCTGCACTGCAGAAACAAGATGGCGGTTGGAGGATGGGTGCTTTTCAGTTTTCCTTCCGTTTGTGTTAAGATTTTTTTCATTCCTGTGATTATTTGTTTACATTTTTCTTGATGTCACTCACCTGGGGAGAAGTACGAGTTAGGACCCTAAATCTCTGTTTAGAGAGAGCTAGGGTGATTCCCTATTGCTTAGCCTCCATCTTATTCCAATCTTTACTTTTCTTTTTAAAATTATTTTTATACTCTATAATTGAAAAATTTTTAAAAGATTACAATTTAATATGTCCAGCTTATAATTTAATATGTCCTAGTTGCAATTTAATGTAATCAGAAATATCGGATCATTGAATAGCCCTTTCATTATTCTCCATCCTGTCTGTTGTCTCACCTAGACTCATTTCCCATTTCCCACTGTGCTCAGTGTACTGAACTTTTCATAGAAATATGGCTCCGAAATTATGAAACTTAGAAAATGTATGTTAATATATCATAGATAATAATAAGAAGTGATTAAATAAATGCTCGAGGCAGGCATTCTGGAAAAAGAAAGCGTGGTGTTCAATTTTTCATCTTCTATTCTGTGAAATATAGTGCTACTTGTTATCAGTGGTATCTTAACTTGTGCAAAATGTGGAGAATGAACTCACCCAAATGAACGTATTCCATTGCTCATTGTTGTAGGAAGCTGAAAGAATGCCAAATTTTAATTGCCAGTGGAACTGGTTTTTTTTTCACTTCCCATCAGAGTAAGCATTATTGGTGCCTGTTCAGAAATTTATAAGTAAAATAATACAATGAATCTGGGCTAGCAGGTATGGAGATGAAGAAATAAAATCATACAGTTACCTGATATTTGATAAGAGAGCCAAAGAAAGATACACAGTGGTGAAAAAAAATATCCTCGGCAACAATTGGTGCTGGGAAAACTGGGCAGTCATATGCAGAAAACTAAAAGTTGATCCCTGCTTGTCACCATGCACTAATATCAGATCAGAATGGATCAAAGACCTCAACATCAGATCTGAAGCTGTGAAAATACTGCAAGAGAGAATTATAGGAGAAACATTAGAACTTACAAGTATAGGTAGAAACTTCTTGCTGTCTTTTTTGGGGGGAGGGGGCCAGTTGTAGGACTTGAACTCTGGGCCTGGGTGTTATCCCTTAACTCTCCAGCTCAAGGTTAGTGCTCTACCACTTAAGCCACAGCACCACTTCCTACAAACTTCTTAAATAGAGTCCCAGGGGTACAACAGATATGAGAGAGATTACACAAGTGGGTACATCAAAATAAAATTTTTGCACAACAAAGGACATTGTTACTAAACTAGAAAGACACCTAACCCACTGGGAAAAGACCTTTACCACCATTATATCAGAGGCCTAATAAATATATGCAAGTAGCTCAAGAAACTAAGCCCTCTCAACCCTAGTAAACCAATCACTAAATGGTCAAGGGAACGAAAGAGAGATTTCTCAGAAGAAGAGGTAAGAACGGCAAAGAAACAGAAGAGAAAATATTCATCATCTCTGTACATAAAGGAAATGCAAATCAAAACAACTCAGAATTTATCTCTCCCTAGTTAGATTGGGCAACATTATATATTTGAACAAAAACAAATGGTGGCAGGGAAAAAAGAAACCCTACTGCACTGTTGGTGGGATTGTAAACAAGTAAATCCACTCTGGAAAGCAGTCTGGAGGTTCCTCAAAAACTAATCAGAACTTCCCCACAACCCAGCTATAACACTTTTTGGCATCTACCCTGAATGTCATGAGCCAGGATATGATACAGACACCTATCTGCACATACACATTTGATGCTGCACTGTTCACAATAGCCAAGATATGGAAAGAACCCAGATGTTCCACAATAGATGAGTAGATCCAAAAAAAAAAATGTGGTACCTATTCACAATGGAATTTTACATGGATATTGAAAATAATAAAGTAATGTCATTTGCAGAAATGTGGATGGAACTAGAAAAAATCATGCTAAGTGAGATAAGCCAACCTGAGAGAGACAAACAATGCAGGTTCTCTCTGATATGTGGAAATAGTAACTAAAATACACAGGGATATGATAAATTATACAGGATTCTAGATACACACAGTAAGACAGAAAGAGGATACCCTTAAGAGAGAAACCCAAAGGTGTGGTGCCTATGTGCCTATTCATATGAACAGAAAGCAATATATGAGATATACTGTTTTATCTTTTATATATTTATATATTTTATTTATGTAATAATATATTACATATTATACATAAATATATGTATTTGTATATTATATTTATATTTTCAAGAAATGAAACAAACTCAAAGATATGGAAACAAGAGATCTGTGTTCTTTTTCTCCTTTTAATTTTTTATATTGTTATTTTTTATGCTTCTGTCTTCTTTTCCTTCTAGATGCTGTATTGAAGTATGTATCCTCAGGAGCATTGGGAAGAATGTACAGAACTCAAAGGACAAAGGGTGAAAAAGTGCAGCAGTGAAACTCAGTGGACCCTGGTGAAAGTGAAGTATGCAACTCTTGGGTGGAGATGAGAGGGAGGGACTGGGAGAGAATGATGGAACAGAGGACACTGTACAAATGAAATGTACTCATTAATTGACTGATGTAACTGTAATTCCTCTGTAAATCAAATTAATAATAATAAAGTAATTAATTTAAAAAAGAAAAAAAGAGAGGATGAGGCCCTAAATTCTATCCTCTATACTTACATACAAATGTAGTAACCAAATAGAATTCTCTCCGATTCTGTCATGGAGTAGAACCCACAATTTGGAATTTTACATTCTTATTGATTCGGAGGGTAAGTCCATCTTGATCAGTGATGTCAGTTTTATTCTTTACTGTTTTGTTTCCAGTACTGAGTCTTGTATTTATAAATATAGAAGATAAATATAAGTAAGGTACGAAGTGGTAAAAGAAAGCTAGACAATGATTAATTTTAAAATACATTTTGAAATGGATAAGCACAGTCCAATTAGATTTGAAACTATGTAAATTGAACTAGCAGTCTTTTTTTAATAGTTTTAGTAAGAAAGAAAAGGAGGAAGAGAAAAAGAAATAGAAGATTGATTAAAACATATTATAAACATGTACAGGAATGTAAAAATGAAATTCCTCACTGTATAAATGATATAAGCCAAGACAAATTAGTACACTTGCAGGTGGTATTTCACTTTAAGACAGGAGTGGGTGAATGTCAGAATTAGGTTATTCTGATGTCACAATTCTAGAAGCATAGGCATGATGATGACCCTATAGCACAAGGAATTCCCAGCAATCTGAAGATAGACAGGAGACAGCACAAGAGTATATATTCTTCTGAATAAGGAAAAAACATGAACAGGTACGAGCTAATAGCCATGGTCCTAAGTTTTGACTAGACTATAAGAAATTCAAAATTTGCCCAAGTAATTTGAATTGATTTTGGCTTTTCTTTGTTTCACTACAAAATCTGAAAATAGATATAGAACAGTAGAGATCAAGCTACCTGGAGTAGTAGAGTTTTGGCAAGTAAGCCAAATGACAGTTTGAAGCTGAGTATAAGACCTAGTGCCAAGAGGAAAAAAATGTTATGTAAGTGTAAACGAATTCTGTGTACTGACAGAGCACTGCTCAGAACTTGGACTTAGGAGGAATACCGTAATCAAATAAAATATTTTCTTGTCTTATCTATTTACATATTTATTTATTTTGGTGCAAGTATTGAATATAAGGCCTAGTTACTCAAGAGGCTGAGATTTGAGGAAAAAGGTTCAAAGCTAGCTCCAAAATTCAATGTTATTTAATAAAAAGTATTTTGCTGTGTAGCTACCAAGAAATCTTGTATTATTCCTCATTTTTCTTTCACTTTAATATAAAGATGAGATAGAATTTGACTATATTGAGTGGTTTCCTTTGTTGTTGAGTTCTAATTTTATTACTATGTTTGATGCAATACAGGAAGTTATCTGTGTTTGCTATTTGGTAAGACTTGCTTAATAATGAAAAATATGATCCTTTGTAGTGAAAGTTTCCTGGGGTTTTTTGCCTTTTAGAAAAAATGTGAAGTTTGTAGCTTCTAATTTGAACACTGTTAAGTTCATTTCATCTGTTTTGGTATTTATCTTTGAGTGATTTTGATGATTTTACTTGTCAGTAAGGGGGAATCTAAACTCCTATTATCATTTTCTTGTAATCTATCTGAGCTTTGAAAGTCCAGTAGTATTTTTAAACTAATTGTGTGAACCACTATTTGCATATTTTTATCAATCATTTCTTTCTTATTTGTTCATTTTTCTAGAAAAATGACCTTTTTTTCTACTTTGGTTTGAAGTCCATCACATATGCATATGCAGTAGCTACTGTTATGTTTTCCATGTCCCTTTGCTGGCAAGAGTTTCCTCTTCTTTTTCTTTCTAAGCACAAGCCAATGTTTGCTCTACAAGTGAGATGTGAGAAACTAACATAAAAATCACCTTCTCTTACATTTTTATGGTTAGAAATTTGAAAAAGAGAAATGAGATTCTCTAAAACCATTCTTTTTCCTTATCATTTATCTAATAATCTTTTTACCTATCAAGTGAGAGCCCCTATATTTCCATTTATTAACATCTGATTTATGGATCAGAGTAAATGTAACGGAGTCTTACGTTCTCATGACTCATATCATATGGAAATCTTGACCTCTAGTCTGAAAGCCTATGGCTCCTGTTGTTCCCATTGCGTAGTATCTTTACTTGATGATCAATTTGTTGGGTGGGATTCACTTTTATGTAATAAGCTTAAAAAGTCATTTAGCACTTCCTAGTTTGGATTAACAGTTACTCCCGAAATTAACACTTGAAAATATGGAAGGAAGTGATTAGATTATTGCAGTCATCTTATCTCTCCAAAATCTACCTCAATCTAGTCATCCTTTGTACCATTGGGATAAAACATGATTATGAATATATATAAATAGTAGCAGTAGGGATAATTTCTGTGAAGGGGAACCATTTTCTTAGAAAAATTACTTTTTAAAATTTGATCTTTACAGATTTGAGCATGCAGCAGTTCATAGAAGCAAACTTTGGAAGTTTAACAGGTCATCATTCAGGGCAAGTCTTGGAAGCCAGAGCTATAGAAATACCAATGTTGAATTTCAATTGCAAAGTTCACCACAAAATTCATCGAAGAATGTGTTTGACACCACATTTCAGTTACCAAATACGAATTCTGATGATGAACAATACGGAATTAGTGATCCCACACAAGATGCATCAAATTCGACTCCCTCTAAAGTCATGAAAAGAATGCTACTGAAAAGGGTAGTGAAAGGTAGACATACATCTTATCAGATAATTCCATTACAAATGTACCCAGAAGATAATTCTGAGAGTACATGGGAAAATGTTGAAGCACCAATGAATCAAAGCAAGGTTGCAACTCAGAAAGGTTCAAGTGTAGTTCCTGCTCCAGTGCCTGCTAGGAGAAGGACAGCCCCCGTTAATCTGGCCCACATCGCTCGTAATGTACGAATCTCTAAAGACATACAGAAGAAGCAATATAGGGAAAGAGTAATTCACTTATTGGCAATTAAAGATTATAAAAAACACGAGCTGCTTACACGATTGCAGAGAGATGGCTGGAGGAAATGTGATAGATTTTCTCTGGGTAAAATTCTTGAACAAGTAGCCAATCTGAAGACCAGCAACCACTCCTATAGTTTAAAGGACTGCATTTTCAAAGAGATCAAAAAGGACTGGCCTGGCTATAATGACTATGACAGGCAAGTGTTGGACTTGGTGCTTTCCAGCAAACCCAAGCTAGAGCTCAAAGATGTCGAAACTGACCAGATAGATTCTTTGGTTGTATGTAATTCAGAGTATGATCTACCACATTATGATCTTCTGCCTGTGCCACCACCCATGATTCTGGCAGATACAGATGGCCCATTAACTGATGCCGAAAGCTCTCTAAATTTTCTACCATACTCTTCAGACCAGGCTGGCTACATTCCTCTATCCATGTTTACACCTCACCACTCTATTTCAAATGACAGTCTGACTGAGAATTCCATCAACTCTTCGAATACACCAGAAAGACTTGACACCGAAGAACATTCTTTTGTAAGGGAAAATAGTGATAGTAGTGACAGTGAGAAGGAAATCAACCTGTATTGACAAGTCATACAAGGAGTCTTTTAAAGTAGGATTAAAATCTCAAAAATAAATTGTGGATACATACTCCATAAATCCAAATAAAAATTGTCATGATGGACACACCAAATAAATTTTCCAAAAGAAGAAATAAATACTGTCCAGCAGAAATTATGATATATTATTCTTTCCAACAAAACCACTATGACCAACTATGTATACACTACAATATTACAAGGGCTTGTCTTTTCAGTAAGTTAAAAAACTTTAAAAATTCTTTAGATCATCAGAGGATAATACTGAGTAATTCTATCTTGTATGAAGTAAAAAATAGAAGTTATCATCTTTGTGAAAATATGGCTCCTGTTAAAAATTGATTTTTGACTCTAATCTAGTAAACTCATATCTCATTTATTAAAATTCCAAGTACACTGCACTAAAATTGTGTTCTGTGTCTGTGGAAAAGTCCAGCTTTACTAAATTCCATGTTTTGTTCTGGTTTTTTATTTTAGTTGTTTAGTTATAATATTTGTCACTGTTTTGTTTATTGTGGCTTTATATTTTTTCTGTTGATGTTGTTTTTCTCTGTTTTACAAACTGTTTTATTTGATGTCCTCTTAATTCCAATAATTGCATTTTCATTTTTTAATATATTGAGGACAACATGTCTATGAAAGAAAATTGTAAACACTGAGTTTTTTTCTGGTCCTGGGGCTTGAACTCAGGGACAGATGCTTCCTTCAGCTGCTTTGTGCTCAAAGCTGGTGCTCTACCACTTGAGCCACAGTGCTACTTCCAGCTTTTTCTGAGTATATTTTTTTCTAGATTTAGATTCTCACAGACTTTGCTGCCAGTGTCTGGGCATTTACCCTAACATGGTATTATGTCTGCATATCCATGTACACTCTCCCATGGTTTCACAATAGACAAGATATGGAAACAGCCCAGATGCCCCACAATAGATAAGTGGGTCCAAAAATCTGGATATTTTAAGTCATCAATCATATTTCAATCTTCCCTTTTTGAGCCTAGGTTTGAATTCAGGGCTTCTTGCTGGTTTAGCTTGCTCAGTTTTTACATCTGGCACTCTATCACTGGAGCCATGCTTCTAGTCAGGCATTTTGATATTAAACAAGAGATTATGTGGAGTTTTGTACCTAGACTAGCCTTGACCCCTGATGCTCCAGATGTGAGCCTCCTGAGTAGCTATGATTATAGTCATGAAATAATAGTATTTGGCTTAGTGTTGTTTTTTATGTATCCATGATTCTAATGCATTATAAAATGTATTAACATTTATTTATGTAATTAACATTGAGTCATGATCACTGTTTGAATGGTATTATCATATAGCATAGAAAATTGCACATTTTAAATCTAAGAACATATCCTGACTCCTCTCTATTTTTAATTTTGATGTGGTACAAGCATTGATAAGATAATCTATCCTCTTAAATTTTTCATTGTACAATCTAATCTTGTTAATAAATAAGCACCAGAGTGTGCAACAGATAAATAAATATTATTCATATTATACACTTTTATATGCATTGAGCAAAACTGCCTAATTCTCTCCCCTGCAGCCCTTGGTATTAAGCATTCTACTTTCTGTTCTTATGAATTTGACTCTCTTGGATGCTTCATAAAAGTGAGATGAATTGTAATTCTATGACTAGTTTACTTAATTTTTTCTGCACATTTTTTCAAACAGCCTAGAACATATTTACTTTTATTATAAAGTGAATAATTCAAGCATTTTAATACATAACTTAATATAAATCCTTGCTTGTGATTCATCTATTTTCTAATTATATTCATAAACATTTGTTGCTTTGCAGCTATTAGATTATCTAAAATTATTTGTTACATTTTTATCTTTTTTCCAACAATAAGTTAACATTTGCATTTCATCTTAGTCATTAATTCATATGTGTAAAAGTTTTCTATATTTATTCCCTAAATGATTTTAGTATTTTTAACCCACATTTAGGCATTCAATTTTAATATAAACCTGTGTTGTACAGATTATTCTTTTACTTTTTGCTTCATTTCATGAAAATATTAAATGATTGGTTATAATATCTGACCATCTGGTTGCAATTATGAATATATGCCTGTCTGACAGCTACATATGTAGAAACTTCATTCATATATCAAGATGTTGATTTACAAATTTTAGTTAAAATGTATATAGATTTTATTTGTAATAATGTGTTTATATCATTTCCAGAGTAGACTACAGATACATGATTAGTAGACCCATAAATAGACAATTTTACCTTATTACTGTCATCTTTCTAGAATTATTATTATGAAAGCTACCTTTGGTCAAGGCTCCCAATGAGCCTCTCTTCCCCTCTTGAATATCAAATATTATCTGTAGCTAGTGGTTTTCTTTCTTAAAATATCCTATGACAAAAATAATTGCATATTACTTTTGTAATTAGGTTACTAATGACTTGGAGTTCCATTTGACTCAGCATTTCTCATCCTAATGGATGTAATTGTTATGTCAGATCCTCAATAGTTAGACCCATAGAACAAGAAATTAAAGATTTATGTCCCATACTGTAGCTCATGAAGAACTGGGTCCTGTTAACTATAGATCTATGAAGCAAAACTTGTCCTAAATTTTCAGATGAAACTAGAACCTAATGGCAACCTCTGAGAACAGAAGGAATTAAGCTAAGCTTTTCCTAATATCTGAATTGATACATTTCATTATTCAATAAATGTGTTTATGTAATTTGTTGTTTGTTAATTTGTAACACAGGAATACATTTTTAGAAATTTCTGTATGCATTTTTCTTTACACTTTCAGTAGTTTTATGAATTTGTCATTCTGAACACAGTTTTAATCTTTTACATGATTCTTCTAAGTAAGAGTACTAAATTTAAATTCTTATATCTCTCATCCAATCTTTTATTTTAAAATTTTATTTTAGATCATGTTATCGCTGATTCTAAAATAAATATGTATATAAATATAAATTACTTGGGGCTGGGGATATGGCCTAGTGGCAAGAGTGCCTGCCTCATATGCATGAGGCCCTGCGTTCGATTCCCCAGCACCACATATACAGAAAATGGCCAGAAGTGGCGCTGTGGCTCAAGTGGCAGAGTGCTAGCCTTGAGCAAAAAGAAGCCAGGGACAGTGCTCAGGCTCAGAGTACAAGCCCCAGGACTGGCCAAAAAACAATATATATATTCTGTTATAACAATGACAACTCTTTATATGACCAATTACTTCAGTAAATTGGTTCTCATGTCTAGCTCCATAATTAACCATACTGCAATTAGAGAAGACAATTTGATTAGGGTTTTTAACCAATACTATTACAACTGTTACAATCTCTTCATCTTAAACTTGTTATAAATATGTATTTTCAGATGTCAATTTGTAGCCATTAAATAAAGTTTAGTGTTTAGGTCCTTCTATAATCCTTACCCATCCTCAATTTTAATGTTTTCCCTTCCAGTAAGATGTACTGAGGATGAACATTGTGTGTTTTTCATTTAGGCAGGATACATTCCTGTCTATCATCCTTTATTATTTAAGAGAAAAATGTTCATCTTCTCAAATTTCATTCTCACATAATCTTTCTGCATTTTGGAATATGTAGGCTAACCTTCTTTCATTTCCAGTGTTTATATTTGCAAAGAGTGAACTGTTAAATGCCCGTTCCCTTATGGCTATCTCACAAAGAAATTTCCAAAGACAGTGTGGTTTTTATTGTAATATTATTTATGCTAAAAGCCTGGCATACTTCATTTTAAATGTGAAAATTATATCAGATATAAGGTAAATTATTCAACTAAGTCTATATAGAATTTAGAGGATGGAATTGACCTATACATTTTAACTCTTTGTTTTTTTCTTAATTTTAATTATTATTACAAAGGTGGTGTACAGAGGGGTTTAAAGTTGCAAAAGTCAGGTAATGAGTCCATTTGGTGGCGGGGGGTGAGGGGGACAATGTCACCCCTTCCCTCTTCCTCTCCCAGTTTTGCTGTCCTGCCCTCACCTACATATTGTATAGTTTACTTTCAGTATAGTGTCTACTGCGGAGAAAGAATTTAAGAAGGGACATATACACACACACAGTCTTTTCTATCTGAACTTACTCTTTGGACTCTACACTGGCTGTTGAAACACAGCAAAGCCCCTTTTGTCAATCAACAACTTTAAATGTGTTGCCCAAACTCAGCAGATCAGATCCTCAAATTTATGTTCAAGCCACAAATGCTGAAGAGGGAAAGGGCCCAGCACAAATGTGAATATTGTTTAGATTGAAGACAGTTCGTTTTCTCTCTGGTGGAGTCCAGTCAGTGTCCTATAAAAGGATGTCCTATAAAATCATTGTCATTGAGGAAACAAATTATAGAATATTAGCAACTGTTTGCATTTATTGGAGTTCAGTTTCACACAATTGCCTGGTTTCTGTCAAGAATGTAAATAAACATTCTTAGTTCTCCCCCACCTTTTCCTCTTTGCCTATGCATATACATATTTGTATATGTATGTATATATGTAGAGAGAGAGATACATAAGGTAGTATGAATACATTTCTTTTTTAACAATGTCACCCTTTTCCTCACTCTCTCTCTCTGTTTTTCCTTTACATAGTTTTTTCAACAAAGTGTCTAGTGAGTATCACTGCTACATTTATTGCCTCTGTCCCATCATTTCTGAGCCCCTCCTCACCCTCCCCAAACCAGACAAACTTACAAACGAAACAAAAGTTACAGAAAACAAAAACTGAAATACTAGGGAAAAACCCCTCTTGTTCACATTTCTTGGAATTCATGTCAATAAACATCATTTTATATGATCATATGCACATAGCCATTGAGCCTTTATGATGCTGTCCAAAGAGTATCCTCCTTTCTTCTCACTGTGTGAATGGCTTATGCATCATCACCAAATTTCTTCTCAAACAACAAATAATTAAACAGGAAAAGATAATGGCTCAATTGTCCTTGGAGATATTTCTTTGTGTAGTTGGCATATTACAAGAAATTGTATTATGGAATCTTACAATTCTACATGAATATTAATTAATGTATAGTAAATTGCAGCAAAGTCACGATTTATCATATGTAAACAAAATGAAAAGGCTCTAAATTATTTCTATAATAAATTCATATTGATTGGCTACAAATTTTCAGACAAGCAAATATGGTCATTATGAGTAAGCATATGAGTAAGTATACTCTGTGTTAGATATTGGAAAACTTTGATACTGTGCATTATTCACTGCATTTGAAGGTTTCATATTCAAATGAATTTGAAAGAACAAATTGAAACGGAAGTATTTGTTCTAAGTTGAAAACTGGTTTCTGCATTAAAAAATTTTATTTCCTGTGAATGAATATTTAACTGAAAATTTTAGGCATGTAATTCTGTATTTATGTAATTTTAAATTCTTCAATGTGGTATAAATGCCAAAACAAAATGTGCTCATATTTTAGTTTAAATTTCTATTAATTTTATATTATGAATTGCAATAGCTTTTCAACGGTTGAATATAACGTTCACACATTACTTTGTTCACAGACATTTATTAATAAGTGACATAGATATCATTTAAGTACTACTGAGTATATGATGAAAATATTTGGTACTAATATATGTTTACTTTGAGTAATCGACTTTTCAGTAAGCTCTGTGTTTTATGATACTAAAACATTGACATATGCCTCCTACAAAATAGGCTTACCTCCTGTAATGATTAGCTGAAGTGGTTCTCCCTTTTTAGCTCACATTCACTGCCCACCCTCACCCTCACTCCTGACATAAGCTGCTGTCCCCATTGGGCTATCATCAAGGTCAGTCAGATGCTGGTGAACCATATTAAGTGTAGTCATAACTAACTGAACTTACTCCATGAGGATCTAATCTGATTTTTCCAGAAGGGCAGGATTGAGATCCCTTGACCAAGTTATATCTTAAATATTCCATTATCTCTCAATGTTGTCACATTGGGAATCAAATTTCAACATGCTTTTGGTGGAAACAAACCATATCCAAAACATTGCATGCAGCAACTTTATGTATAATTTACGTATAAGCTTATTTTTAAATCATTCAAACACTGACATTAACTTTAAAATACTAAGAATCATGCTCTTTACGTGTTAAGACTTGAAAATAAAATGTTGTGCAATTTATTTAGTTATGATTCTAGTTCTGTAATAAGTAATTTAATTACCTTATAGAATTTGATTGGTCTTTCTAAAATTTCTTAATATTGTTGTAGGACTAAGAGACTATTACAGTTAACTAAATGATAAATAGTGGATGTAGCAGTAGTGATTTTGAAAATTGGTGGGAAGCTATAAGTTTTAAAACTAGTATGACTAGTGTAATTAGTGTAAATAGGATTTAACATGAATTAATATTTCTTGGAATGAATTATTTATTACTGACATCAGTTTTGGTCATCTTTTAAATTGGAACAAAATCACCTAGTATATCTGTCAAGAATCTTTTATGATTAAGAAAATTGTCATAAAGAAGCATCAGAATTAGACCATTTGAAGGCAAATGAACAGAATTGCAGATCATCACAGTGCACAAAGTGAGACTCAGATATTTTCTCTCCTATTCAGAATCCATACCAAAAAATGACATTAACATACAATGGGGAACTGCTTGAAGAGGAGAATCAAGGGATGGATATAATTGATGTACATTCTATGAATGTATACAAATAGCATAATGAAGCCCATTAAAACTAATGACAGGACAGAAAAAGAATAATTGACAGCATGAATATGATCAAAATATATTCTATTGATACACTACAATGAAATCACTCTATGCAAGTAATATAACTAACACATAACAGATTTTATATGCAGCATGTCTAGAATACTGATACTGAGGTTTTTGATAAGAAGCTTTACGAAGGGAGCCTATCTGTGGCAATAGGCTCACAAAATCCAATTCTAGGTCGACCTGCAAGAAAGCCAGAACTTTTGACTTGGCAGTAAAGGTGCAAGTAGGAAAAAAATTAAAACTTTCCTTCAGTCATTGCCATTTGCTTTGTAGATTAGACTTCTTTCAGGTAAAACAAAAAGCAAGGATGCAATTTAATTTTGTAATGATGCTATTTTGAAATCAATGTCATTTTTGTCTTAATATTGATGGGGGAAAGATTTAGATTTTAAAGATCTGGCTGATTCCTAAAGATATTTTATTTTATGTACTTAAGTGGCTGAACTCCACTGACAAGTTTCCCTTGAGAATCCCAATTAAGGAGCTAATAGAAGTGTTTGCATCAGTACTAGCCCTAAAAATAAGCCATTTTCATGCATGCTATGTCTTTTGATGTGCTTGTTGCTTCCTATCAGTGCTAATAAAATACTGTAGATATGTGGAAACAGTCATATCTTTTGTGCTACTTTAGCTTGTTCATAATCTGTCATACAACATTTTTTGCATGTATATTCTTGTGTAGAGTCCCTTCAAGGCCATAAAAAGCTTTATTTCCCCAACATAATATATAAAATTTAAATTTTTAGTTCTTGGAAACTTGTATCTCATTGCACCACTCTTATTGTTGTTTTCATTCAAAATATATTCGAAACAACTAATTTGACTCATATAATATCTGATGTAGATTGTTCCAGAAGGAATTAGCCTGAATTTCTCAGTAAGTAGACCCTAAATACACAGTTTTCTGTTACTAGTTACTAATCACAGGAAAGAATAACTAGGCTGGAAAAAAAGAGATTAACCCTATATCCACCAGAAGTCTTCACTGAGGAAAAGTATCAGTTATGACTGTGAGGATATAGTGTGTGAATATAGAAATACAAGTGAGTTGTATGTGCTTCACTTTGGAAGAGAGAATACTAAATGTAAGCTACCTAAACACCTCTTAGGATTCACTCCTCTTAAAAACGTAGAAAAAGAAAACTTTAGTACTGAAACAATCTACTTTTAAACCACTATCTTCAGAAACATCACATGGAATAAATGAAAAATATGTAGAATTATAAATTAGTATAGATTGATGTAGCAAATCACTTTGTAACTAGGAAATAATTTGTTTGAAGACATAGAAGTATAGTTGGCACAGAAAAATATAGTCTTTTCTTACTTTGCTTTATTATTTTTAATTGCACAATGTAGTTACCATTTAACAAACTAGTTTATTAATTCAATGTATTTTTCTTAAATTTCACTGATATACAGAAAAGTTATGGTTACATCAATCAAGTAATGAGTACATTAACTTTTGAAGAGTGTCACCCTCTCCCTCATTCTCTCCTAGTATTTCCCCATTTGACCTCCCTCCCAGCCAAGTTGTATATTTCATTTCCAACATAGTATCAACTGGGTCTTACTACTGAATTGTTTTACCCTCTGTTCCACTGTTTCTGTGCTTCCTCTTCCCTTCCATAAATCAGATAAACTTATATATAAGATAAAGGGTACTGAAGTCAAAAACAGCAACAGAAGTGGAAAAAAACAAAGAAAGGAAAGAAAGAAGAATAAAACTGCAAGCAGTGCAATAAAAAAAACTCTTTTTCACATTGCTTGGAATTCACTTTTAGAAGTATCATTTTATATGATCATAAGCACATAGCTATTGAGCCCTTGTGATCCTCTCCCAAGAATATCCTCCTTTATTTTCACTGTGTGAAGGTTTATACTGCTGTTAAATTAATCATGTCCAGGTGTAATTATCAGTCTTTTATTTTCCCATGGTTAATTTGTCCTGGAATACAATCGAGTCTCAGTTCAGCTGTGGAGAAACTCAGACGTGAGCTGAGCTGAATTGCAATGTCCAACTTCTGAGCGAGAGTCCAGCCAACTTCCTTGCACACTGAAAACACACACAAAGGAGCTGACTATGGAGTGGAGTGACTGTGGTGGTTTATTCTCTACTTTCTCTGCCTTTTGTAATTGTCAACACAAAATCTGTGTATAAATGTGACTGTACTATAAAGTGTAAAATGTTGACTTTAAAAAGGGTTTTCATTGTTATTTTTAATGTATTATGAGAAATTACTACTTTTCTTTCATTTTTCTTCCCTCTGGTTTATACCCTGTTGTTAATGCATTTGATTTTTTTACCCCGGATATTGTATATACGTTTAACTGAACGAGGGAAGGGAAGGAGAATATCAAAATGGTGAGACAAACAATAAAGGGTGAAAAAATGTACTAGCAATACTCACAAGACAATATGTTGGAACTGTACAACTGGTGGGGAGGGAGGAGCTGGCGTGGGGAAGGGAAGGGGGAAAATAAAAGAGGGAGGAGGTAACAAGTATGACAAGAAATATATTCACTGTCTTACGTATGTAACTGGAACACTTCTATACATCACCTTGACAATAAAATAAAATTTAAAAATAAATGTAAAGAATAACAACAAAACCTGACTGTTTTTGTGATGCCTACATTTGCTCTTTCATAGCTTGTCTTTCCATCTTTAAAAAAAAAGTGTATTTCAGACTTGGATTTTAAAACACATTCAAACATTTAGCCAAAACTATGTTTCCGAGGTAATGGGGTGTAAACTCAAACTATCCTAATGCACCTGCAATCTGCCACAATGCCCTCACTTGTGCTTCTGACTTTCACACACCCAGGAAGACCACAGTTGTCTTGCACATTTGCAAGTTTTCATATGGCCACTGTCCCTTCTCCCATGAGCTGTTCCTGTCTTCGCAGGAGGTCTGCTGCTGTGGGTACTGCCTAGCACAAGAGCAGCAGTACAGATAGCCATCCTCCTGGAAGAACAAGCCAGCCAAACCGTGGGGTCCAATGGTGAAGTCAAGGCTCTTGGTTTATCCTGGGGGTATCCTGGGATGTGCTGTGCTTTTGAAACGCTTTCCTCTGCTACCCACCATGGACAAAGACCTGAGTGACCAGATGTGCGGTTTTCTGCATGCCAGCCAGCAGCCAATTTGGCAGCAAACACTGGCTGGGTGTCTTGTGATGAAGTTACTGTGCTAGAGAGGCTCCCAGAACTCAGGAAAACAGTGTTATTGCAAAGGGTACTGCTGATGTAAGTGGAAATTCAGACCTAAAGAAACAAGCTGTGGTTTCCCTCATTTACAATGATTAGACTGTGCCTATGAATCTATAAGTAAACCTAATTGATAGTAAACAATTTTTTCCAGGTCTTTCCATTTCCTTATGAGTGAAGTAATGTCCTTGTTTTTGATAGAAGCATAGAATACCACTGTGTAAATATACCACATTACCTTGGTCCATTATTCCACCATGGGGCATCTTGGTTGATTCCATATCTTAGGTATGGTTAAACAATGCTGCAATAAAAAATGGTTGTTCTGGTAACTTTATTGTAACCTCATTTGTGGTCTATTGTATAAATGCCCAAGAGTGGAATTTCTGGTTCATAGGGAAGCTCTGTGTTTAGTCCTTTAAGGAACTTCCACACTGCTTTCCAGAGTGGTTGAACAAGAATACATTCCCGCCAACAGTGTAGTAGCGTTCCCTATTGGCCACATCCCCACCAGCATCTGTTATCATTAGTTTTCTTGATACTGGCCATTCTTAATGGGGTGAGGTGGAATCTCAACGTTTTGATTTGAATTTATTTTACAAATAAGCCAGCATAAGCAACTTCTAAGCTTAAAGTAGTAATAGAGAAATTTAAGCATAGTTCTAGGACTAAATACATAAGGGTTATCAATAAAATTAAGCAGATTTCATACTATTAACAAGACCTAGACAAACTCTAATTGAAGATAGGAGACAAGGAATGTGATAACAAACTACAGTATCTCTGTAAACTCTTGTTAGAACAAAATTTGTGCAGGCTTTTAAAATAAATGAATGTCATATGCTGAAACATGAAAATTGTATAAACAAAGCACCATTGCAAAGCATGATATGAAAGAACTGAGATAAGAGCCCAATAGCTATGCTCTTATGAACATATAAGATGATGCTAAGTGAAATGAACTCCATGTTATGGAAACGACTGTTATATCACTGTTGTAATTACTTTCAACATGCCATGTGAAACCGTAGCTTCTATTGTTGATGATCCTGTTGTACCCCTTCCTGTGGTTGTACCTGCACTGTCACTGTATCTTATCTGAGTACATTGGAAACTGTGTATGCTGGTATTAGAATTAGGAAAGTGAAAGGGAATACCAAAATCGAGAGACACAGGATAAAAAGACAAATGACCACAAAAGCAATACTTGCAAAACTGTTTGGTGTAAATGAACTGAACAACTCATGGGGGGAGAAGGAAAGGGGGAGGGGGAGGGGGAATGAAGGAGGAGGTAACAAACAGTACAAGAAATGTATCCAATGCAATGTATGAAACTGTAACCTCTCTGTACATAAGTTTGACAATAAAAAAAGAAAAAGATATGTAGCAAAATAGCATGGAAAACCCCTGGTACATTTAATACACACTAAAATAAACAACACCCTCACCTTCCTGCAATTTTTCCCCACAAGACGTGTTTTACTTTCCTGTTGTTTGTCATATATATATATATATATATATATATATATATATATATATATATGTATATATACATATACATATGTTTGTCTAAATTAAGGAAGGGGAACCTCAAAATGATATAACAAAGGGTGAAAATTGGACCAGTGGAACAGCAATATTTGCAAGACAATATGTTGTAAACCAACTGTACAACTTGGAGCTGGGGAGAATTGGGGAGGAGGAAAGGGGGGAAAATGAGGGAAGAGGTAACAAGTTTGACAAGAAATGCACTCATTACCTTATGTATGAAAATGTAACCCCTCTGTACATCACCTTGACAATAAAATTAAATTTTAAAAAGCTGCCCACAAAAGATCTCTTATCTATGTCCGAAAATTTAGAATATAGGTACAGAGAAAAGAAGGCAATGGGTTACAAGGTATGTTATTAGGAAAGATATCCTTTACCCAAGAAGAAGGGAAAATTTTTGAAGTGAAGACACTCTACTGTATCATGAGTTATGTAAATATATCATTTGTGAAAACTCACAGTAATATACTCCAAACAGTATAAATGTTAATTTGTGTGAAATACACCTAATATAAATTAACCTAACCTGTAACTACCTATGTGTTTACTTATATATAACTCCTTATACTAATATTTCCTAAAAGTAATAGAAAAAAATCAAATATTGGACTAAGATATGTATAATTGTGTTGCATTTTCCATCTGTCACTGCTGAATTGCATAAACTTTCTCCATATCTTGGTCTCCTCAGCGTCTCAATTTCTTTTATTATAAAGTGAAGAAGTAAGAATAGATTATCTTTGAGACTCTTTAAATCTACAGTGTTTCATGATTCTATGTAGAAATTAGTTTCGACACACTGACAATTAAACATGTAGCCACATATATTCGAAATGTAGCCACATATATTCGAAAGTCTCATTTTTACATAGGAATCATTATTTACCCATACAATGCACCAGAGATTCTGGGCACAGGTAGAAACTTTCTAAGTAAAACTCCAGAAATACAACAAATCAAAGAAAGAATTGATGAATGGTACTGCATCAAAATTAAAAGTCTATGTACAGCAAAGGACATAGCTAAGGTAAATAGAAATCTCATATATAGGTTTTTAACAGCTATATAGCAGACAAGAGCCTGATATCTAGAATATACTTAGAAGTCAAAATAATTCCTCAAAAATTAAACCCTTGGGGCTGGAAATATGGCCTAGTGGCAAGTGTGCTTGCCTTGTATACATAAAGCCCTGGGTTCGATTCCTCAGCACCACATATACAGAAAAGGCCAGAAGTGGTGCAGTGGTCAAGTGGTAGAGTGCTAGCCTTGAGCAAAAAGAAGCCATGGACAGTGCTCAGGCCCTGAGTCCAAGTGCCAGGACTGGCAAAAAAAAAAAAAAAGAAGAAAATTAAACTCTCAAAGAAACAACCCAACTAATAAGTGGGCTAATGATACAAGGACAGATTTTTCAGAAAAAGAAGAAGCAAAAATGGCCCAGGGACACGTGAAGAAATGCTCAATATTTCTGGCCATAAAGGAAATGCAAATCAGCACAATACTGAGATTTTACCTTACCCCACTTAGAATGACCATCATCAAGGTAACAACAGCAACAAATACTGGTGAGCATATTGCCAAAATTGAGTTCCAATACACTATTGGAGGGACTATATGCTTTTCAACAACTCTGGAAAGCAGTATGGAGGTTGATTTTAAAAAAAGAACAAAACTAAGCCTAGAGCTTCCCTATTCTACTCTTGGGCATTTATCTAATAGTACACAAACAAGGCTACAATAAAGCCAACAAAACAACCATGTTCATTGCAGCTCTATTTGCTGTAGTTGCTAAATGGAATCATCCAGATGTTTCTTAATGGAGGAATGAAGAAGATGTGGTATATATACACAAAGGAATTCTACTCATCGACTAGAAAGAATGGTATTGCACCATTTGTGAGGAAACAGAAAGACTTGGAAAAACTTATATTAAGTGATGTAAGCCAGCCCCCGAGAAACACAGGTTGCATGGTTTCCCTCATTTATGGTAGCTAGACTGTAACTATACATCTATAAGTAAACACACTGGGTGGTATGTAAGTGTTTATAAACAAACCAAGTGTAGTGTAATGGACTCTACTGTGAACTGGAATAGTATAATTGTTTAGAAAGACTATGTCAAAATCCAAATACATAGATACCATGAAAAGGATACTTGCAAGGGGAGTGGAAGTGGAACTAAGGGAAGAGGAGTAAACAAGTGAAGGGGGAAAATGGGAGGAATCAGTGAAGATTTAAAGTATATACCACAAAAGTAAGAAAAATAAGGGAAGGGGTGGGTCAAAGGGAGTGAAAATGTTGACGGAACAACATAGGTTAAGACGCATTGAATATATAAACTGCTTTGTTAAATGGGAAAAAATCTACCCTAAAGCATTTTTTGTTCTTTTAATTGTATTTTTTATTTTTAGGAAAATTATTTTTAAATTTTTTTTCTTTTTTATTGTCAAAGTGAAGTACAGAGGGGTTAGAGTTTCATATGTAAGGCAGTGAGTAAGTAAAAGTGAGTAAGTAAAAAGTAAGGGAAGAGGCAAGTTGGGAGGGGTGGGTGAAAATGTTGAAATGAGTGACATTGATCAAGATGCACTGTATTCATAAACTGCTTTGTTGAGTGACAATCCCTTTGTCCACCTACTTAAATACAAATATTCAAAAGAAGAAAAAGTAGGTGGAGGGAGATAGATTTGTATTTTGATATGTTTCTAATAATGGTAATGGCAAATTCAAAAGGAGTCTTCAAGCCAAAGCTCTTAGAGGACACTTGCCATTCACAGGAATGGGCTACCCAGTCATTAGGTAGAAGCCTAAGATTTGTCAACTGGATCTTTAAAGGTACAATAGCAAGGAAGTTAATATCAGACTGTACTTTTATTTTTCTTTGAAGTCTTTGCTCTATGGACTTAATGGTCAGTTAATATTTGAACAGAGATTGGTTCCCCTTACTAGAAACAATAAGATAATCCAATCTTTGCTCAAAACTATGTGTATATTTGGGGATATAGCTTTAAAACATATGCAATTTACCAACTTGGTTTAGCCTTTTTCATACAAATTTTCTTTACTTAATTCACTTCAAAGTACTTTTAAATTTCTCTACTGTGGGTATTGAAAAACAATACATATTTGTATTTCAAATTCTCTTTATTTTTAACTTAATTTCCATTTTTGTGAGAGAATAAATTGTCTATTTCAATTCCTTAAATTTACTGACCTTTTCACATGGTATTCTTCCTTAAAATGTTCCACGTGTATTTCTGTATAAATCTGATTGGGCTGGTTTTGCATGGGATGTTCATTTATGATAGAGTTATGTTTTATGATAGGCCTATTGGTTTATGATTTCAGTTGTAACACCATGCATTTGTAAAGATGAGTTTTTAATGTCCCTTTATCCCGTTTTTGAATCTTACACTTTTCCTTCTCAATTCTATAAGTGGTTTTACTTTACGCATTCAAGTATTTATTAAGTTCAACTGTAAGTAACTCCTCCTTGTTCATAGACTTATGTTTGATGTTTAATTTAAGCAGTAAGTTCTAATTCAAGCAGTTTACCAATCTGTACTTTTTTTGACCTTTGAACCTCTCCTTCCAAAATGACTAGTTAGGATCCTCTAATTTTACCTGAGTATGTACAATCTTACAGAAGTGTGAGGTTTCTAGACCCTTGGGAATATTTAAAATTTTATCAAGATGCTTTCTGATTATATCATCTCCTTTTCATCTTTTACTTTGTGTTACTATTATTATAATCATTAAATGATTGTAGAAAGTGACATCAAACAAGTCAATGTATAAGTAAAAGGCATTGTGATGAATGTTATCCTTTCTTGTTTTCTGTAATTGCTTTTGAATATTGTACTTGCCTGAACCAAGATTTCAGTTTTGAGTTTGTTTTACTATACTTCCTAGACATTTTGCTGTTTTCCCTGATTTTATGCAATAGAAAAACCATAAGCGTCAGTTTATAACCTTATTGTATGCTCTATCCCATATCAAATTAGTCGTTAGTGTAATAATACTACATCTCTGTATAAGCTGTTTCATTCTGCTTGAGTTAATACATATGGATTCAAGTTCTATGGTGTTAACACTTCTCAGCCTATTGTGACATGAGCTTCTGTAACTTACTTATTAAAATGATATTTTCAATTTGTTGTACAACTTCACTGAACTTCAAGAGTCCAAGTTCTAGATGTAGTTCTTTGACCATTCTGTTCAGTTTTATAATTACATTTGGAGGAAATAGAAGCCTTTGCCAAACTCCTTGGATGTTTTGGAAGGTTAAACTTAACTACTATAGAATTTTTTATGTAAATCATATTTCACATTCAAAACATTCTATTTGTCCCTCCTACTCCATTAAACTTGAAATCTATTCATATTTCATTTCTGCTTTACAACCTTTCCTCACCCACAGCCCTTGTAGAGTCCACTGAGTTACAATTGATGATCAATTCAGGGTCTAGGGGACTTTCATATCTTTAAAATGTATCTAATCTGCATCATGTATCATGACTTTGATCTGATTCCATTCATTTAGAGGAGTTTTGTATAGATCATGTCTGTTCATCTGTTAAAACCTACATCTAGACAGCTTCATTTTACAAGTAGTTAAAAATTCTTACACTTACCTCTGTTTACCTAAACACACCTGTCATTGCAAATATATCTTACATTGAAACAGTTTCTTTATAATAATATCCTTCCATGTGCCTATGACTTACTTTAAAGAAGGTCCACTTTTTGTTTTAATTCCAACACATAGAAACTTGCTCAGCACATAGTAAATCATCAATAATTGCCAAATAAATATGACAAAGACATAGATAACAGCACATCCAGAAATCATAGAAATCACTTTCCATTGTAAATAATGTCAATCTGATTTTGTGCAAATAGTAATGATGAAACCATCAGCAATAAATAACGCTTCCTTTTATTGAATTTCCAAAATGAACCAGGTGTAGAATAGATGCTTTATTCACGTTCTCATTTCATCTGCACAACAATTATGAGGAATGCCAGCATTTTGAAATTTTTCAGCTTGGGATCAAGGCCATCTGAATGTGAGATTTAATCAGCATGCATTTTATACTTCTAAATGTGACTTTCACTCATTTTCTTCTCATTTCTATTCATAATAAGCTTTGGATCAACTCTCCAAGCATATGCCCTTCCAAATGTTTTCATAAACCTTCTACAATTTCCCTCTTCTACAGGTTAATAAAATAGGAAGGTGTTTCTTTTAATTAGTTAAAGAAACAAGGGGAAATTATTTATATTTTCATGGTTTAACCAGGCAATGTTTCATCGGATGGTTTTTCTTCATTATATCCTTTTAAAAAATTCTATCAGTGGGCTGGGAATATGGCCTAGTGGCAAGAGTGCTTGCCTCATATACATGAAGCCCTGGGTTCGATTCCCCAGCACCACAAATATGGAAAACGGCCAGAAGTAGCGCTGTGGCTCAAGTGGCAGAGTGCTAGACTTGAGCAAAAAGAAGCCAGGGACAGTGCTCAGGCCCTGAGTTCATGGCCCAGGGCTGGCAAAAAAAAAAAAAATTCTATCAGTGTAAATAAGTTACACAAGAGAGAGTTAATGGTGACATACATATATGCTATATATCTGATCAACTTCTGTTCCTCCATCATTCTCTCCCAGCATCATTCCTTTTCCTAAAGCAGCTTATTATCAGCTGTAAAAATTCTATTTTTAATTTACTTCATATAATGTTAGGAATTGATTGATGCATTTATTAGAGGAGAGTAATCTCAAATACTAAATTATAATATGTTAGGTCAAGTTTTTCTCCTCCTAAATGTGTAGTCATTGTGATAGTGACACTGTTTACTATAATTATCAAAATATGAGTGATATTTGAAGGTATCATGACAAGAAGAGAAGCATAATATTTTCTCACCACAGGAAACAACTTTGGCTTTTATTCCTCTTGCTACAAATTTTGATTTGCCACATGACATCTCAGAGCCATATTTTATACAGTAACTTGTTTAACTAAACCAATAATTTGTGATCAGTCTTATTTTCAACTGCAAGGAACTCTGAAAAGAAAATGAAATTTTGGAGGAGAGTCAAAAGTTCAAATTTCAGGGGGCTGGGGATATAGCCTAGTGGCAAGAGTGCCTGCCTCGGATACACGAGGCCCTAGGTTCGATTCCCCAGCACCACATATACAGAAAACGGCCAGAAGCGGAGCTGTGGCTCAAGTGGCGGAGTGCTAGCCTTGAGCGGGAAGAAGCCAGGGACAGTGCTCAGGCCCTGAGTCCAAGGCCCAGGACTGGCAAAAAAAAAAAAAAAGTTCGAATTTCAGCTACAAGCTTTTTTCTTCTTTTATTATTATTACTTTTTTATTCTTTCCTGGTGTTGCCGAAGCCAGGCTTAATTGGGAAGCAAAATAATACCTGTAATGGTTCAAATGACTAAACCTCCTATTTCTGGGAATGAGGGAAAGGTCATTTGGGAAAGTCATATGACAGGAGCATTCTTGTGATGACATGAAATGTGACCTGTAATTCTAAAACTGTAATTTTTTTGTGAACCTATAAAAATCATGTCTAAAAAAGAGAAATTGAAGAAAAAATAGAGAAAGTTTAGAGAATGCTTAGGACAAGAAAACTTACACAAATCTCTGAAATATAAATGTGTAGGACAAATTTGAACTGGTACTTTTAACCAAACCATGGTATGTGAATGACTAGCTAATGACAGTAAGATATCTTCATGTTTAAAAGCTAACAGAATTGTCAGCTAAAACTTATACTCACACTTTAGAAGATAATTATCTTTCAGAATAATTCTAGAATTACTGCATCTAACAATTAGACATATTATTTCAAGAAAAATGTCTCTAAAATGAATGGAAAGACAGACATATTTCTATTTTATTAAAAACAAAATGATAAATTTAGAACTACATGGACTCAATGTAAAAACTGTTATGTATTTCAAAAACAAAAGCTCTAATATTTTCTGATGGACTTTTTGAAAAATACAGATGTGACAATTCTAAAATAACTAATGTACTTAATAAATGTTTCTACATTTACTTTAGCCCAGAGAGGTTTTTTTTGCCAGTCCTGAGCACTGTCCCTGGCTTCCTTTTGCTCAAGGCTAGCACTTTGCCACTTGAGCCACAGTACCACTTCTGGCTGTTTTCTGTGTATGTGGTGCTGAGGAACCAAACCCTAGGCCTTCATGCAAGCAAGGCAAGCACTCTACCACTAAGCCACATACCCACCTCCTACATTTACTTTAATATGATATTGACTTTGATACAGTATTAAGTTGAGTGTGAGCAATTGGATATGTGTATTTGAAATTGGAGTTTTAGACCTCATATTCCAGGAGTTATGCATGTCAGGTCTAGACTCACACCCTTATGTGTCACATCGACATGGGGGAAGATAGAACAAAGAGATAGTCATTTGCCTTAGATTTAAATAAACAAGGAAATTAGGGTAGAAGTGTGAAAGGTATACACAACCCAGTTCTAAGTTTCAAGTGTGGACTGGTTGACCATTATCTTAGTCTAGGTCTCTGGAGGAGTTCCAGAGAAGTTATTGCTTTGTGACTTCAGAGGAGCAGGAACAAAACAACTAGTCACTGTTGCCTGAAAGGTGACATGTCTTGAGGGTTTTTTGTTTTCCTGCAGCTGTCTTTCTGAGGAGCAGTTCTGCCTTTTTCCATAGGATGACAAGAAGACCGCACTGCTATTCTGAAGGGACAGTTGCCATTTTTCACAAGATCCTAACAGACAAATCCTACATGGAGCAGAAAGTGATTGCAGTTGCAAAAAGAGGAATTTCACTCATCTTCAGAAGGAATGATATTGTACTGTTCACAGGAAGTTTGAAAGACTTGGGAAAACGTATTGAGTGATGTAAGCCATATCAAGAGAAAGAGTTTGCATGGTTTCCCTCATTTGAAGTAGGTAGAATATACCTATAAATCTGCAAGTAAGCACATCAGGATAGGCTGTATTCAAGAGGTTACAAGTAAATTAACTGTAGACTCTATGGAGGGTTTAGATAACATAATCTGTTAGAAAGACTAGGTTAAAGCTACACAAAACCATCACTAGAAAATGGGTACGTCCAGGGGGAGAGAGAAAGGGTGGATCAAATGTAGTCAAGAATTCACGTATATACCACAAAATAAAGAAAAGTAAGGGAAGTGGTGGATCAAAGGCAGGTGAGGATGTTGAAGGAAGCAACTCTGATCAACAAGCAGTGCATTAATAAATTTTTCTGATATAGCACATCCTTTGTACTACTACTTAAAGGTAAGTTTTTAAAATATGTGAAAATTAAAGTAATAAAAATTTTAAAGGGGGACCAATACTCATCCTCATTTTTTAATTGAACAGCATGCTGTAAGATACATATCACGATCAAGTTGGTTATATTCATGAAGTCCATGAAGGTTCAACATATAAAATCAATAAAAACAATATAACACATAAATAGAACCAAGGATAAAAGTTTTGCATGATAGTCTTAATAAAGAAAAATTCTTCCACAAAAGTCATTTCCTCATACTAAAAATCTTAAGTAGAAAGAGAAGTATCATGTTTTTGCCATAATAAAGGCTATAGATGATAAAATTATAGACAACATAAAGAACAAGGGAATAAAATATATTTCCTTGAAAATCAGGAACAAGACCAAGGTGCCCATTCTCAAGACTGTTATGTAATGTACACCGCTAGAAACTTTAGCTAGAGCAATTAAGCAAGGTAAAGAAATAATGATGTAAGTAGGAAATACGGAAATCACCACTGTTTGAAAAACAGACAATTACCTCACCATTGCATGCATCACGAATATAAAAGTAAGGTTAGGTACTGGTAGCTCACGCTTGTAATCATAGCTTCTCAGGAGGCTCAAATCTGAGGATCATGGTTCAAAACCAGACCAGGCAGAAGAGTCCCTGTGAGAAAAGTTTCCAGTTAACCACCAAAAGAGCAGAAGTGGTACTATGGCTCAAAGTGGTGGAGTGCTATCATTGAGAAAAAAAGCTCAGAGACAGCTCACAGGCCTACAGTTCAAGCTCAATGACTGCCAAAAAATAAATAAAAATAACAGCAGCTTGGCTCCTGATTCTAATTCAAGATCTTTCATGTGGCTGCAGTCAAGATAAGCAGATTTCAGTTACCTGAATTGTGAACAGGAACTAAGGTATACTTCCCCAAGGGCTAACTCACATAACCATTGACAGAAAACTGCAGTTCTTTGTTGAATATTGGGAAAGTGTATTTAATTCCTACACATAAGAATTTCTCATACCTCATGCTAAGTGCTTGACAATGGAAATTACTTTCACTAGTGTCAATAATTCAAGAGAAAACAAAATACAGGGGTGGGTAGGTGGGTGGGTGGGTCGGTAGATGAGTGGGTGGGTGGGTAGAAATAAAAAATAAAATAAAAACAAAATACAACATGGTAACTTCTGCATCTTTATGTTCAAGTATTATGTCATACTGTCTCAATATTTTCACATATTATCCTTACTGAACATGACTAAATATCTAAAATGAAACCTAAGTAGTAGGAAAATTGGGCGATTTTGAAATGAATATTAAAATTTTTGTTGATTAACAAAAGGGCATCCTTATTTAAAATCATAAGCTATAAGAATGTGTGAGTGGTATCATATCAGCAAGAATGTATGGTGTTATTCTTGCCTAGATAATCTAAAGTCTGGTCACCTAGACACAAAAGAAACCTTCGTATTTTTTAGCCAAATTAGATTTTAAGATAAAGAATGTGGGTCAAAGGATACCACATTCATTTTAATATAGTTTACAAATTAATTTCTCAATCTAGATACATTGTTACCCTTCACATACCCTTGGGGTTTTACTTTTTGCCTATTGAAACAATGCTTCATTTAGATTTTGCTTAAATTCTATAACAGACTTGTTACTTTCTTATTATTAGGAAAAACTCCATACTTCCTTTCCTCTTGTCTTTTCATTTTTTTCCTTTTATTTATTGTCAAACTGATGTACAAAGGCGTTACAGTTTCATACATAAGGCAGTGCGTACATTTCTTATCCAACTTGTTACCTCCTCCCTCATTTTCTCCCACCTCCACCCGCCCCATTCCCCCCCCATGATTTGTGCAGTTGGTTTACACCATATAGTTTTCTAAGTATTGCTGTTGCATTGGTTTGTCTTTTATCCTTTTGTCTCTTGATTTTGTTATTCCCTTTCCCTTCCCTAGTTCCAATATATGTATATACAATATCCAAGGTACTAAAATAAGTTACAATAATATCCATAGAACTCTGATGTAGATTTAAGTATTACTCAACAAATGCTGTCTATGTTCTAACATTGCCTGAAATTTTATCTTCTTTCTAAATCTGTTTACCCAGTT
Source organism: Perognathus longimembris pacificus (assembly GCF_023159225.1). Lineage (NCBI taxonomy): Eukaryota > Metazoa > Chordata > Mammalia > Rodentia > Heteromyidae > Perognathus > Perognathus longimembris. The sequence continues at coordinate 5,578,924 of NC_063188.1, read as the reverse complement.
ACAGAAGAAAAGACTTGAACTCATTCAAGTTTCACACACACACACACACACACACAATTTTATATTTTTATACATGTATATATTTATAAATTTAATGTATGAGTCACACATTTTTATGTCACATCACCTTTTATCCATTCGTTATTGGGCTTTGTAGTTGTTTCCATTGTTTGACTATTGTGAACAATATTGAAGCAAGCATGGAAATGAAATGTGTTTTTTTCCCCAGTATATTAACTTAATCTCTTTTGGATATATTTTATTTAATTTCTTGATTTCTCTGCATAGCTGATAACAACGCTTTGAATATCTAGCCAAGATTTTTTCCCATCGTGTCCATTATCTGTGGTTCCTGATGATTATTTATTTTGCCATGTAAAATGTAAAGTTTCTTTATTTTTTTTTCTTTATTGTCAATGTGAAGTACAGAGGGGTTACAGTTTCATATGTAAGGCAGTGAGTACATTTTTATTCAACTTATTACCTCCTAAAAATTTCTTACTTTAATATAATCCTATTTGTCATTTATTCCTCCCATCACTGAATATTTCTTTTTTTTCTGGGTTGTAGAGCTTGTACTCAGGGCTTTGGTGCTATCCCTGAACTATTTAACTCAAGGCTAGTACTCTAACATTTTGAGCCCCTGTGCCACTTCCAGTTTTCTGGTGGTTAACTGGCAATAAGACTCCCATGGACTACACTGCCAAGGCTGGCTTCAAACCATGATCCTAAGATCTCAGCCTCCTGATTAGCTAGGTATACACGCTTAAGCCACCTGCTCCCAGCTTCTATTTTGTTTTATTGGGTTTGTTTTTTGCTTTGTTATAGACCTCTCAGTTAATTCCATAAAGATCAGATGGAATAAAAAGGGTTGTTGCAATTTTCTTGTATTTTCTCAGACTTGGTGTAGTTCCTAGGATATGAGTTTGATGAATGTGAAGAAATTTCCATGGAGCCTTAAGAAGCTGAGAAAAGTGTTTATTTTCCAGCTACGGGGTGAAATTCTCTGTAGATAACTGTTAAGTAACAAACACTACAAGAAATGTATCCAATGCCTAATGTATGAAACTGTACATCTCTCTGTACATCAGTTTGATAATAAAAATTTGAAAAAAAATAATTTGGTCTATGTGTTAATTTATTGTGAGGAAATTTTGTTCATCTTTCATTTAAATGACCTAGCTACTGGTAAAAGGGAGATACTGATATCTCCCATTATTATTGTATTAAGATCTACAAGCCCTGGTAAATCCAAGAGTGTTGTTTTCTTAAATAAATTTGGGTTTGATAAAATTTGGTACATACATGTTGAGAAAGGTGATTTCTTCTTCATACACCCTTTATTGATATGAACTGCCTTTTTTGTTTTTTCCTCTCTGACAGTTGTTGGCTTGAAGTCACTTTTTACAGGTATAAGTACTCCTGCCTGTGTTCCAGTTGTGTTTGCTGAAAGACCTTTGGTGTTTTGTTTTATTTTGCTTTTGAATTTCCATTCACTCTCAGCTTGTCAAGGAGACATGCTTCTTATACGAAATTAATGGATGGATCCCATTTAGCCCAAGCTACTATTCTGTCCTTTGATTGGAGAATGAACCCATTGACAGTTAACATTATTATTGAAAATATACTGTGTTTCTTGTCATTTTGCTGCTTTTGTAATGCTCCTTTTTTCCTCTTGCTTCTCTGATAATCTACTAAGGTTAAGAGTTTCCTGAACTTGTTTTTGATTATTTTGTCCTGAGAGTAAGACTCCTTTAAGTATCTTTTGTAGTACTGGTTTAGTGGTCATAAATTTCTTGACCTTTTTTTATCACGAAATATTTTCATTTATCTATTCTGAAAGGTAGATTCAATGAGAACAATAGTCTAAGTTGGCAATCATTGTCCTTCAGGGCTTGAATTACATGTTCTCATGGCCTCTTGCACTTAGATTTTATGTTGAGAAACCTGCTCTTCTTTTAATTGTATTTATTTGCATCCTTTCTTTTGAAGCTTTCAATTGTCTTTCTTCATTCTGCATATTTTAGTGTTTTTAACTATAATGTGTCTTCAGATGTTTGTTCTCTGATATGTTTGAAATTCTGTATGCCTCCATCCAGGGAGCATAATCTTGAAGTTAAGAAAGTTTTATGGCATTGTTTTGTTAAATATGTTCTCAGAACCTTTAGCAGTTTTTATGTTTGTTTGTTTTCTTTTTAGTATGCAATTACACATAAATTTAATCTTTCAGTGGTTTGCATGGCTGTTTGGTACCTTATAAGAATTTTTCCATGCATTAACTATTTGGTCTGTTTTGTCTGCTTTGTCTTCCACATCTCATGCTCTGTTTTCAGATTCTATTGCATTACCTATGCTTTCAATTGAGTTTCCTATTTTGACAATTGATCTCTTGATTTCTGGAATTCCAGTGTTTTTCACGGTTTCCATTTTTTTATTGGATTTCTTTCTCAAATTCTACATTGCCTTCTTTACTTCATTTAGCTATTTGAATTACCTTATTGAGTGTTTAATTTCTCCTAGTATGTCTGTAGATTTTTAATTATATTTTTATTATCTTTAAGTAGTTGTAAAGATTTTACTATTCCACAAATCAGTTTACAACTACAAAGCATCTTAATGTTTTTCAAACATCATTTCTTTCACTTCCATGATAATTGTAACCAGTGTTTTAGTAAGCTACTTTTTCTAAATTACTTCCTCTTCACTCTCATCTAAGTCCTTCATTGTGGTGTTTGGGGCAAAACGTCTTGTTTATTCAAGAGGTTTAGGGTTTTGTGTTGTTGTTTGTTTTTTGGTGGTCAGGGCCTTGAATGCAGGGTCTGGATGCTGTCCCTGAGCTTTTTCACCTGAATTTTTTCAGGAAAGGCTAGCACTCTACAACTTTGAGCCATAGGACCAAATCTGGTTTTATGGTGATTGGAGATAAAAGTGTGAAGAAGTCTCTCTTTAGGCCTTTAGACAATGTATTAATGGGGCAGTGGTTTCTATGAGGATTTGTTTTTGGGGAACTTAATTTTTTGAGTTCTGTGTAGATTTTAGTTATGAGGTCCTTGTCTGTTGTATGGCCAATGAAGATATTCTCCACATCTGTATTGATCTTGCTAGCTATGTCCTGTGTCATGCAGAAGCTTTGCAGTTTCTTGTAGTCCCATTTGTCCAACCTTTGCTTGATTTGTTGTTTCTGGGTTTTTACTTAGAAAGTCTCCACCTGTGCCAAGGAGCCCTACTGTTTCTCCTATTCCTTTCTGCAATGTTTTCAGGGTATCTGTTTTTACCTAGAGATTTTGATCCATTTGGAATTGGTTCTGGTGCAGGGTGATATATAAGGAACTAGCTTTAGCTCAACATCCTTGACCATAAAAGAAATACAAATCAAAACAACATTGAGATTCCACCTTACCCCAGTAAGAATGCCCATTATGAAGAAACTTAACAAATTCTGATGGGGATGTGGCCAAAAGGGAATACTACTACACTTTTGGTAGGAGTGTAACTTGTTCAACCACTCTGGAAACCAGTATGGAGCTTCCTCAAAAGGCTAAACATAGAGCTCCTCTATGACCCAGCAACCCCACTTTTGGGCATTTACCCAAAGGATCACAAACAAGACCATACTAAGGCACAACCATGTTCATTGCAGCACTAATTACCATAGCTAAAATATAGATCCAACTCAGATGCCCCTCAGTAAATGAATTGATCAAGAAATTGTGGAATATATACACAATGGAATTCTATGCTTCTATCAGAAAGGATAACATTGCCCCATTCCTAAGGAAATGGACAGACTTGGAAAAGTTAAACTTAGTGAAGTGAGCCAGACACAAAGAAACATGGTCTCTATGGTTTTGCTCATTGGTAACAATTAGTATATGTCTAGGCTAGTCCTAGAAGATAATCACAATAGCTAAATATCTGTGTACATATGATCACATAAGATGATGCTCAGTGAAAAGAACTCCAAGTTATGGAAACAAGTGGTTTATTATTGTTGTTATTTTTAACACACTATTTGAAATAATTATGTTTATCTTCCCTATTGTTTAACCCCTGTTGTCACTGTGTTTGATTTTGGTACACTGAGTAGTGTATATATGTTTGTCTAAATCAGGAAATGGAAGGGAAACTTCAAAATGGTAAGAAAAGAGGTAAAAAGTTGAACAAATGCAACAACAATACTTATATGACAATATGTTGTGCATCTTGAGTGGAGGAATTGTGGAGAAAGGAGGGTGGGAGAAAAATGAGGCAGGATGTAACAAGTTTGACAAGAAATGTACTCACTGCCTATGTATGTAACTATAACCCCTCTGTATATCACCTTGACAATTAAAATTAAAAAAGGAAATACTGAAGATAGTCCTGGTAAAATAATAAGAAGAAGAAAAGAGTCTCATGGTCTTTACTGGCACTACTGGCTTTGCACTCTGATCCGCAGATCTTAGACTCCTGTGAAGCTAGGATTACAGGCATGAGCCACTGGCACCCTGATGAATTTTATGATCTTTAACTGTTACTTATGTATTTAGGTTCAGGGTTTGTAGAAGTTTCAGTTTTCTGAATATTCTCCATTGTTTCTTGTATTTTTTGTTAAAATGGGTTGATGTATAGACTGAGGTGGTGGGTAGATCTTGGTTGATAAATGTAATACTCAAAACAGTTGACACAATACAGGAACAAATGCAAATAGACATGCATGGGCTACTATGAATTTCTGTTCTTCCTTTATGACTATGTATGTATATTTATATGTTAGCTTCTCTGCCAGTTGAAATAGTTATAAACCCAAGGTAGCAACTTTTGTTTCCTCAGAATTCTTACCTCAGTGAAGGGTTTCATATTTTAAGTTGCAGGCTGATGACTGCTGACTCTATTATTTAGCTCTACAGGGAATCTCAAGGGAGCTCTACAGGGAGTCTCAAGGGAGCTCTACAGGGAGCCACTAGGTGTGGTACTGCAGCCTCTATCTTATGGTAAACTGTAAGCAGGACTTTTTGAATGACAGTAGTTTGGAAACATCTCTCACATGTGCTGGTAGGTTTCTGGGATCCTTGGTGTTGGGGGACCCTCAGCTACCACCCAGAAGACCCTACTTATCTGGCTCAGTCTTCCCAAGCCACATTTTCATAGTGGAACCCCCACTCTTGCCCTACCATCCCCTGCCATGGACTTTCATAGAATCTGGTTTCTTAGCTGTTGCTTCACTTCATGAAGCTTAAATTTTGAGTTCTATGGCACAGTGTTCACTATGCCACCAAATTACTACTCTTTGGTCCCTCCGCTCCCAGAAAAACTTTCTCAAGATAGTTAATTGCTTGTATTTTTTAGGACACAGACCCAGGCACCACAATTCAACCTTTCACAGAAGATAAGTCCACCTCCTAAGTTCCTGGCGGGCAGCAGTGTTTTTGATGAGTTTGTCTTACCAACAGCTGAGTTTGGTGACCCCTCGGTGCACAGTCTGATTTTCCCTGCTTATATCTAGTTGCTAGTGTGGAGAATTTGGCACAGGTTCCAAGCTCCTTGACACTGGATTTTTTTTTAATTTTGAACTTTTTAAAAATTTATTTTTGTTGAAAAGGTTATTTACAGAGGGATGACAGTTACATAGGTCAAGTAATGAGTATACTTCTTTATGAACAGAATCAACTGTTCCCTCATTTTTCCCAGTTTGTTCCCTCCCATCCTGCCTCCCCTACAAGTTGTATAGTTCACTTTCAACATAGTGTCTAGTGAATATCACTGCTGAATTAGTTTACCCTTTGTCCTTCCGTTTCTGTGCTTCTCCTTACTGTCCTCCCAAACAGATGAACTTGCATACAAGACAAAAAATACAGAAACCAAAACTGCAACAAAGGGTAAAAAACAGAACAAAACAAAAACCTCTACAAAAAGTGAAAAAAAAAAAAAACCTCTTGTTTCCATTTCTTGGAGTTCATTTCAATAAGCATCATTTTCTATGAGCATATGCCCATAGCTTTTGAGCCTTTATGATCCTCTCCTAAAAATATCCTCCTTTGGTCTCACTGTGTGAATTGTTTACTTTTCTGTGTAATTTATCATGTCCAAGTGTAATTTTTTTCTTTTAACATCCATTGTGCTTACTTGAAGATTTATAGGCACATTCTACTTATTACAACACTCAAAGAAATCAGGTGCATGGATTTTGTTTTTAATGTCATGGTTGTTGTACTGTGATTTCTGTGTCCCTAAGAACCCTGGGTAGGTTCTCCTTTCTTCTCTCCTTTCCCATCCAAAAGCGTACTGATGGTTTTTGTGTCAGTGGATTGTTCTAATGCATGGGACATGTTGGATGCTTTCAGTTTGATATAATCTCTCTCTTTGTATCTTTCTGTTGACAAAACAATTCCTGGTATCAGCATGACAGATACATTGTACGTGATGAATTAGGAAAAAAAATAGATTTTAGTTTGTAATATTAGGCAGATGTACATTCGCAATTATGGGATGGTTATAATTCAAAGTAAGCCATATTAGCGATTACGCACTGGTACATTCAGTATGACAATTATTATTTGGATGTTTCTTTTTTCATAATCTAGGAATTTCAGTACACAAATGTATATTTGTCTTTTCTTCAAAATGATTGGGTGTATGGATGTGCATTTCAGAGAGATTAGCAATTAAATGAAAAGTAAAGCCATTTGAGTCAAAGTACCCTTGAGAAAGTATTGACAAGAAAGTAAAGAAAATAGTAATAGAGAGAAATACCTTTAAAAATATGATTTGCAAAGAAAGGAAAAAGAGATAAGGAAGAATAAATGTCTGTACCATAAGAAAATGGAACAATAATATAATTATTATTATGGTTATTAGAAAACATGATATGTATCAAAAGGGATCCTTTATAGTCATTACCTCATTCAATACTTTAAAACTAAAAGAGATGGATATTGTTCTGCCCATTTAATAAAGTTGTCTTTGAAATGCAAACAAGTTAATTAATTAGTTCAAGGTTATATTAAGTGGAAAATCCTGGATTCAAACAAAGTAAATAAAGAGCCTTCCCTTTTAAACACTTCCCTAGAGAAATTATAATAAAGTATCTCAAGGAGGAGGAAGCTGCCAAAGTGTTGCGTGCACTTTAGTTATTTTGACTTTCTGAAGTGTTGTATGGGGAGTGTGATCTTGTACTTTATTAGATAAATGATAAAATGTAGGTAGTAATTGGAAAAAATTCAAGAGTTTTTACTGAGAACTAAATGGTAAATAGTGGCGATAATGAAACATTTATAAGATAAAAATGAGTTAAGTGTTATGCCAAGTCGCGAAACGACCACCAGGAAGGCCACCGAGACTCAGACATTCCGAAATGCAAAAGCAAGGCAGGCTTTATTCAAGTGGGCCGTGGCCCGGGCCTCGTCCTCCCCACCGACACAGCAGAGGTGAGGAGGAATCCCCGAGCTGCGATTGCACAGGGCTTATAAAGACCAAAAAACAAAGTTACTGCAATCAGGTGTTCAAGCAAGCAAGATTACGGGTACAAATCTGATTGGCTCAGGGTTCGAGGCATTCTGGGGACGATTAGAGTTAAGCATTCCCAGGTGGTTAGAGTTCTTGACCGGCTGGGCCCTAATAAGCTTGCCCTGGGTTTGCTCATAGTTTAAACAGACAACAAAACGGGGGCTGCCTGAAAATGGGGTTTACTTTAACTCTTCATTCCCCCCTCCATTAAGCATGCTTGAGGTAGAAAAGGTAACTCTCGTTTTTCAAATTTAACTTTGTTAAGGTGATACACAGAGTTGTACTTACACACGTAAGACAGTGAGTACTGTTCTAGTCATACTTGTTACCCCCTTCCTCATTTTTATCCCACCTTCCCTCCCCCCACCCCCACCCCCACCCCCACTCCTGAGTTGTACAGTTTGTTTTCAACATATTGTCTTGTGAGTATCACTGTTGCATTGATTCACCTTTTATCCTTTATCTCACCATTCTGATGTTCCCCTTCCCTTCCCTAATTCAGATAAACCTATACACGAAACCCAGGGTATTGAAATCAAATCCAGTAACTGTGGGACACGTCCGGAAGTCAACCAGCTGTCCCCGCCTGTTTCTCAGTCCTGGGGCCACGTGAGGCTAAGATAGCCCCTAACGATGAACCCAGAGGTGGTTCCATGGGCTGTGATGCCCCAGCTCTTCTGCCCTTCCGCCCCGGCTTTTCCTCCCCTTGATGGACAGCTCATGCCTCCCCTTACAGTCCCTAGATAGGTGCACACTCCTCCCCTTCCTGCCGATCTTTGACCTGATTGGCTCCTATGCCCTATTTAGCTGTATGTACTTCCTCAATAAATGAGATCTTGTGCTGACTTATCTCCCAGATGCATCTGATTGTCCTCCCGTGAGGAGGGGCTGGGTGCGGGCGGTCCGTCGACCCTTTCTTTTCTTGGCTCGTCCAGTCGGGTCGTGCCTTCCCCATCTCTCCCATAGGTCAGGGGAGCACAGGGGACTAGAGACCCAGACAAGTAACAACAGGGGTTAAATCATAGGAAAGAAAAAGGAAAAAGAAATAATTTCACAGTACATTAAAAATAACAACAAAGCAAAACCTCTTGTTTCCATATCTTGTAGTTCATTTCACTTAGCATCATCTTATATAATCATAAGTATATAGTTATTGATTTGTGATCCTGTTAGGACTATCCTACATATATACTAATTATTACCAATAACAGAAGCTTTGAAATCTATGTTTCTTTGGGTCTGTCTCACTTCACTGAATAGGATTTTTCAAAGTCTTTCCATTTTCTTATGTGTGGGGCCCGCCCGCCCAGATGCCTTGCATTATTAAGGGGCAATTAGTTGGCCCCGCCTGTTTTTCCAGCCCTGGGGCCGTGTGGCTGTTACACTGCAACCCGGAAAGGTGGTCCTAGTTGGCCCCGCCTGTCTTCCAGCCCAGGGGTCACGTGTGGCTATTACGCAGAACCTGGAAAGGCGGTTCTAGCTGGCCCTGCCTCCCAGCCTTGGGACCACATGTGGCTAAGATGGCGCCTGGAGGTGAACCCGGAGGCGGTCCTGTGGGCTGTGACGTAGAATTAGGCCGCCTCTTAGGATTGGTCCCTTGGCCCTCCACCCTTGATGGACAGCTCAGGCCTCCCCTCATAGCCCCTAGCTAGGAGCGTGCACACCCTCCTCCTCCTGCCATTTTAAGGCCAAAGCTCCTCCCAATAAAGCGAGACCGTGTGCGATACTCTCCCAGGCTGTCTGATTGTCCTCCGGCGAAAGGGGTGCTGGGTGCAGGCCGTCCGTCGACTCTTCACCTTTTCTTGACCTGTCTCCGTCAGGGCACACTTCCCCACATCTCCCGCTGGCCAGGAGAGTGCTGGGGGTGAAGGACCCCGACACTTATGAATGGAGCAAAATCATTCTTTCTATTCCATTGTATTTATATACCACATTTTCTTGATCCATTCACCTCCTGAAGGGAATCTGTGTTGGTTTCTTATTTTAGATATGATAAATAGTGCTGCAATGAACATAGCTGTACTGTTAGACTTAGTATGGTCTTGCTTGTGATCCTTTGGGTATATGCCCAAAAAGTGGGGTTGCTGGGTCATAGGGGAGCTCTATGTTTAGTCTTTTGAGGAACTTTCACATTACTATCCATAGTGATTGAACAAGTTTACACTCTTACCAACAGTGTAGTAGTATCCCTTTTTGCCACATCCTCACCAGCATCTGTTGTTACTAGTTATCTTGATAATGATCATTTTAACTGTGGTGAGGTAGAATTGCAATGTTGTTTTGATTTTGTATTTCTTTTATGGCCAGATGCATTGAGTGTTCTTCATGTGTCTATTGGTTGTTTTATTTCCTCTTCAGAGGAGTCTCTCTTCATATCTTTACCCTACTTTTTAATGGGGTAGTTGTATGTTTGAAGATTTGTTTTGGGAGGACTTAATTTTTTGGGTTCTAAGTATATTTCAGATATAAGGCCCTGGTCTGTTGTATGGCTATTGAAGACCTTCTCCCAAGTTATGAGCTTTCAATTTATCTTGCAAGCTATGTCCTTTACCATGCAGAAGCTCTGCAGTTTGATGCAATCCCATTTCTCCAACCTTTCTTTGATTTGTTGTGTTTCTGGGTCTTTATTTAGAAGGGTTTGACCTGTGCCAAGAAGTCCTAGTATTTTTCCTTTCCTTCTTGTAATGTTTTCAGAGTACCTGCTTTTACTCTGAGGTCTTTGATGCATTTTGAATTGATTTTTGTGCAGGGATCTAGCTCTAGTTTTCTACAGGTGTTTAACCAATGTTTCCAGCATCATTTGTTGAAGATGCTGTCTTTCTTCCACCATAATTTTTTAGCTCCCTTATCAAAGAGTAAATGGCCATAAGTCTTCGGGTTCATTTCTATGTTTTCATTTCTATTCATCACATCAATAGGAGCAAGGACAAGAACCACATGGCCATCTCCCTAGATGCAGAAAAAGCATTTGACAAGGTTCAACAACCGTTTATGATGAAAGCTCTGGAGAAACTAGGAATTCATGGAACATTCCTCAGTATAATATAGGCTGTCTTTAACAAACATACAGATAGCATTATACTTAATGGTGAAAAGTTAAAGCCACTTCCTTTAAAATCAGAAGCAAGACAAGGATTTCCCTTCTCTCCATTCTTCTTCAATATAGTATTAGAATAACTAGCTAGAAAAATAAGGCAAGACTCAAATATAACTTAGATCTAAATAGGGAAAAATGAAGTAAAACTCTCTCCCTTCCCAAATGACATGATCCTGTATTTCAAGAGCCCAATTGACTCTACTACCAAATTACATGAGCTGATCTGAAATTTTGGTAGCATAGCAGGGCATAAAATTAACCCTCAAAAATCAATGGCTTTTCTGTTACTTTTTTTTTTTTTTTTTTGGCCAGTCCTAGGCCGTGAACTCAGGGCCTGAGCACTGTACCTGGCTTCTTTTTTGCTCAAGGCTAGCACTCTGCCACTTGAGCCACAGTGCCACTTCTGGCCATTTTCTGTATATGTGGTGCTGAGGAATCAAACTCAGGGCCTCATGTATACGAGGCAAGCACTCTTGCCACTAGGCCATATTCCCAGCCCCTCAATGGCTTTTCTACATGCCAACAATGAGAATAGCAAGGCTGAAATCAGGAAAGCAACTCCTTTTGTAATAGCCTCAAAAACTTCCAACCAAGGAATAAACTTACCCAAAGAAATGATTGACATCTATGATTAAAAAGTTTAAAATGTGAAAAAGGAAATTAAAGCAGAACTAAGGAAATGGAAAAACCTCCCATATTCCTGGATTGTGAAAATGGCAATACTGCCAAAGGCTATCTACAAATTCAATGCAATACCTATCAATATCCTAACACCATTGTTTAATGAAATAGAGGAAGCAATCCAAAAATCCATATGGAATGAAGTAAGACCATGAACAGCTAAAACAATCCTTAGCAGGAATAAAAGTGCTGGAGGAATATCAATACCAAACTTTAAACTCTGTTACAAAGCTACAGTAATAAAAACAGCTTGGTATTGGCAGAAGAACAGGCCTGAGGACCAGAAAAGGTAATCTTTTCTCCTCACTCCTTCCTTCATTATTCCATTGCCCACAGGTAGCACACATATCTCCCCATTTCTCTGCCTCTGTATGAGGTCTTCCTCTGTCTTTCTTTTTAGGTCTCTCCTTTTCTATTCCTCACCTCCCTCTACCACCAACATACACACACACACACACACACACACACACACACACACACACTATCTGGAAGAAGATAAATTATTTCTATTTGTTTTGACACAAAAAGTTAAGAGATAAATAAATTTTAGATTTCAAATTTTCTCCTCATCTAAGAATTTAATTTAAAAAGGAGTTACCTCTCTTAAGGTTTGGTATGAGACTACCCTATTGTGCTCTCAGCACCACTTTGAATGTCCAGTGGGCTTGTCTGTATGGTGAACAAGCCAAATCCATTGTTGAGGAAGAACAGGAAACAGAACAGTTTCCTCATTGCTTATGACAAAGTATACCATGAGATAAACCCAGAGTAATGTGGAAAATCTGCTCATTATCAGTGGGTTCACTTCCATTTAGTATAATCCATAGGAAGTAGAAGCCAAGGGAATAGCCATTTGACTTGTTAACTAGGTTAACATGGTATCTATTTAGCACAAATAATGAGCTTTGCCTTCATGCTGAGGTGGAAATAGCCATTTATTTTAGAGGAATACTGTGAGAGAATAGAGACTGTAAAACCAGGTCCATAGCACAGCCTTCAACCTTTTTACTTTCAGGTCATAAATTTTATTCCTCAAAGAAAAGAGCCAAGTTTCCTCCTAAGTGCTCAAAGAAATATTTGTCTCATGTTATGCCTGGTTGAAACTGGTGAGAACAATCTATGAAATTTGATCATTTAAATTACTGCCTAAGGTTCTGGATGAATTTTTTTTACAAAGGCACATTATTTTTTTAAGTCCACAGCCACAACAGTGAAAACGGTAAAATGGCATGACTCCAGAGAAGAGGAAAAACATTTTCAGAAATTCCTAAATCTAAGACAATGAAGCCACAATCTAAGTGATGTTTGGAAGACTGTTGTTTGAAGATTTTCTTTTGTAGATTTGTCAGAGACATATGCTTATTGATAAAAGTAAAACAATAATAAAATGTTTGTAGCCAGAATTTAGAAATCTTGTCATGAAAATCATTACCGATCTAAAGTAATGTGGCAAAGTGGCTAATAATGCCCAATTGTAATTTGGAAATGAATACGATCAAAAGGAAAAAGAACAGACTGATTCAGAAGCAATTATTTGGCTTTATGAGAAAATTAGACAAGGACTTTGAAAGACCATATGGGTTAGAAAATAAACAAAACTAACAACATATAAATTTGTTGCATATTCATTAAATGTTTTCCCTAAAACAGAAAATTGAAATATTTTTATAATTAGAAATATATACCCATATGTGATTTCTTGCAGTATGCCCTACAAATAATAACATGTATCTCCTTAAATACCACTTAGTTCACACATAGAAAAATATTGATAAAGAAAATTCCCATTCACTGAGAACTAGTAATCTTTCCTCCATATGGTTTTTCATAGGAATGATTTATTTTTACTTCCTCCTATTAAGAAAGAAAAATAGTGTTCCTTTTTGTCAGTCTAAAATTAATTCAAGTTCAGGTCATTATTCCCATAATGTTGCCATAGCTTTTGGTGAAACCTTATAAAAATGTCAAGATAATTTCTTTCACTACTGTTCCCTTAAGCTGCTGATTTCCCAGTATCCATTCTAAAGTCATGATTCATGATATACTCAGAAGAACTTACAGGTAACCTTTTCTTTGATAGATTTCCCATCATCTCCTGAACAGACATATCTGTCATTCTATTACAAATTCTCCCTGTAGTCATACTTAAAGAAGTTAAATTTTGTTAGCTGCTAAAATGTTGTATGATATATATAGAGAGTTTTATATATATATATATCGTTATATATATTGTTTTATATATATACATATACACACATATACACACATATCTATATATATATACATATATATAATTTGCACACATGTCATCTCATCTAATAATGAACAATCCTCCTTTAATATTTTGTTGGATTCAACAGTCATTAAACCACTGGAGAACCATCTATTTCCTTAAAGCTAGAAGTAAAATATTCACACATCTTTGTACTATGTGCATCTATGTAATTGAAAACACACACACAAATTCACATATACACTAACCTATATCCTAATCAGTCATAGTCTTGTTAAGAGGTGTCTGGAGTGTGGCTTTTGGTTACATTGATAATTGCTTTTCTGTTTTATATGTTATTGATTTTGGTTTTTACATATTTCTCTCTAATTTTGGATTCAATTATGTTTTCTTTAAAAATACATAAGTTGGGGCTGGGAATATGGCCTGCCTCACATACATGAAGCCCTGGGTTTGATTGTTCAACACCACATAGATAGAAAAAGCCAGAAGTGCTGTGGCTCAAGAGATAGAGTGCTAGGCTTGAGCAAAAAGAAACCACGAACAATGCTCAGGCCCTGAGTTCAGGCCCCAGGACTGGCAAGAAAATAAAATAAAGTAAGGTAGAAGTTTGGATAACTGCATTAAAGCCTTTCAAGCTAAATTCAGAATTTAAGATCATTGACTTATGACCTTTAATTATAATGCAGAATGGAGTGCTCTGTTGATCCAGTCATGGTGGTACATGCCTGCAATGTCAGAACAGGATAAACTAAGGCAGAAGTATCATGAAAGAAAGGCCACCCCAGGCTACATAGTGAGTTCAAATCTGGTTTGAACTACATAAGAAGATTTTGCCTCAAAAAAGATAAGAGAATGCTATAAATGTTTCCCTAATTACTATCTTAATGAAGTCCCACAAATTTAAAAAAAGTTATGCTTCATTTTTCCTACTTTTGAATGTCATTTCAGTAGTTTTGTACATATTTATTTCCATTAAGGTTTTTAGAACTTTCATCACATTTTAAAAATCAATTCTTCTACTTTTTTTCTTTCTTTCCCTCTTTTGGTGATTTTGAGGCAATAGTAGATGGGCCTGGAATATTTGGGGGAAAATATAAGCACTTAAAAAGAAAACTGAGAACAGAAATACACCTTAGTGGTATAACAGCCAAAAATCCAGTAAACAAAATAAGTAATAGTTACTTGGAAAACACCTAATGATTATTCTCCATTTTAGTCATATATATAATAAAACTAATAATATTATATTATATACGATAATACAATAAATATTTACAATATATTATAATAAAATATTGTATTTCTTATATAATATATATGTATATATATTTAGTACAAACTGAATGACAAGTTTGGAAAATAAATATTTATGAAAATATCCAAAAGTGTCACTACACTGATTGTTACAATTTTTTTTTCACTTCTTTATTGTTAAAGTGATATACAGAGGGGTTGCAGTTTCATATGTAAGGCAGTGAGTACATTACTTATCCAACTTGTTACTTCCTCCCTCATTTGCTACAAATTTCTGATGGGATACCAATAAGAAAATAGACAAACAACATCACCAGTAAAAGGATAGGCTGCAATGTTTTGTTTTTTATTATAACACAATGAAAAGCACATATTACCTATATTATAACTCCAAAAGAGTTTAACCAGAATTTTACAATAAAGAATGTATAATTCAAAATAGGGATGCTCTACAAAACAACTGGTCTAATTTTTTTTAAGTATTAGTAATCATACAAGCTAAGACCAGTAAATGATATAATATAATATAATTATACTGCAATGATATGGTAATGAGACCTTGTTTGGGTCATGAATATTAGAAAAATGGAACCATAAATAAATTTTAAAAAGGACTTATGAAGAGGAATTTTTTATTAATCATTTAACTTTGAATGTGGTCTATATACTGGATGGCATATTTCATACCACATATATCTTTCTTGTATGTCATGATGACATTTCAGTTATTCAGGGGACTGTCATTGCTCCTACGAAAATATATGCTGAAATTCCCAGAGATAAAGTGTCACAATTTGTCAAAATGGACAGATGTTTCAACATGTGGGAAACCGTGTGGGAAGGGAGGGTTAAGAATGAAGATAAAAGAAATGGAAAGAGGAGAGAATATGATAGCATATTATGTCTGGGGAAATCTAGAAGGATATTAAAAGCTTATTGAAGGATATGCATGTTTAAAATGTTGAAACATGTTATGCTAATGTGACTAAACATTTCAAAGGGTGTATAAATGTACCAAGTTAGAAGTTAAAGTCCTCTGTAATATCACCAGCTGCTATTCACAAATCTTCCCATCCTATTTCCAGTAAGCAACTACAGTTAATAGTTAGGAAAGCACCTTTCAAGACTCCTCAGCAATCTCAGAAATACAACAATTTCAGCTTCCCCAAAATAGATAATATTTTACTTTGCTCTGCTCTTGCTTTTTTGTTTAATATAACAATGCTTCACTATTTTACTCTCCTCCTAATTCTCACAGAATACTTGTAAGGTCATTGATATATGCTATACCTTACTGATAGATATTTATTTTCCTTTATTCATTGAAATAGGTGTATGAGGTCTAGGTAAGGAAAGCATGCTACAAAATATCATAAATATATTGAAATACTCATCAGTATTTAATTTGTATAAAACCAACTTAAATAAATGTATGAATCAAAGAATTTTTCTCCATGATTCTTCAATCTGTATCTCATCAAGAGTATGTGATTACCTGTGTTCTTGCATTACCACCAACATTAAAGGTTAAATTATCACTCATTATCATTATAACTTGTTCCTGGAATTTAATCACTATGATTGCTGTAAATGAGAATTTTTTTCCTCATTGTTTTCCTAAACTTATTTACTGGTGACTTAATTTTTTTTCAGTTTTTAACTAATCCATAGGAAACACTGTGTGTATCAGTAGGATAACAAGCAATGTTTCAAGGCAAGTATGTATTTTTGTCTTATATTTAGGTCAAATAAGTTATTAATTTGCTTACACCTTTTCTTTTGGATTTGATAAATGTATAGTGTATTGTTGTCATCCATACAATAGGAAGGCTCAACTTCTATTCAATCAATTTTGTTTAGATGCCACATGTAAGGGAGATTCTGTGATACTTACCTATTCTGCATATGGCTTATTTAATTTATAATGATCTCTCATTGCATTCATGCTACAAATAGCATGATTTCATTCTGTTTATAGCAAATAGTTTTCCACTATGTACAATAGCATATGTCCTTATTCAGCCATTCAGCTTGATGGAAGCATAGGTTGTTTCCATTTCTGGGCTAGTATGAAGAATACCAAAATAAACATGGGAGTGCAGTTGTGGCTTTGACACACAAATTAAAATTTCCATATGTATTATGCCAAGTATTGGGATTGTTTTCTCTTTATTGGGGTAGTTTTCTCTTTATTCTTTAAGGAACTTTCATAATGATTTTCATAATGACTACATTAATTTAATTACCAGTGTGCAATTTTTTTTCCCTCCATATTCTCACTGGAATTTATTGCTAGTCTTTTTGAGAATCATCTTCAGGATGAAGTGATACGTCATTGTGGTTTTGATTCACATATTCCTGATAAATGATTCTGAGCATTTTTATATACTTCTTGGTATAGGTAGTCTTCATTCTTTTTTAACTGAGTGATTTTTTTCTTCTGCTACTGAGTTTTTGACATTGCTGATGTATTGCTGGCATCAATCATTTGGTGGACACAGAGTTTGAAATTGCTTTCACTAATCTCTCCCTGTCTCACTCTTCCTCCATATATGTATGTATGTATGTATGTATGTATGTATGTATGTATAGCGAGAGAGAAAGAGAATCATATGTATATAGTCATTTCATTTTTCTACATGTTTCATGTTTATATCAATTTTCCAAGAACCATTCATTGAAAAGATTGTAATTTTTTTCAGTACCTATTCTTCAATACATTGTGTACTAAATCAAGTATAGAGTGACTTTACTCCATTTGGGTGTTTGTAGTACTTGAGCTTGAACTCATGGCAATAAAATGGAGTGTTACCCTATGATTATAATGGGATGTTAATCCGTAGTTTAATACATTTGTTTATTGAAGTGCTGGCAATCAAACCCAGGGCCACATACATGCTAGGCAAGTAGTCTAACATCAAGCTACACAATCAGATCCATTGCCTTTTTTTGTAAAAGAAATGAAGTTTCGTTTGTTTATAATCTATCTCTTCAGAATGTGATGGCTTTTTCTTTAGAAACACTGTCTTTAAAAAATATGGTATCATGTTTTTGCCCAGTGCTGGCCTGGGAATAACATCCTTCTATTATATTTCCTGCACACATAAGCTTACACACAAATTCCAACAGGCCTTGTCAGTTGAGATTTGGTCTCACTAAACTTTTGCACAAGCTGTCCTAAAAGTACTCTACTCCTGATTTCTGTCTCCTGAACAGCTATGACCATAGTTGTGAACAACCATACTTGGCAATTCTGAAATATAAAAACAGGTAATTTTCTGAGATTTCCTTAGATATATTTTACTAACTTTTGACAAACCATTGCAATAGCAATAGCTACAAAACCAATTGGTGTAAACCAACCTTACAACTCATGGGGGGAGGGAACTGGGGAAAGGGGAATTGTGGGAAAATGAGGGAGGAGGTAACAAGTTGGATGAGAAATATACTTGCCTTACATATGAAATGCTAACCCATCTGTACTTCACTTTGACAATAAGGAAGGGAAAAAAAAGGAAAAAAAATAAGGAAGAAAAAGCTGAGCAAAGTACACTTGTGGGTAATGCCAGAAATGATGGAAAGCTTAAAGTAGGTATAGGCACAGGCTTAGACAAGGCTCTATTTCAAAAAATAAGCAATGAGGGCCGGGAATATAGCCTAGTGGCAGGAGTGCTTGCCTCACATACATGAAGCCCTGGGTTCGATTCCTCAGCACCACAGAAAAGGCCAGAAGAGGCGCTGTGGCTCAAGTGGTAGGGTGCTAGCCTTGAGCAAAAAGAAGCCAGGGACAGTGCTCAGGCCCTGAGTTCAAGCCCCAGGACTGGCAAAAAAAAAAAACCCACAAAAAACCAAAACAGTGAAAAACAAAACTGGAGGTTCACTGCCACTGGTAGAGCACTAGCTTAGCAAACACAAGGCACACAGTTCAAATCCCAATAGCAAGATTACAGATAGTGAGACAGACAGACAGACAGACAGACATAGATGATAGATATTTCACTCAGAATTCCTATGTGCTAATTTGTCATTGCTAAAATATGGAACCAGCCCAAATACCCCTCAGTAGACAAATGGATCAGGAAAATGTGGTACATATACACAATGGAATTCTATGCCTCTATCATAAAGAATGATACTGCCCCATTGCCAAGTACCAAAGTGGTAGAGCAGTAGCCTTGCGTGAAAAAGCTCAAGGAGTGCCCAGGAGCTGAGTTCAAGCCCCACGACTGAAAAAGAAATACCCTAATTTAGTTATCTTAAATATTTGATATAATGAAGTCATAGTTTCTTTCTTTTAAATTACTATTTTGTAAAACAGTTTCTTCTACATTTGTTCCCAGATATTCAATATGTTTTGTTAAAATTGAAATGATATTGACAGCATGTAAAATCATTTTTCAACTTGTTTCACTTCAGAAACTTCTGTGAATCTAAACATACATACTAATATTTAAGGAACTAGTAAGAGTCTGGAAATTTGATTTCTGTCAAGTACTAATATACCGAAATAGAACCAAACTTTAAATTATGAATTTGAGTCAAAGTAATATTTATTGCTTACTTTGATTTTACATACCGAAACTCTGTAAACCAAAATAGCCCATCAAATTTGCCTCGTTGACACTCTAAATTTGCTTCATCCTACTGTTACTAAGAATTACAAGGAGCCCAAGAAAATGCTGACAAGTTTTTTTTCTTTTTGTGTATTTGGCTCTCTTCATTTCAGCTCAATTCTACTAAAAAATCATCTTCCAAAGCTGTGTTAGCTATTAGCTTCAAAGATGTGAAGAAGCCTCTTGTATTTAATTAAAAAAAATAGATATTGGGCTGGGGATATGGCCTAGTGGCAAGAGTGCTCGCCTCATATACAGGAGGTCCTAGGTTCAATTCCCAGCACCCACATATACAGAAAATGGCCAGAAGTGGCGCTGTGGCTCAAGTGGCAGAATGCTAGCCTTGAGAAAAACAAGCCAGGGACAGTGCTCAGGCCCTGAGTCCAAAGCCCAGGACTGGCAAAAAAAAAAAATAAATAAATAAAATAAAAATAAAAAAATAAAAAAATAAAAAAATAAAAAAAAGAGATATTGACATCCTACATCTAAACCAAAAAAAAATTGTGGAAAATTAAAAAATAACTGTAGTGAATGTGTTTATATTACTTAATTTTAATCAGATTTAATGTTAGAAGATAGTAAAAATGACATAGTAGTCTATTATTGTCTGTCTTTTCTGGATCAGTCCCTCATTTTCATTTTCTGGTGGCTCATTCATCTCTCCAAACATGGAATGGACAAAACAAGAAATCTACAATCCTAAAATAAGTTTATTACTTTTATTTTAACACTGCCATTTTAGTTATGTACAATATATGCAGGTTTCTAGCTAGTTTGGAAAATGATTATGGAGATAGCTCTTAAAATATCAACTAAATAAATACTGCCCCTTTAATCCTACATAAATCCAGAGCATGAGCATAGAACTTAGGAAAAACATCTAATTGTCACACTTGATCATTTTAGCTAAATAACAATTTTAATACATAGTTATCACCACAGTAGTCTTAGGAACCATGTGTTACAACAAATAAACATAAGTGAAATTTTAGTACGTTAGGGTCATATCTATCATCAAGTCTTCTTTTCCTCTCTAGTGGTCCAAATGTACACATAGAGGAAAGCACATAGGAAATACCATGAACAGTTAAGTTGCCGGTGATATGCACTTAATGAGCTTTTTACGTAGAAGTATTATTGTATATAAGATTTTTAATATGTTTTTTGCTTTAAATAAATTGTATTTGAAAAAAAATAATTGTCTCCCTGAAGCAAGTAAATGAATGCAATTATTGATGCTTTCTAGAAAGTAAAGAGTGGTTAAACAACAAAATACAAAAAATGCACAGAAACAATGAAAGAGTAGCATAGCAGGAACAAATCCAGCTGGAATTAGGACTTATCTCTCTAAATACACAAACAGTTACAAAAGAAGAGCTGCTAGTGTCATCATGAGGGGAACTGGTATGAACTCTAAGTTTAAAAATAAACTTTCAATAGGCTGAGATATCAACGACACTTAATAAAAATAAAAAAATGACAGGTCACTTCTTAGAGTGCAAATATGTAGTCAAACTGTAATTATTGCTTTAGCAGTATATGGTAGGAGATGAACATCTGAACTTTTAAAATATATTTTACACATAAATATGGACTTCATGATGATTTAGATTCTGAGATCCTAGTAAACAATGAGTTGTGGTCAAGAATCTCTGTTCATCTGAGTTAGTGAATAATGGAAGAAATAACAAAGATCATCTTTTAAGCCCACACACATAGGATTTGCCTAAATCTCCTGGAGGGTAATAAACCTAAAATGAAATCCCCATATTAGATTGACTTTCCTCTATATTTTGCTTATCATTTACTTTAAATTTCAATACTTTTTATGCACAAGCATGCCATTTAAAGAAAATTCACTAGTTGCATGAAGTACAAAAAGGAGAACGAAGAAAGGAAAACAATTAAGAATAGTCCCATTGATGACCCAGATAGTTAAAATATCTGAAATGAACTTCAGAAGATGTATGCCAAATATGCTGACTGCTCTACTAAAGACGCTAGTTTAGGGATACTAATAAAGATGACAAGGTAAGATCAGGGAACAATAAGCTCTCTCTGACCAAGAAGAGATTTAGGGTTCTATCATAAACTCTTCTAAGAGTCATACCAAATGACCTACAATTATGCAGAGATACATGCTAAAAAAGAAAAGTATAAACTGCTTAAATAACAAGACAGAATCCTGGGAAGAAATGCCCACTGATAAGGTAGCAATGACAGGCAGCCGTGTCAGCTGGCTCAGAAAAAAACCTTCAGCTTGAAAATTAAAGTGCCTGCACAGGTAAATGCAGAATCAGGAAAGCAACATCAGAGCCACCTTCTACCTGTGAATTAAGGAATCACATGCCCTTATCGGGGCCTCTGAGGACCCCTTCTCCTCACTTCTCCAGAGGAGATGCCCAAATGTTGGGGTCCCTAGGACCCCTTCCCCCCATCTCTCAGGGGGAATGCCTGAACCTCAATTTATGAAAGAAACTCCTCCCTACCCCTCATACCGGCAGAAGGAGTAAGGCGTGTCCTTTCCGGACTGCTCTAAGCTGAAGTGGGATGCCAAAATCCCTTCCTCGGACCCCCATAATGTGTCAGGAGCCGCAGGACAAAGATATCGGGGAGATGGTTGGATGGTTGAATGGGTCTCCAAGGATTTATTTGGGAGGGGGGTTTATATAGCAGGAATGGCGGGAATGGGAAGGACTTGGGCCATTGGCTAAACTAGGCTGCCCATCAGGTGATGTCATGAAACTTCCTTTGTGGGCTGGACAATCCTATCATGGTGGCATGCACGTGTTCGCCCCCCAGGGGCGGGGGGCTTCTTTTCCAGTTGAGGCCGGAAAGTGGGAGGGGCTCCCCTCCCACACTGCCCCAGGGCTGGGGAGGGAAGGGCATCGTCTGGCTCTTGTCGCCCATCCCCCATTAAGGCCAAACTAAATCCCCAACATGCCCTAGTACTGCCCATATCTTTGCTACAAGGACAGCTGCAGATCTCAGCAACTAAAGCAGACTCCACTAAGATACTGCACAATGCACATTGGGAAACAGAAGGTCCCCAAAACAAACTGGTGAACTCATTTATTTTTAATTGATTTGTCTCATATATGTAGTCTATGATGATTGCTAAGCATATTTCTTAGTTTTGTGCATGACTAATTCTGGCTAGATTTCTTGATTGTTTGACTTTTTTAAAATTTAATTTTACTGTCTAGGCGATATAGAGAGGAGTTACAGTTACATATGTAAGTACATTTCTTGTCAAACTTGTTGTTTTCCCCACACTCGTTTTTCTTCCATTTTCCCTCCTCCACTCCCCCAAGTTGTACAGTTAATTTATAAAATATTATCGTGTGAGTATTGCTGTTGCAGTTGATTCACCCTTTGTCATTTTCTTTTCTTTCCTTCCTTTATCTTTCTTTATATTTACTTTTATTTTTCCCTTATTTTTCTGTTTCTTTTCTTCCTTTATTCTTTTGTTCCCTTTTTATTGTTCTTTTTCTTTTTCTTTTTTGTTGTCTTTTGTTTCCATTTTGACGCAATCTAATTGGCTCATCCTGTTATCTTTATGGTTTGGCTTAGTTAATCCTGACCCTCACACCTGATTTGCTCACTGTTTGAAAATATGTATGTCTCTTTTTCTCTCCTATAAAGATCTATGAAAATATTTTTGACTTTATATTGTGTAATGTTGTGGTTTCAGTTTTAGGTGCTTTTGTTTCACTTGAGGTTATTTTACATTCACTCATTTAGCCTCTTACAATTAAATTACTCATTAATTACAAAGGTACCTAATGCTTTCTTTACCACAAAACTGTTCTCCACCTAAAAATAAGAATGTATGTAGATAGGCAAATACCTACAATGGACAGACTTTTTAGAATAGGCAATATTAATGTTTTGGAAGTATGATGTACAGACTCCCAACTTGCTTTTCATCAACAGTGTACACAGCAAGGTCTTTCTCCCTGATTTATTTCTTCCTTTACAGCCATTATCTACTCCTTTTTCATCCTTCTTCAGCTAAATCTTCCATAAGATTAGACTTCTCTCTGAGATTTCAACTAATAGTCAAGTGTGATCACCACAGAATCTCAACAAAACTAAACTCTAATAATACATTTAACACTCTCAACAAAATATGACCCCATTTAAACAAATCTAAACAGAATATCAAACCACTCACTGGTTATTCAGCCACGAATGCAGAGCACAACTTATTTGAAAGACCACTTCCCGGCTCCCAATGAAAACCCAATGAGTTTCCAAATGGGACAAATAAACCATAAACAGAGGGAAAATGTCAATCAAGAAATATTAATTTCCACAGAAAATAATAAGACAATAGTAAAGACATTCAAGGACCTAGGATACAGTTCTCAAATTGCTTTAAAACACTGTTGATAAATATGATTAATGGGAAACTACAAAGTCTACAGAATGTAATACATTATTATGAATGAGGCTTACCAAAGATTACTAGAATTACCCATGGAGTGCAGCAATGAAAGCTAAATGAATTCTGAAAGAAGTAAAGGGAATCCAGTGAAAAAATACTCACTCAGCTAAAGGTTATGAGAGAAGATCAGATAAACAAATCAAGGAAGTAAAGAAGTCTATGCAAGACCTAAAAGTAAACATCAATAAAGAGAGAGAATCCATCAAAACTGAACAATTAAAGGACAGAGAGAAATGTAAGGCAAATTAGAAAGACTTGACAGAAGAATAGATGACAAAAAAGAGTCTCAGGGATTGAAGATAGATTAAATATAATAAAGAGGAGACAATTTTCCAGAGCAAATCCAATAAATAAAAAAGCAGTTTATGAGGGAGGAGATAACAAGTTTGATAAAAAAAATGTACTGACTGCCTTACATACACCACTTTGACAATAAATAAATTAATTAATTACAAAAAAAGCAGCTTACAAGAACTTCGGGGTTCAAGCAGAAGACCTGGTTTAGACTGATAGATATTGGGGAAGAAAAAAAAAGAAGTCAACAAAAGGGATAGTAAACAAATTGAACAGAATTCTAGCAGAGAACTTCCCAAACATCCAAAAAGATAGGCAACATACACGAGTCAATTGCTGTAATTCAACTCACCAACAGAAGCAAGGGCAAGAACTACACAGTCATCTCAACTGATACAAAAAAGAAATTTGACAAGGTTCAACACCCCTTTATGATAAAAGTTCTAGAGAAGGTAGGAATACATAGAATACTCCTCAATATTGTAAAAAAATGTTTGTGTATGACAAACCTATAGTCAGCATTATTCTTAATGATGTAAAGTTGAAACCATTAGTCTATAGTAAGGAACCATAAAAGAATGTTCACTCTCTCCATCCATCTTCAAAATATTACTGGAATACCTAGCATGACCAATAATACAAGACAAAAACATAAAGGGGATCTAAATAGGGAAAGAAAAAGTAAAAGTATCACTCTTTGAAGATGACATGATCCTATGTTTAAAAAAAGTATAGATTCCTCAAGTTATTTGAGCTGCTCTGACACTTGGACAAAGTAGCAGGATATGTGTGTGTGTGTGTGTGTGTGTGTGTGTGTGTGTATGTGTGTGTGTGTATCACAAATATCAGAAGCTAGTATCTGTATGCCAACAATGAGAAGAGCAAGACTGAAATCAGGAATACAATTCCATATGTAATAACATAAAAAAGTCTGGGAATTAAATTGATCAAAGTTGTGAAGGATTTCTATAATGAAAATGTTAAAATTTGAAAAAAGAATTAAAGCATATTTAAGGAAATGGAAAAACTTTACATACTCTTGCATTGGAAAGATTAACATTGTAGAAATGGCAATTCTGCCCAAATAAATCTACAAATTCAACAAAATACTCAGCAATTTCTCAATAACATTCTTCAATAATCTTAGGAAACAATCCAAAAATTTATATGGAAAGACAAAAGAACCCAAATAGCAGAAACAATTCTTAACAGAAAGAACAGTGTTGGATGAATAGAAATACCAAATTTCATCACTATTACAAAGCCATAGTAATAAACAACAATTTACTACTCACAAAATAATAGGCCTTGGGACCAATGGGTTCGAATAAAAGGCCCAGAAATGACCTCACAGTCCTAGAGCAACCTATATTTGATAAAGGATCCAAAAACACAGTATGGAACAGTGATAAACTCCAAGAACTGGGGTTGGCAGAATTGGTTGTACACATGTAGAAAACTGAAGCTAGAGTCTTATATATCACCCTGCATCAGAATCTATTCCAAATGGAACAAAGACCTCAGTGTAAGGCCTGATACCATGAAAATATTACACAAAGGGATGGAGACACTGCAAAGGGTGAATTGAAAGTTCTCCATTAACAAGGGAAGTATCATAGTCAAAATTCTCTACTATTCTTCCAGGTGTCTGAATTTAGGGGTTTTCAATACTCTGTGCTTTGATTGGTTACCCTTATTATAATTAAGTGTTTAGAAGGCCATGTTTTTATTGATTTGGACCTGCAACCTCCTTTTAGTAAATTTCAAATTAAAGGAAGATAATTGAAACTTGATGTTTTATTTCACATTGAATTATATTTTATTGCTATTCTAAAGGTGATGTATAGAGGGGTTATAGTTACTTAAGTCAGGTAATGGGTACATTTCTTTTTGCAGTGTCACCTCTTCCCTCATTTTCTTCAAATTTTCTCCTCCCAAAACCCTTGCTCCACAAGTTGTATAGTTCATTTTCAACATACTATCTAATGAGTATCACTGCTTCATTTGTTCACCCTTTGTTCCAATATTTCTGTGTTCTCTCTTACCCTATCCAAAACAGATAAACTTACATACAAGACAAAAAGCACAGGAATAAAAGAACAGCAACAAAAGGGAGAAAATAGAAAAATAACAAAAAACCTCCTTTCCATTTTTTGTAGTTCATTTTATATGTTCCTATACCCATAGCTATTGAGTCTTTGTGATCCTCCCCTAAGAATAACCTCCTTTGACCTCCCTGTGTGAATGACTACAGTCTGTATGAAGTATCCTGTCCAAGTGTAAGTTTTTGTCTTCTACCATCCATTGTACTTATTGAAGATTTATAGGTGCTAGGATCTTGGATAAGCAGAAATCAATGTGTAACAGTGTTTTATTTTGTATTTCTTCCCCCAAGATCAAGTGAAAACAATATCAAAATAATTTATCAGGGAGATTTGAGCACATCAAAAGTAAAAGTTTGAAAATCCTATTCAAAATAAATCAGCAAAGCAACTTACAAACATACAGGGAAATTGACATAAAAAGTTTCAGTATGTAAAGCAATAGTAGGATATTTGCGAGAAATGGAAATCATAGTAAATCACACATGTAGTTTAACTTAAATGTGACGAGAGTATCAAAATATAAAGAAATATAATGATTAAAAGTTAATACTTCTTTTGCAAAAGTGTCCCATGGGTACAGCAAATAAGGGAGACACTTGAAAAATAGATTAATATCGAACTAAATTGCTTCTGCACATGTTAGTTGCTGCACTATTCACAATAGCCAAGTTGTGGAAACAGTCCAAATATACCCTACCACAAATGACTGGATCAAAAACATGTGGTACATATACACAATATTACTCATCCATTAGAAAGAATAATATGTCATTTGCAGGGAAATGGATAAGCCTACAACAAATCACATTAAGTGAGGTAAACCAGGCTCAGAGATTCAAAGGACACAGGTTTATTCTCATATGGGGAGGCTAGATCAAAACAAAACTAGTCATGATAACTTGTACAGGCCTCTCTGGATTTACACACAAACAGCCTAAAGGAGGATAGCATTAGGGTAAACCAAAGGCAAAATTCTTCTGAACATCAAAAATAGTATTTATCAAATTGAATTCCAGGAAATGGAAAAGTGGCCTAGTTGTTGATGATGTGTTATTGTTTGTTTTGTTTTTCAGGGAAGGGATGTACAGGAATAGAGGTAGAAAGGTAAACAAATATATCATGCTATTCAGTGTACATTATGTAAAAAATGAACTACGCAACTTTTGGGTAGGGTTGGGTGGGGGAAACTGAGGGAAAGTGAAGAAAGAGTTGACATTGTTCAAGAATTATACTGATTACTTGATTTATGAAATTTTAACCCATCTGCACAGCTCCTTAATAATTTTAAGAAGTTGTTATTTAAGAATATAAAGATGAGTCACTAACCAAAATGGAATGAAATAGATAGGAAAAATTAAAGATTCTGGAAATAATTTTTCGAAATCAATGGAAACTTAGCAGAAAAGAGTTCAAGTGAAACATGTAATCTTAGCTACTGAAAACAGGAAGATCACAGTTCAAGGCCATCCTGCAAAGAAAACAACCCACAACTGAATGTAGTGCCAGGACTTTGTGATCTCTCAAGGACAAGGACAAGGTAGAGCATGTGTCTGGGTAGGAAGGGAGACCCATGTTCTCAAAATAACCTGAAGAAAAAGCTATAGGTATGGCTCATTTATAGAGCACCAGCCCAGCAATTATGATGCCAGATTTTTATTAAAAATTTCCTTGCCTTAATTATGATTTTCAACCACTCTCTTTTCCCCGTTTTTAGTTTTTGCTAGGGTTCACTGAAAAATATTATGTATACATATATCATGTATGTTCATATAAGTATATATTTTATACATATCTACACATACATAAAATATTCATCCCATCCTTTCCTTTTCTCCTGGCAACAATCCCTGCTTATCCCTGCTGAAATAACAGTAGTTCTCATTTCGCAAATCACATAATACTCTTATTTTTAAGTCTATATTTCTGGTAGGACTGGAAATGTAATATTTATCTTCCTGAGCTTGGCTTATCTCACTTTCTCTATTTCCATCCATTTTCCTGCTCTCTATTTCCTAGTGTTTGAATGTGTTTCATCCTGTTATGTTGAACAGGTTTTCTCCTTCAGCAAAACATATATCTTATTGTAGAGAAGATATAATTTATCATGTTGATCTTATTTCTGTCTTTAATGTGTCATTTGTATTTATGACACATTACTCACATGATCGATATTGTTTCTTTTTATTGTTTTGTCTTATGTATTTCTCCCCTTTATTTTTGCCTTTTCTTGTTTAAGTAGGCAGTACATACTATTTCAATTGCCTATTTAAATTAGCTTTAAATTTTGTTTTTAAAATTGTCTTCAAATAGTGTGCAAAGGGTTTTCAGTTCAGCAAGGCAATTTACAAATACAATGCATCTTGATCTCTTTCACCTCTTGCATCATTTTCTTCCATTCCTCCCAGCCCTACCATATTCTGAAGTTATCTGGTTTCATGTTCACATACGTATATTGAATATTATGACTGAACTATCTCACCTTTCCTCTCTCCATTTTCTGCCCCTCCTATTGACTCCATCCTCCACACACATCAATTATCATCAAAATGCTTCTTAAACTATTTATAGTAAATACATTCATTTATAAAAATCTGCTTCAGATTTTACACTAACTTTATTCCAATGAAATCTGGAAACATTGATGTTATGAAACTATATCATGCCCATGCTGTCCTCTTTTGCATGATATGAACCATACAAGTACACTGCCTTTTGAAGCGCTTACACAAGAAACAGCAGAGGGTATGGGTACGTAAATACATTTTACCGTATTCAAACTAGCCACTCAGCAGCAGACCTGTATTTCTTTTATGGCTAGAGGTGTTGAACATTTCTTCATGTGTTTGTTGGCCATTTTTACTTCAGAGAAGTCTCACTTTAAGTCTTTAGCCCATTTACTAATGGCTTGTTTTTTTTCTTTTATGGTTTGTTTTGGGGGTTAATTTTTTAGGTCTAAGTATATTTTGGATATTAGGTCCTTTGTCTGATGTGTAACTGGTAAACGTCTCCGATTCTGTGGGCTTTGCATATTTTCTATCTCTTTATTGGCATTCCTTACTAAATAAGATGTGATGACTATCATATCTTTTTAAATTGCTTTGGTATCATTTTTCTTAGTTCTAGAAATTTTTGTTTAGATATATTCTGAGTTTTTAATTGTCTCCCTTCTAGTACCTGTGCATAAGCCACTGGCTTCCATTACATGTTTTACATCTATTAAATAAATAGCATTTTTGTAATATGTAACAGGATCTCCCTAAACCCAAGAAGCTATTTTTTTGCTCCACAATTTAATTCTTACTGGCTTGGTTGAATTAATTCTGTAAAATTCATTTCCCTAGCCAGGTGCTTTTATTTCTCATTCTGTTGTATATACTTTCTGCTTTCCTGGAGGTTGTTCCCATGCCAGTATGAGTCTCTTATAAATCAAAATTTGTGTTAACCATTCTAATCCAGTTAGATTTTTATCCTCTACCCTAGGAAATTTATTTGTCTTCAAGGCTACTATCACTGTCAGAGTTTATTTTCTTACTTCCTATTAAGGCAGAGAACACTAGCTTGAATGTTCTTTCTTCTGATCACTCCTAAGAGAGAGCACAGCCTTGGGCATGTACATATTCTTCCAAACTTCCAGGAATGTGTCTTACTTTAATTTTAAGACTGCATACTAGAGGCTACCCCATTTGGTGCAGCTTCCAATGCATGAAATTTCATGCAGGTTTGTATAATTTAATGGCAAGCTCTTGGTTGCTTGACTTAAAAAATTATAACTACAATATCTATTTATACACTATCTTTCTTATGTTGAAATAAGAAAGGTGAAGAGAATTTTTTTAAGTAATGTAACTTTTAAAATCTCACATTAAAGATTATAGACATAATACTAATTATACAAGGTCTGCTTACAAATTCCTTTTCTACAAATCCCCTCAGGAATAGGTTATTAATTTAAAAAAACCCTTTAGAGAACAAGAACAAAACATTACCTTTAACTCCTTTAGAAAATTGTATTTGCACTAGCCACCAATGTCTTGCAATTTTAATCATAGATTCTCAAGAGATTGAGACCTATAGGTCCCAATAAAGTAGATATTAGGGTAAAAAGCCATGGAGAATAATTGAACCACCTTTCAAACCAGCCTTGTCTTGACTCATACTCTCTTTGTTACATACTTAAACTTTATAGGGATTGTCTTTCTCACTTTTAACAAGACAAAACCTTTTAACATATCCCCACTCACACCATGTTTTACTTTCTCACATCATCAGTGACTTACTTGAGCATTCTGTGACAATTGAAGACAATCCTTACTTTTACACTGGCTCTTGTAGGCTGGCACCCCACTGGTTTAGGCTGTGGCCCTCAGATTCATTTTGGGGGGGCCTTGATCTTTAAAGGGGAGCTGATGGGTGAAGCTCATTCCATCTTCTGTAACTTCTTCAGGCTGACTCAAGGGCATTGACCTTACCTAGCCAGGAACCTATAACCTTACTTTACTTTACCAAGGGGTTTCCAGGATCAGATGTCCATTGGGAGCTTTACTCCAAACTGGAAATTACATTTAACATTTAACTTTTAACTATACAGACTTTTTGGGGGGCTACCGCAGTGTAGCCATTTAACATTTTAGTTTGTAAAAGCTTTTTCCTGACTGGCTGGGGAACTGATCTCTAATGACCTAAAAAATGCCTACATTACCTTTGCAGGCCTTTAACAGATCTCAATAAAGACACAATCTCAGGTCTACAAGCTTTATTTCCTGAACAGATGTATCCTCTTAAAATTCTCACTGCCAGTCAGGGCTTTGAGTAGATGTGGGGGGTTGGGATTTTCCTCCCATTTGACAAACTTACCCTTACTACCCTCTACCACAGATTACCGGCAAGTTCCTGCCCAGTAGACAGACAGGCATGCATACGAACTATTATTTTACGACTTCCTGGCTTTGATTAACTTTTGAAAGACCAAACAGGAGTGACTCTAGGATCTGACACCATCTCTGACTTCCAAGCAGTGGCTTACTGAATCTGGGTACTCCATCACTTTTGTCCCAGGAGTGACTTTTCACTGGACTTGGACTCAGGGCCTGAGTGCTGTCCCTCAGCTCTCCAGCTCAAGACTAGCACTGAGCCTCAAAGCGAATCATGACTCTGTTCCCAGCGCTTCTGCTGGCCAACTAGAGATGAAGACTCTCACAGAGACCTTTATTTGCCCGGGCTGGCTTCAAACTGCAGATTTCAGATCAGTGAGTCTTATAAGAGGCCATTTTACTCCAATTAAAAGCAACAGGGTGGTCCACACAGAAGTAGTTTTTAAGCATGCTCTTACCTGAACTTATTAAGGGCCAATGTTACATCTTGACAAACTTGCAGGAATCATCTGTCATTCTCTGTGGGCCTGCTGGAAATTGTTAGAAAAAAAAAAACCTACAGACAAACTGGAACTTTAACATTTACTCTTTAGTGCTCTGGCTGCTCAAATTCTTTATCTAGAAATGCATTCTTGATTTTCAAAGCCTTTTACCAACCTCTGCTTTAACACTAACACTTTAGCTTTTAACTGCATTGGAAAAACTCTGAAGCTTACAGGCATTCTGAAACCAGTTACCTCCCTTTGCCTCCGGGCTGCCTGTTTTTAAAAAGCCTTTTCTTTTTTTTTCTGATTAATGGCCACACTTTGCTTCTGAGCTATCTCCTTAACCTCCCTCCAGTGAGCTAGGGTCAAATCTAGGGGGCTGGATGGGACATTGCCCATGGCTATCAGTCTCATCAGGCGTTCAGTCCACAAAATAACAAGAGACAAAATAATTTCAATAAAACAGAAAAGACAATAAATACAGGCCTGATAATTAAAAGACTTACAAAATGGAGATCTCCCAAGTTGATCTGCTGGCTTCTGTGAAGAAACAGAAGAAGCAGATCCAAGATCAAGGTGGGCGGGGTGAGCCTCGGTTAGGAGGCCCTCCCGCTCAGTTCCTGCCAAAAACCGAACTGATTTGCGCCTTACAAGTATCAAGGCGGGGTTCCTGGGGTCCCCCTTCAAGGATGGAGGATCCGAGATTTCTCCCAGTTCCTCCAGGATTGTCGTGCAAGCGCATCCGCTTGGACAACCCCTTCAAGAAATACGAGTTGGAGCGGCCGTCCTCAAGAGGAAAAAATGAAAGCAAAACAGAAAAACAGACAAATGACAGGTCAAGACAAATCAACAGCGCTATGTTCTTACCTTCGGTGTCTGGGGTCTCGGGGGGTCTCTGAGGCTATCCCGGATGAGCCCCCAACTGTTATGCTGCAGTCACAAGACGACCACCAAGAAGACCACCAAGAGCCAGACGTTCCAAAATGCAAAAGCAAGGCTTTATTCAGGCGGGCTGCAGCTCAGGCCTTCCTCCTAACCTCCGCTGTGTGGGAATGTAGGACGAGGCCCGAGCTGCAGCCCACCTGAATAAAGCCTTGCTTTTGCAGTTTGACTTCCCTTACTTCAATGTCAACATGAACTTTTTATATTTTAAAAAACATAGTATCCCCATTCTAAGGATTTAAGGGGCAAGCACTCATAGATTTAGTATCTGAAAATCATATATATATATATATAACATATAATTCCTCTTTGAAGGACATTTTTGAAAGTAGAAACAAAGTTTATGTTATCAGTGGTATGTATTAATGGAAGCATATGGATACTTATGAGAGAACCTAATGCAAAAAAGCAGAACAATTGAGTATAGAGTGATGTATTTTTTCAACAAAACTCAGTGAAGCTGTGATATTACAAACAATACCAAAAGGAAACCTACTGAAGTCTGAGACAAGCAAATAATAAAATAAGACAGACATATAAAAGAAATGAAACCAAGCTTTAAGCCTGAGAAAACTGGGATAGCGATCCCGTTCTTCTGCTGGGGAAAACTTCTTTAGGGTGAAGGATCAGGCTTTAAGCTAAATTCTTCATTCAGAGCACATGTTTTGTAAATGCTCAAGGAAGCAATGTACCATGTTAGATTTTTTTGCTTCCACAAGTGAAATATTTATTGAGTGATTCTTCCATAGCTAGTTTAAAGAGTAGACAAGAAATTAACAAATAGACATTGTGTAGCAACTATTTCACAGGAAACTCTGAGACATGCTAATGTGCCAAATGACTATGGATTAAATTAATGGAAATATTATTTTGAATTATGTTGGCCAAAGATCTGAATTCAAGGGCAGAGATTTGAATTCAAGGTGTCAGTAATGATACACTTCAAATTATTTTTGTAGAACAACTCTCTGGTCCTTACCACCCAAGATTATGTTATTGATGGCTTCCCTTGTCTTTCCTAGTCTTTTCTCCCTTCTTACTTTCTCTCTCTCTCTCTCTCTCTCTCTCTCTCTCTCTCTCTCTCTCTCTCTCTCTCTCTCTCCCATATTTATGTGTTTCACATTCCCCTGTTACCACGATGTGAACTCAGGGCCTATTGCTTGCTCATGGATGACACTCTATAACTTGTGTCATGCCTCCAGCCCGGGAATTTTAATGGTAATTTTGGTGATGGATTCTTGTGCAATCCTTTGCTTAGGTTATTCTTGAGCTATATAGTCCTCCAGATAGACTCTGAGTAGCTGGAGTTACCAGGGTCCAAAACTATTCTTTCTAATATGGCTGCTTGAAAAATGGGCCTTGTTCTTCTTTTCCTGCTGAATTGAGTTACCTAAGTTTTTCTCCAAATTCATATATGCTGATTCCAGAAATGGAGGTAATAATTTTAGTTCCCATTAGCTGAGGTTTATATTCTTCCATGCCAATATGTCTCCTAGCACCAAAAGTGTACTATGCTTTCTGGTTTAGCGTGGGAAACTACCAAGCCACAGATGCTATTCA
The DNA here is from genome assembly GCF_023159225.1 of Perognathus longimembris pacificus. Classification (NCBI taxonomy): domain Eukaryota; kingdom Metazoa; phylum Chordata; class Mammalia; order Rodentia; family Heteromyidae; genus Perognathus; species Perognathus longimembris. Next base: position 5,544,851 of record NC_063188.1, on the reverse strand, counting down.
ACAATCTCTCTGGCCCTCTCAAACTATGTGATAAAATTAGTACTGGTGGTACAAAGCATGATACTCTGATTCATTCTTAATGCCCCTATCTTCCTCTATTTCAGCACTTAGGATTATATTCAAAGTCACATGTTTTCTTTCCTCTTATAAGCATTCTGAGCTGATACCCTAGTGTTTTCATTCTTGAGTTAGATGTTGAGGCTACATAGATTTTGAAGACACTTGTTTGCTTAGTCAGAAGAAGGAGGAGATGTCTGTGGGATTAAAAAGTATAAAATTTGAAAATCTTGGCTTCTCTCCACCAGGGACATTTCATTAAGGTGTCTAATTCAATGGCTGCTTTCTAATTCCCCAGCAAGCAAGCTGGCAATTTCTAGGACACCATTCACTAGTATGTGCTTGTAGTACAGAATATAGACCTGCTATGTGAACCTTTATTTTTTATAATTATCTTTAAGTGGTTCCATACTAGCACAGCCCTGTAGATATTCTGAATTCAGGGAATATCTGTAGACACTCTCTTCTCTTTTGTGGAGTTTTTCGTCTTCTCTACCACTTTACTCTGCTCATGTTAAGGTGCGTGGTTGATATTTTGAAATTTAATTTTATTGTCAAGGCAATGTACATACGGGTTACAGTTACATTCATAAGGTAGTGATTATATTTCTTGTCAAATTTGCCACCTCCTTCATTTTTACCCCAATATTTCAAAGAATTTATACTTTTCATATTATTTCTAACTGTCCATTTTTTACTGTTGAACTCTCTTGTTTTTTTATATCTCCCATATCTTCCAATTCTCCTTGAAGATGCAAATCTGGTGATTTTGTTTTAGATTCATGGAAATGCAGAGCATTGTTGGATGTCTAATCTTTCATCTTAAAAACTTCCCAAAGGAATGAAAACTTGTCTGAATATGGTAGCTCACACCTGTAACTACTCAGGAAGAAATAAATCAGGACAGTTACAGAAGCGTGGGAAAATTACTAAGCAAGACTCCCCTTCAAAAACATCAACAACAACTAAGCTTAGTGGCATGTGCTTATAATCCCAATTATGCAAGAATTATAAGGTGGAAGATCACAGACTGACTCAAGCATGAACATAATGATCTGAAAACTAAAGACAAAATTGAAAGGCTCTAAGACAAATCCTAGCATGAAAAAAATAAATATTTTATTTCCAGCTAAAAAAAGAATAAAACTCTGTCATTTGTGGTAGCATGGATGGAACTGGAAATTATGATGTTAATTGAAATAAGTCAGTCTCAAAATAAGAGCTTATGTTGATCTATAATCTAAACAAAAAATGATGGACATTGAGGGCCAGAGTGGATAGTCTAGAGGGAAGGATTGGGAGATGTTGTAGTTAGTTGTAGTATTCTGCTATGCCATTGTAGAGAATCACCATCATGGATAATGAAATTTTACTGAATATTTCTAGAAGCCAAATGAAAGAAGGCTTTCACTAAAAAGAAATGACAAATTTTTGGTACTCATATTTCAATCTCATATAGAAGCTATATAATAGGAACATAAATAAAATATTACATTGTATTTCATAAATATAAACATGGAACATAAATAAAATATTACATTGTATTTCATAAATGTAAACATTGGTTGATTCATGTATCAGTTTAAAAATAAATTTAAATTAAAACTAACTTTTCAAAAAAAGGAAACACTGAGTTTGAAAACCTTTCAATGTATATGTATTGCAAAAACTAGGTAGTTTATTCTAAACAGAACATTAAACTTGTGGCTGAAAATAATTTTATAAGATTAGTGTAGGTATGAGCCATGGATGTAATCAAATATCTCAGCAGAAGCTAAGAATAGAGATGAGATTGTACCAACAGAATTGCCAGCTGAGAGTAAAGGAAATATAACAAATAGGACATGCAGTGCAGGTTCTGAAGATAGGTTATAATTTCCAAAAGGCAAAAATTGGACTCAGAGATAACTAAAAGTTGTTCAGAATTGCTACTGCCAGCAGAGGCGGAGGAAGCAAGGTAGTTTTTCTATTGATTTCATCATTTTACTGACTAGGAACTTTGAAGAGAACTATGTGGGTGGAGGTAAGCCACAACTTGCTGACTACCAAAAACATGTAGTAATGGTGTCACACAAGTAGGCTTGGAGGAATTGCTTGAGGACCAATAGGTTGCCTTTCTTTTAGAGTAACAATGTCTACCTTGAACTAGTCTCACCATTGTATTTTAAATGCATATATCACATCCATATTTGCAGGGTCATAGCTACATAGAATTTGGTTCAGAGAGTACTATAGCAAGAAGCTTGCTGATAGTGAATTTACATGAGATTGGACTTTGGGCTTTATATAGTACATATGACCCTGGAGTACATTAAGATTTGAGAAATTTCTAACTTTCACTCTGTGGGCCAGGGTGAATTTTGCCTGTTAATTTCCTTATATCATTGTAGAATTCCTAATAAATTACTATTCTCATAGGGAAAAAACAGATTTCAGAAATTTGTAATGAAAGATAGTTTATACCTGAGAAGAATGTGAATTATTTGGGCAGCAGGGGGAGGGTTTCCACAAATTGTATTGTATACTCTCAAAATTAGTATGTTGGTTTCCGAAATACATTCCTCTTATGACAGTGGAGGGGTTGATGTCATTGTCTCCAAGAACATTGCAGAGGAGAATCATCTCTCCCATAACCCAGGGAAGGGGAATAGTTACCTACTTCCATTTTAATGTCCAAGAAAGGGTCTGGTGTCCTCTGAATGGGCTCTACTTCCTTGTTCAGGTGCATGCAGAAATTTCTGCATTAGGAGTTGGGGGTAAGCATCTTTAGGGGAGAAGACAGGAATTGAGGCTCATATGCTGATTTGTGTTTTCTCTCAGAGCATCAATCCATTGTGTTGATGTGAAGAGGGTGGAAAAAAGACATGTATGCACCCTGAAGGCCTGTGATAATAGCCAGGCTGCAAGAAGTTTGCAGAGGTCCCAACAGGTTGTTTGCTTCCAGGGGATGACTAGGATTGTGGGTCCCTGACTTCACCAAAGCAAACTGGTTTCTCTGCCTCGTTCTTTCTCTTCTTACTCTGTTTTTTCTAGGGAATGGAACTTAGGCACATGGTTCTGAAACAGAAAGTCCAATAATGCTTGCAAAACAGGAAACTGCTTAGGAACATTTCTCCTTACTACATGAATTAAGACTTTGGTGCTCACCCTCAAATGGATCTCAAATCCTGTGTGAAGTGAAATTTTCCCAGGACTTGCCTCTGGTCCTGAGGATGGTCAATGGCAACACAATGACTCCCAATTGTTTGTATAATAATACCTCATTCCACATAATAATACCTCATTCCACCCTGTGTTTCCATGAGCATGCCGATTTTCAATAAATCTTTACCCTTTTCTCTCTTCTGTGTTGAATTTATTTCTCCAGGTCCTGATTCTGGGATGACTTTGAAGATTACTTTTGAAATTAGTTTTGTAATCACGCCTGTGTTTCAGATTTGACATGGTCACCTTCTCAAGACACACTGGAAAATCTTTGGAAGTTACAAACTGTGCTGTTTTTCATGCAGTGAAAAACTAACTCAGGAGTGGAAAAACTATTCCAGCCTATTAGTGTCATTTGAGCCATGAGGTGGACCTTGGGAGAGGACTTCTTAATCTACTCCTAGTTAACTGAGGTCACATGAGTGGAACCATGAAAAACTTGTTTCAAGGCAGTGAGGTTAAGAGTGTTTTATAACTATTGCTTAATTAGATATTTTACTATTTTCAGCCTTACCTGGGTTTCTGAAATAAGATTATTTATTGGCTTAAAGCATTAGGATACTTCATTTAACTGATCTCAGCTTGACTGTTTATCTACAAATTTGTGATAAGTGGAAACACTACATTCTCAGGGATTAAGCATTATCAGAGATGTTTTCTAAAGGAAGCAAGTTATATGGATTCAAATCTAGTGGAGAAACACCATTTAAAGTCACATAGTCTAACAAATTTCATTTTAAAAAGTAGAAAAGATGTAGAATAAAATAAAAATATACATTTGTTTTTTCTTAAAATCTAGTTCAGTGGTGGCAATCTTGATTATATATCTGAAGGAACGTAAGTCACGGTACAATAAAGGCATCTGCATGCCCATGTTCTCTGCAGCACTATTTACAGTAGAAAAGTGATAAAAAGAGTACAAATACTTTACAACTGGTGAGTTGATCAAGAAAATGCAGTAATATGCACAATGGGGGTATTATACAGTATTACAAAGAAATTACGTAATTTGATGGGAAATGGATGGAACTGGAGAATACCATGGCAAATGAAGCAAGCCAGGTTCAGAAGAAATTCACATAAGTGTGTGTGTGTGTGTGTGTGTGTGTGTGTGTGTGTGTGTGTGATATTACATGTATTGTTGTGGGACTCTTTATAAGACTAGGAGGGGGGATATGAGAATGTTAGAAGGTGGACAGTACCAAAATTGTACCTATAAATGAACATAGCAAAAATAACTGAAAGCCGTTAAACAGGAGAAGAAAGTATGTTTAGGTAAAGTGAAAGAGTCTACAACATTAGAAGACTAAATACAACTCAGACATTAACCAGATAAGGATAATGTATGATAGAATTATCCATTGCACATAAATCTATCTTTTACCAATATTTACTGGGGTACTTAACATATTTGGAAAGAAACCTGGCAGAAAAATGGTGTCTTTATTAACTACTAGTTGCACATAGCAGTTACAAGATTATTTTATGTACTAAGAATACAGCAGTAACAGACTAAAACATGCCCATGGAACTAGCATTTTAACAAAAGGCACAAATATAAACAAAATGTTTAGTATTGACTTGGCAGAAGTGATAAATGCTATGTGGTTATTTTTCATGGGTAGTAAATTATTTGGTGCAATAATTAATTACAAATATTTTTAATATGCTATATTTTGTCTTATTATCATGGAATTATTGAATGAGAACTTTTTATTCTCAATGTAAAATTCTAATTTCCAAGAATTAATTTTCAAAGAATTTGGTCACAATAATTCCATAGATGTGTGCAGTGTACTTTGATTGAGCTCATATCCTCCATTATATTCCCATATATCCCCTAACTCCTCACTTTTCTGAGGTTTTGGTGGATTTCACTATGCTGTCTTCATACATACTAATGTTAGTTCCTATAATCTTCACCTCTCTTTATATTTCCCTCAAATTTATAATCTGATCCCTCACAACAGCGCTTTTTACACTCATGTCTCATTATTTTATCATCAGCATAATTTTTGCTCTAGATTTAATAAATGCATGAAAATTGCAATATTTGGCTGTTTGACTTATGTTGTTCAATATAATTTCCAATTCTCATTTTTCTAAGAAGTCCATAATTTCTTTTTTCTTCTGAATAAGACTCTATTGCATATGTTTACTCTACTTTATGTTTTATTGTTTTTAAATTACTTTATTCAATTTATATGAACAATGAAAGCATTTTTTTCAATGAAAGTATCTTCATGAATGTCACTGAACCAATCAATGAGTACATCTTACTCCTCTCCCATGCCATTTATACATCCACAAGTGACATTTTATTATATTTATCTCTGTGCCTGGCTTATTTCACTCCACATCTTAACCTCCAGGTTCATACATGTGTCATAAATGACAAAATTTCCTTTCCTATGTCTGAGCAATACAGTATTCTAGTTCTTCTGGATTTATGTACTTTGGGCCAAGCACAATAAAAAATATAGCAAATCAGGGGCTGGGGATATAGCCTAGTGGCAAGAGTGCCTGCCTCGGTATACCCGAGGCCCTAGGTTCGATTCCCCAGCACCACATAGACAGAAAACGGCCAGAAGCGGCGCTGTGGCTCAAGTGGCAGAGTGCTAGCCTTGAGCGGGAAGAAGCCAGGGACAGTGCTCAGGCCCTGAGTCCAAGGCCCAGGACTGGCCAAAAAAAAAAAAATATATATATATAGCAAATCAGAAACTTCAAAAAGAAAACTTTAAGTTCTTGTGTGCATTGTGCAGCTCTGCATTATCTTCAGCTGTGTTGAAATCTTTTTGTTGTTTTCTACTGATAGTTTCCCACCTATCATTTTGTGGAACTCTGCCTCCCCAAAAGGAAATTGCCATTCACAAAGAAAGGTAGAATAAATGGTCATCTTCCAGAGCCCAAATGCCATATCCTTCCATATATGCAATATGTTTAATTTCAGTCATAAAAGTAAAATATTAGGTTTGTAGAAAGATGATTTTTATAATTTCCAGATGATGGACATTATGCTATGGATAGGACCCACTGTCAAATTAAAGTGTATATCTGCAGAGCTGCATTGAGTTTATTTTCTAATTCATATTCATTTTAGACAATAATTAGTATTTTAAATATTTTCCAATTTTTGAGCAGGTGGATCCCTGGCATTTTTCTACTCTTTCTCAGTCTTCTATGTATTTTATATTTCTATTTTCATATCTAATTCAGTGCTTCATTTTGTAGTTTATGAAGGTGAAATATTTAATTAGTTCTAGGACAGCCATAGTAATTCCCCATCTCTCTCTGTCTCTGGATTTGGATATTTTACATATCTTATTTAAATGGTATCAAACACTCTTACGTCTTTTGTATCTGACTTAATTTCAAATTTCATAATGCATAATGTTCCAAGATTGATGCATATTGTATAATTTAAAGCTACTTTGTTCCTTTCTTTCTTTTGGTGTGAGCCTGGGGCTATGTCCTCAGCATTGTTGCTCAAGGCTAGCATTCTACCACATGAGTCACAACTTTACCTATGACCTTTTGGTTTAATTGGAGATGAGCCTCAAACTATCCAACCTGAATAGGCTTTGAACTTTCTCAGCTTTCAGTATTCTGAGTAGCTAGGATTACAGGAATAAGCCACTGCTGCTCAGCTATTTTGTTTCTTTTTTATGTCATAAATATTCCATTATATATTCAATTCCATCACCATATCCATTTTTATCTATTATGTAATAACTGAAGGCAAAGTTACCAGTCATTGTCACAGATGCATAGATATTACAGATCAATCTCTCTACACACACACACACACACACACACACACACACACACACACACACACAGATTCTACAGCTGCATTGTGGCTTTAAAGTAGGTCTGCTTTCATGCTGCTGTTTTTACTAAATGGTTGTGACAGGGTATTCTTTTAACTCATGGTATTTGGCTATTGTAAATTTATGTCAACAAGCTCTGCCCTGTGGAGTTTTCTGTGTCAGTGTTCTCACTAGAGAGTGTAGACTTACCTGCAATATTATTTTCTGTCTGCATCGTGTCATTTTCACTTAGGGCCTAATATATACATCCAAATAGAAAGAAAACACAGAGAACTTGGTGTTAAACTGGACATATTTTATTTTTAGAACCAGAAATACAGGCAATCAATTATGAAGAAAAAAAAACAGTTTCATCATTTTGATGTAAGTTAGGGTATCTCATGTAGACAGAAAAGCTCTAAGTGTAAAAGACAAAATTGGAACTTCATTTTAATTGAAGGTGAAAAGTCAAGCTATGGACTGGGAAAATGTTTTCACAGTATTTGTAGAGAAGTAACAACTTACTCAGGCTAGTTAAAGATATCTTATAAATTAACCAGAAAGAAATGTACAATTTAATGAAAAATAGGATTTCAAAAAGGCTCCAGGGCTGGGAATATGGGCTAGTGGTAGAGTGCTTGCCTAGCATGCATGAAGCCCTGGGTTCGATTCCTCAGCACCACATATATAGAAAAGGCCAGAAGAGGCGCTGTGGCTCAAGTAGCAGAGTGCTAGCCTTGAGCTAAAAGAAGCCAGGGACAGTGCTCAGCCCCTGAGTTCCAAGCCCCAGAATTGGTTTAAAAAAAAAAAAGGCTTCCAGTGCCCACTTCCACTTCGGCACATATACTAAAATTAGAACAATACAGAGAAGATTAGCATGGCCCTGTGCAAAGATGACACACAAATTTGTGAGGCATTCCATATTCTTGAAATAAGTAATATGTCTAGGATCATCCTAGCAGAGGTTCAGAATAACTCAACTACTATGTACATATGATTATCTAAGATGATGCTAAGCAAAATGAACTTCAAGATATGAAAAAAGTGGTCTTTCATTATTATTTTTAGTGTACTATGTGAAATTATTTTTTTCTTGCATTTTCCCCTGTTTTAGCCCCTGTTGTCACTGTATTTGATTTCGGTACCCTGGGTATTATATATATTTGTCTGAATTAGAGAAGGGAAGGGGAACATCAAAATGGTGAGACAAAGGACAAAAGGTGAATAAATGCAACAACAATATTAACAAGACAATATGTTGTATAATAACAGTATGACTGAATTGGGGAGGAGGGAAGGTGAGAGAAGAGGGAGGGAGGATGTAACAAGTTTGACAAGAAATGTACCTTACCACTACCTTACATATGTAACTGTAACTCCTCTGTACATCACTTTGGCAATAAAAATTGTAAAAAAAAAAAAAAAAGAAGATATTTAATAGCTTAATAACTACCATGAAAGGATGGTGAATTTCAATAATTATTATATTCCTATAGCCTTGGATTAATTATGGAGAGTAAAGACAGAGAACGAGAAAGAGAAATCAGAATGAGTTTTCAGAGAACTACTTCCCAAAGCAGCACTACGTAGGGTGAGAATGTTGAAAGGCATCAAGTTGATCAAGACTCATTGTATTTATAACTGCTTTACTGAATGGCAACTCCTTTGTACAAGTACTTAAGATAATAAAGAAACTCTCATGTCTCTGGACCAAGAAAAAAATAAAGAAGATAGAAGACTAAAAGAAAAGAGCATATCTCTGCAAAAGGAAAGGGCAAGGAAAACAGGTGCTGCATTGGCTAATTTGAATAATTTCAGTAGACTATGTGATACAATGTTTTAACCTGCTTGCTAGATACCTGGTGTTATTAAGTGATCTACACTGACAGAGTTACAAGCCTAATAATATATGTTGTACAAATCTGGGAATATGAATTTAATTAGATATCTCAAATAGGGAAGTGGCAAGCCTTTATCCAGGGCTTCAAAAGTACGTCCAATCAGCATCTTAAAAGTTAGCTACTGGGCTGGGGTTATAGCCTAGTGGCAAGAGTGCCTGCCTCGGATACACGAGGCCCTAGGTTCGATTCCCCAGCACCACATATACAGAAAATGGCCAGAAGTGGCGCTGTGGCTCAAGTGGCAGAGTGCTAGCCTTGAGTGGGAAGAAGCCAGGGACAGTGCTCAGGCCCTGAGTCCAAGGCCCAGGACTGGCCAAAAAAAAAAAAAAAAAGCTAGATACTTTCTCTCTCTTCCATGACCTCATTATGGGGCACGTGCAGTTGACTCACCCCTCTTCATGTCTTCTCACAGATATGAGATTCCTGATCAAGAAACAAAAGCAGCATCACCTCACCTGACAAATGACTTGCATAAAAACTGCTAATAAAATGGGTACAACACAAAGAGGAGAAACTGGGAATAATGAGGCCATATCTGTCAAGAACTTCATATGACTTGATGTGGCCATCTATAACGTATCACATACATGAGCACACTGCTATACCTAACAGTAATGTCACCATAATCTGGATGGCTAGACATGTTTTAAAAGAAAAAATGCTTTTATTTTCTCTCTTTAGGTTGGTTCTATAATTTATAGGAATATCTTTGATAAAAACATTATGTAAAATACAAAATAAAATCATAAAAAGAAGATATTTAATCTACTGTCAAAAATTTCAGACATCAACATTTCCCTCACCAGGGAATGTGAAATCTATAACCGGCCTCCATCCTTAAAATATAACTTTACAAAGTAAAACATATTACTGTTAATAAAAATGTTTAAGAGATTCTCAGGTATCTAGAATTAATTCCTTATAAATGACTAAAATAGGTAGGAACATCATTTGGGTGGAAAAGTCACCAGTGACAAAGAAGGAGGACAATATCCTCAATACAATGTGTATTGCATTTTAGGCAACCTTAATTTGCAGAAAAATATATAATCAAACATATACCCATAGCCCCACACAGTCACCTGGAAAATTAGCCTAATAAAAACATTTCCCAAGGCATACACAGTTCTTGTAGTCTTTTTGAAAGTACAAAACATAAACTGAATGTGGTTGCTCATGCCTATAACCATAGTTACTCAGCAGGATGAGACTGAAACAAAATCGAAATTACTTTAAGCATAAAAGTCCTCAAGATTTCTTGTCCATGATAACCAGCCAAAAGCTGGGATAGAGGCATTTTTCAAGTGGGAGAATACCAGAAAATTATAAGCCTCTGAAGTTAGGCCACAATATTACTACCAAAAAGCCAAAAGAAAGTGCAAAACATTTCTGATAGTATCCTAGTACTGAAGAATTATTGCCTAGAATCCCAAGAAGGCATCTCTGCTCCTGCGTTTATATCTCCATCCCTAGGGGTACCATTTATGTCCTACATATTGTATATTGCTCTTCTACAAAAAAGCTTCATTCATGTTTGAGTTCACACAAATGGCAGCTTTTTGTGAAAATCACTGCCAAAGAGGGGCTGGATGCAGAAGATCCTCCATTCATACAAGTTTTATTTTAGTCCTGATGAAGTTTTGCTTAGGCACGGCTACCAAAGTTCATGCCAAGGGACTATAAGTCCACCCATCCACCATGATTCATTCTTTCCTGAATGAGTATTTATTGCAGAGTTTCAGACTGAACAAAAATCGACATTTTTCACTTGGTTTCTTCCTTAAAGGTAAATAACCTTTATTTGAGTTGTTGTACTGCTTATCAAGTTATTTCGCTTTTATCATTAAAAAAGAAGTTGGCATTTCCTTGGTTACTGTTCTTTTTAATTTTTTTCATTGTCAAAGTAATGTACAGAGGGGTTACAGTTACATACATAAGACAATGAGAACATTTCTTACCAAACTTTTACCTCCTCCTTCATTTTTCTCCCACCTTACCCCTCCCCAGTTCCCTCTCTACCCTCCCCTAAGCTTTACAATTGGTTTACAGACTATTTTCTTGTAAGTATTGCTGTTGCATTGGTTTGCCTTTTACCCTTTGTCTCTCCATTTTGGTGTTATCCTCCTCTAGTTCTGATAAATGTATGAAATTGGTTACTGTTTAAGTAGAAAACACTACACACTCACAAAAGATTTTTGTTCCCTTAAAACTCCACATTTATTCTTTAGACATGTTCATACTCAAAACCTAAATCAAAGAATAATTCAAAAGAATTGTGGATCAGTAAGAAGGCACCAATAAACTATAGATAGTAGAAACATCCTTTGTTCTTCATGCTTTAGAAATAGAATAACCCACATCAGTTCACAAAATAAACTTTGAACTAAGAACTTCATGCTTGCTAGACAAGCATTTTACCACTTGAGCAAGACACACAGCCCTTTCTACCTGTTATTTTTTACAACAACATCTTTGCCAGAGGTGGGCAATAAAAATGACTCAGCTACATAATTAGGACTACACATGCACACCAACCCCATTATGCCCAGCTAAAGATAGAAATGGGGGTCTAATTAACATTTTCTGCCTAGGCTGTCCTTGCACCATGATACCCCAATGTCTACCTCATAAATAGCTGGTATTAGAGGTGTGAATCACCTGTATAATTAAGTGGTAAACTCTTGATTACTATGTAGTGTTTGGTAAGCTAGTTCAGTTAACTCCTATTTTTTCTATTGTAGGTAAACTACATTCGCATTTCCTCCCCCAGGAAGATTATATTCATTTTTAAAAATCAAGCTGATTGAAACATTTTTAATCTTATATTTCTATGGTGTTAGTTGGGTTGAGATGTATAATTTTTCTATTTTTCTTTTTACAAGGCAAAAACAAGAACTAGGTAAAACTTTTGCTCTTGTTTTTTATACTATAGAGTGTCTATCTTTTTATATATACCATTCTTTGGAAGTGATTTACTAAGCATAGCTTATACTTATGTGGAAAATCATTAATTTCTATGTCTTAGAAAGGGAAATCGCTACTACATATGAAATTCACAATTTTGTGTTAAGAAAATTCTATACATGTCTTAGGTATGATGTTGCTCTATAAGTACCATGAACTGAGTACATTAGAAATAATAAGAATTTAGTTCTCACAGGTCTGAAAGCTGAAAGTCCAACATGAAGGTGAAACAATGCTTTTGTTCTTGTTCTCAATCCTCTTTCAGGTTGTAGGTGACTAATCTCTCTTTGATAAGAGTACACATATCAATTATGAGGACACCATGACCTCACGATCTAAGCATTTTACAAAGGCCTTATTGACTAATACTCTCCACTGACTTATGAACTTTAGGAGGTGACAGGCACGCATTTCATAACAGTATATTGTCCCATATATATTCACTTTTCAATTGCTTATATAAGTACATACTCATGGTGTTATTAGGATTTTATTAAATAATATTTTATATTTTTTTCAGCTACAGTAAATTTGAAGCTTGTTTCAGTTGGACCATTTCTCAGGCACCTATACTTTTTCTGTAGAATACTTCCTTATTTTCTGTTATATCAAAGACCTGTGTTTTTCCTGATCTAGGTCCAGAATTAATAACTTCTCTAAGGAAAATGATTTTCTTTAATTAGATAATGAGATACAAACTCCAAGACATGAAGAATGTAATTTGAGATAAATTTTTACATGTTTATATTCCAAGAAATATTTACCTTGAGGAACTAAAAATTAAGCAGGTTGAAAACTTACTACAATTTATTAGCAGAACGTATTTGCTAATAGATAACACTGAGTTATTTTGTGCATGTGCATAGTCTTGCACATTTTAACAAATATATAGGTAGGGAAAACATCTCTCATCCCTACATAAAGCATTCATGATTGTATTCTGCTAAAATTCTGTAGTTAATTACTTCCCCCAAGCCCTAAAAGTGACTAATCTATGCTTCATTAAAATAATCTTTTAAAGAATCTTCTAAAAGATTACATAAGTGGTATGATGTTGTGTATCACCTTTTGAGATGGGCTTCTTTTACTCAATAAGTGTCAATGAGACCAATCAAATTGTGCACATTAGTAGTACATTTCTTTTTTGTTTTGTTTTGTTTTTTAGTTAGTCCTGGACCTTGAACTCAGGGCCTGATCACTGTCCCTGGCTTCTTTTTTTCCCCTCAAGGCTAGCACTCTGCTTCTTGAGCCACAGTGCCTTTTCTGGCTATGTTCTATACATATGGTGCTGAGGAATCGAACTCAGGGCTTCATGTATATGAGGCAAGCACTCTTACCACTAGACCATATTCCCAGCCCCACATTTCTTTGTATTGATGAATAATATTCCTATGAACATTCCCACTAGGATAGCCAAAATTTTAAAAAGATTAAAATAGCAATTGTTTTTGCAGATGCAGAGGAAGTGGATATATGGAAATGTAGAGCATGAATCTTCAATTTCTTAAACTGTAAACTATACAACTACATGAGCTTGCCATTCCAAAACAAACATCTAAAGAAATTAATCAGAATAGACTGAAACTCAGAGCAAATCAATTATCCATTAGGAAATATACCAGTGAACCAATTATAGTATGTACTGAGGTCAACCTAAACATAAAAATATTCAAGTCATTGATTTATACTTTGGGTGAATCTCCAAATAGCTATGACAAGGAATGAATGTAAAACGTGTACATAACATTTTACTGGAGATAAAATCCTAAGAAATAGCAATTTACATGGTATCATATTGATATTCTTTAAATGAGTCACCATAGTGAGGAAAAAATAATAGGAAATACATTTCCAGATAGAGTTGTATTAATTGTACAACCACTTTCTCAATCTCTATAGCATAGAAGGGTAAATGTGAATAAGAAGACTCAAAAAGAAATAAGGAAGTAAGTTTTAAGTTTGTACAACTACTGAAAGAAAATAAAAATGTGTGAACAAATAAACTTTGTAAATATTTACAAGTTAAGCCTGAATGTAGTACCAAACTGAATGAAATGGCATTTTAGAATCAAATTTGATTTGCATTTATTTCATGGTCAGAGATATTGAGCACCTCTTCATGAATCTATTGGCCATTCTTTTTTTCTCCTTTTGAGAATCCTCTCATTAACTCATTAGCTCATTTATTGAATGGGTTGTTGAGTTTTTGAGGGTTGATTTGCCAGGTTGGGGGGGGTAATTTTTTGAGCTCTAAGTATATTTTAGATCTGAGGTCCTTGTTTCATTTTACCTCATTATAGGTAGAATTACCACTATCAGGAAAACTGACAATAACACAAATGCTGCTGGGGATGTGGCCAAAAGGAAACCCTATTGCATTGTTTTTGGAAATGTAAACTTGTTTAATCACTCTGGAAAGCCGTATGGCGATTCCTTAAAAGATTAAACATAGTGCTTCCTTGTGAGGCAGCAATTCCACTCCTGAGTATTTACTTGAATGATCACAAACAAGACCACATTAAAGCTACCAGCACAACCATGTTTATTGCAGCATTGTTTATCATAGACAAGATATAGAATCAACCTACATATACCTTACTGGACTAATGGATTAAGAAAATGTGATACGTATACACAATGGAATTCTACTCCTCCATCAAAGAGAATCTTATTGCCCCATTTGTAAGGAAAAAATGTATTATTCAAGGTAAGCCAGAGCCAAAGAAACATAGGCTGCATAGTTTCTCTCACTTGTGGTAACTACATTATGCCTATAAATCTACAAGTAAACACACTGAATTAATAAACAAATAAATATCATATATATATACATATATACACACAGACATGCACACAAATACACACACATATATTGACACATTGGGATATGATAAATTATATAGGACCCTAGTCACTGACATGCAGAGGACAAAGGAAGGTGAATAGGAATGGTGGACAAAGGCTCAAAGCTATGTACAGATAATCATATAAAATAATAGTCTATGAAATGAACTCCAAGAAAAGGAAACAAGAGGCATTCTTTAGTGCCATTGTTGTGGTTTATGTTTCCTTTTCCTTTTGTCTGGTTTGTTAGTTTGTATCTGGGAGAGTAAGTGAGGGCACATAAAAGGTGGAACAAAGATGAACAAATACAACAGTGATACTAGACACTACGTGGAATATGAACTAGATATCTTGTGGATGGGGACAGGAGGGAAAGACTGGAAGAAAGCAACAGAAGGGGAGACATGGTTCAAAAAATTGTACTCCTTAATACCTGACTCATGTAACTCCTCTGTGTATCAACTCTAAAATAACAATAACAATATTTAAATAAATGAAAAGAAAAACAAATTTAAATACACACTAATAATGTAAAAATGTTAGAATAAACCCCATAAAGTAAATAACAGTGAACCCATTATGAAAAATATACACTGCATAAGCACATTCATACAAAATTGAAACTCAAAAATAAATACACAGAGATTACTTCCAACACTATAATATAAACATAAAAATGAAGGAAAACTCAGTATGTTCACTACCACTGACAGTACATGGAAAACGCTGAGTTCTGTAAAGGCACTGATAAGGTAATGTAGCAGTAGGTATGTGAACCATCATTGTCATTATAATGTTAAATGACAAAGGACAGTGATTTCTTACTTTTATTAATTATTTTATTAATTTCTCAGTGCCAAAGTGGAAACTAAGGCCATAGTCTTCCACTAACCTGCCCCCATCATCTGCTACTTTGTGTTGCCAACTACATTTCCTTTCATTGCTTGAACTGGGATAATTAATATGGCTATTAGATATGGATGCAAAATTCATGAACATATGTAAACTCAAATGCAAAACAATTTTTAAAAGCATATATCATGGCAACTCCAGATCCTACCATATCTCATAACAAAAGAGGGTAAAATTAGTAACATACTATCACTCTAAACCATAGAGAGGCATTATTGTGGTCCCATAATAATGGCCAAAACAGTGAGTCTAACATTTCTCTCACTAATCCCTATGTTAAAAAGTGATCTAAGAAAACAGATGGTCAAAAATAATGTAATCATATATTATTTCTTTATATGGACGACACGTGTGTATATGTTTTTACTCAAGTTATACTTTTTGTCATATTTTCTCACACATAAAAATATAATATATAAGGTGTAAGAAGACTATTTGAGTTCAAAGTTCCTGGTGCCACCTTAATCTCTTTCTTTGATGACATTACAGAACATCTCTGTAGTGATAAAGGTTAGGGCTCTGAGGAAATTTGGGTTCTGATAGGCTATCAGTGATTATCAGAGATAAGAATCTCATGGATTTTCCTGGCTAGGCTGGCTTTGAATGGTGATCCTGAGATCTCAGTCTCCTGAGTAGCTAGGATTACAGGCATGAGCTGCCAGCACTCAGCACTGCATATAATTTACAAAGTAGTTTCCATTATGTATTTCCGTAAGCATATAATATACTTTGATCTGATTCAGACCATCTATTATACTCTCTTAACTCTCCATACTTATGAATTTTTGTGAGGTATCTATCTACAATTATCTATATAAATACACATATTTATATTGTACACAATGCAATTTGATCATATTTGTCCCCAATACCCTCTTCTTTACTCCTTCCCTTCTCCTTGGTTCTCCAAACCATAAAACCCCTCTTATGCTTATATATCAAAACATTGAAAGAATGTTTCTTTAAATGCAAATAAGACCTTTCTTTACTAGAGAGCCTTTTATTCTGGATCAGAACGCTCAAGAAATTCATCAGAGCATGCTTGGGAATGGCCTGTCACTGAATGTGGGGTGACTGGGAGTAGATCTGTGTGAATGAAGGTCCATTCTTCTATACCACTGCCGTCTCATGATGTTCACATTGCACATCACTCTACTCAGAGAGATGCCATTCATAAATTGCTTGTGAAAAGCGCCTCCCTGAGTAATGCACTGTACACATTATCTGGAAGTAGTAGTCTTGGACTCCTTAAAGATGAAGACATGACGAGTCTACAGGTCTGTTACCAAGAAATCTCATTCTACCGATTTTATCCCATAAAAGGTTCTTGAAATGTTCCCATGAGTTGAACCAATGGTTAGCAATGAAATTTGTATCACTTGTGTCAGGAACAGTATTGTGATTGTACTTGTAATGCATTACTTCACTCTAAGAAGTGCCAATCATTTTTATAGTTACATGAATGACACTTCTTGAAGTTGGAGCACTGCACACAGCATGAATGAAGATAGCGGTCCTGACTCTGCCCTCTCTCAACATGCCATCTCAGCCAGAAATTCAACCAACACCATCCATTCAGAAAGGACAAAAAGGATATACTGAAAGTCCTGGCAGAAAACCATCCTTCTAGATCCTTTACTTTCTTCATTCTGTCTTTCACAAAGGGTTTATCTCCTTATCCACTGCATATATGGATGGATTTTAGGATGAAAACAGTAAATTTTCCTCCCTTTCCTCTTCTTGGACTTAGAATACTGGCTTGCAATTTTCTGATGCTTTTAATCAAATATCATTGTCATATGGAACAATATTTCATATAGCTCCAACACCAATTGTTATGCAAAATAAACCACTTCAGTCACTCATGAGATATCTCCATATTCTAGGCTATAGTTGGCTATAGACTTAGTTGACATAAGATTATAAAGGATATCCTTGCCTTGGCTTTGTATCTGCAGAGATAAAAGCATGCAGGAGCAGCCAGAATACCCATAAACTTACAAATCAACACTCCAAAAACATAAGCAAGATAAGAATACATGAAAAACACACACAAAAGAGCCCAGAACAAGCAAAGAAAATGTAAAGTGATATTTTAGAAGTAGTTCAATACTTAAATAACACATTTTGGTGACAGTACTGGGGTTGGTTTCTTTTTTTAAGAAATTCATTGCTGGTGTTCTACTACTTGAGTCACAGCTTCATTTTTGCATTTTGGCTGGTTAATTGGAGATATGTCTCACAGACTTCACTGCCCATGCTGGGTTTATACCATGATCCTCGAATTTCAGCCTCCTAAATAGCTAGGGTTGAAGACATGAGACACCAGCTCCTGGATAGATAACACACATTAAAAATAAATGAAAATAGGAGTAAAGAGAAAACACAATTTTAAAACATCAATTATGCAATGCAATACAAAAAAACAAGCCCACAAAATTCAACCCAATAAAACAGCAAAACATCAAAAACAAGAACATTCTAAAACAAAATGACAACTGTGTAAAATTTAAAAATAAAAGGAAAATCAAAAAAAGAAAGTGCACTGAGAGTGTTTTTTTACATGTATGCTAATACAAAATCCCCACAAAATATACACTATGGAAAGACTTCACTCACCAGTAATGCAGACAACCTGTGGATAAAACTCACAGGAACAATGTAGCATTGCATACATCAGGCAGACCTGATGCCCTGTGAATGGGGATACTGAAGTACAAGATGAGTTATGAAGTAAGCCCGCATGCTATCCTAGTGAGAACAGTAGGACACAAAAAAAGAACATATTTCCTCCTTGAAAATATAGACTAAATTTCCTCTTTGCCTTGAGGAAGTAAATGTACAGACAGATAACAAAATGTACCAGTATCACTTGCCCAGTATAAATAGCCTGATGTGATCTAAAAATGCTTTTCTGGGAGGTGAAAACTTGTGAGGTTATCATGGCCTGATAAAGCAATTTGTACTTTTAGAATTTGCTGGATGCTTCTTGTTGTCTCCAAAATTGGCTTCCCCCCTTTCTCTTCCTCCCCCTTCTTCTCATTTTACCTTTTTTATGTATAAGAGATTCAGCTTAAAAGATGTTGTTCCAAATAAGCAAAAAAGAAAAACCAAAGTTTTGAGAGATACTCTTATTTTGATAACCCTTACACAAAAATTTACTACGAAAATGTAAGTAGATTGATTACAAGAAATTTTGTCTGTTCTATTGTAAACTCTTCCCAGTATGGCAACCAGATAGAATACCAGGGAATGAGGGGAGGGGGAAAGAATTTCTAGCACTTGAAGAATCAAGTACTTTGAAATCCCTGAGAGAGGTAAGGCACTATTGAATTACCCAGAGTATTCTAAATTAGGATAGAATTTGTACAATGAAAGAGGAGGTTTCAAAGAAGAAATTTGAAAGCTGAGAACAAAGTAGTAGATTTGAACACAGGAAGTGTATTTTAGGTTCTTTAGAAAGAATAAATTCTGAGGTTACACAGCGAGAGGCACTGTGAACAAAATTCTTAGTTCCTGTATCTCAAGGTGTGTTTCTTTACATCCTCTGAGATAGCTCAATACTCAGGTGGAAGAATCTTCCTCCCAGAAGGGCAGCTCTGTGGCTGAAGCTCTCTACCTGACTACCAGAAGGGTCCATATTGATGGCTATATTGTATTTCAATCCACTTCAGAATGGTAATATCCATAGTTCATAATTTCCAAAGTAAGACATCAATGAAGTAACAGAATATGACAACATAGCTCAAATCCATCTCTCATCCAACCATCTCTCTACTTTATTGACTTTTAAGGCTTTTGGGTACCCATTAAGACTTTTCCACTCTGAGAACTCCCCCCACCTTCACTGCTCTTCCTCTTCATCTCTCTCTGAGTATCTCTTCACCTGCTTCATCTTTAATGTGCTAGGATTCAGTCTATTCATGAAAAATAATGCATACCTGTATCATAATCTTTATTAACAAATCACTAATGACTTATAAATGGCCTACTAAAAAGTACTTGCCACTTCCAAAGTAATTCCTCAAACCAGAAGGACCGAACCACTCAGTTCATTAGGCTTTTGCACTGAAAACTTTCTGATGCATCTTCCAGTGTTCTTACCTAAACCCAACCTGCAGGACAGCCAGTAAGGTATGGCAAGAATTCCTTGGAAAGAAGACTGGAAATTAGTGAGCAAGATTAGGACATTTTGCCAGCCTGCCATTCTAGCATAGTTTCAATTGACATGATGATTGACTATATATTCATTTAGGGAAAATTTTTCTAAAAATAAATGTAAATTTGAGAGAGTAACATCCACAATCCATGTTTCTAAGGAATGGAGTTAGAAATCCCATCCTTAAGTGCAATATTTTTTATTAAAGAGAAAGCAAGACCAGAGGGAAGCAACTAGATCCATATGGTGCATATATCCCCAAGCCCTTGGAATTTTCTATTTAATTAAGCATTGCTGATAGAAAAATCTTCAAATAAAAGAAAACAATATGAGATTACTCCAGAACTGATAGGGTGGTGCTTTCTTTTCTATGTGATACAAATATGACAGAATGTTCATTTAGTGGCAGAAATAAGAATAACCCAAGAAACTCGCCAAGGAAAACGCAGAAAAATAAGAAACACAAATAATTACTTTTGAATTTAAGATACCAAATCACACTAGTTAGCACACACAAAGCTTGGGAACAGCAGAGCTGCACAGAATCTTGTGACTCTTCACTCCACAGAAATAGTTAATCTAGGCAGAGATTTTCAAACTATAAACAAACAGTATTACTGAACAGGAACAATGTAAAAGCCTCAATCAAACCCAAACGGATATGCACATGAACCAACTACATAACTATACAAACTCATGAATATCAACAAAATGCATATAAACTATCACAATTCTCAAAAAATAAGGACAAAATTTAAATGTGACAAATTTTCAATGATGCTATAGTCACGGCCTGGGACACATCTAGGATTAATAAAGTTTCTGTTTAGAAAAATTCTTGGACTCTAGCAACTCTAGGAGCAGTAGACAATGCTCACAGGTGATAATTTAATGATACTATGGACAAGACAGTTATTCTCCTCCTTTTGATTGCTATCTAAGTTCCCTCAAAGATTTTCTGTAGAATGAGACCGTCCGTAACTGTACTGAGATGAGAGAAAATAGTTCAAACTTCTATTTCCCCACTCAGACAGTCCCATGATAATTGGGTGTAAGACTCTCCATGCACAATTTCACCTTAACCCACCACACTTCCAATCACTCTCATATATACAACCTGCTTTCATTTGCAGATGGTGTCCTGGGATGTAGGGTCAGCCATCTTCTCTCTCCAACATAAGATATTGTTTTTTACAAAGACCCTAGAATAAGAAGAAACAATTCCACAAAGTTGAAAAGACATCATCATCCTCAAAAATTCTGTGGAAAATATATCCCACACCCTTTATCCTTTTACATAGCTTAAGAACTAAAATATTAAGTATAGTCAGAAAGCTAATAAATATTCTAGGTATGTTTTTTTTTTTTTTTTTTTTTTTGCCAGTCCTGGGCCTTGGACTCAGGGCCTGAGCACTGTCCCTGGCTTCCTTTTGCTCAAGGCTAGCACTCTGCCACTTGAGCCACAGCGCCACTTCTGGCCGTTTTCTATATATGTGGTGCTGGGGAATCGAACCCAGGGCCTCATGTATACGAGGCAGGCTCTCTTGCCACTAGGCCATATCCCCAGCCCTCTAGGTATGTTTTTAAGCTCCTTGGTTACAGTGAATTCAGAAAGGAATGGAACTCATATATTTTCAATAAATATTTAAATGTATGTATACAAGTACACATTTAACAGATAAAATAAAAACATGAACCCCTGAGGGAAGGCTTGCCTCGAATTAAAAAAGAAAAATATAGATCTTTCAGATGGAGAGAAAAATTTCTAATGTTCTCACCACCTCAGAAAAAAGCACAACCAGCTATGAATCAAGTATTCAGCACATGAGCCCACATGCTACTTTTTGACAATGGTGTACAAAATATGTGATATCTTCTGGGAACACTAGGTCACTGAGAAGAGTCAACAAGGTGACCCCAAAATTTAAAGTTAGTGCTTGGACTCAAGGTAAGGCTGAGGCTGACATATGTACACACACACACACACACACACACACACACACACACACGGCCAGCTATATTGCTGAACAATATGTGTAATTACTCTACTGAAAAGAGTGACAATAATATGTTGTGCATTTGATTGGTACCCTCTGGAATTACATACCATATGTAGTTGAAGATGATGGCTCTACGAAAGAACACACATAGTTGTCATCCAGTAAAAAATTTTCAGCCCATTTTTGCCATCCACAAACATACTGACCTTATGTGACCTTCCATCAGTATTCTCTTATTAACTATATTATTTAATGTATTGTGTTTTCCTTCTTCAGGCAAAAAAATGACTTCAACAATATCTTCCTGTTGATATTTGACAGAAAAGCTCACTGCATGCATCTATGTATAATCATAGCCAGGACCACCAAATACATAGTGTATTATATATTTCTACTACAAATGTATCAATCATGTTTTAGTCTATTCAAATGCTAGTCTCTGGAGTCGGCTACTGTAAATAGATGCCTAAGTTGACCAAGTACTCATATACAGTTTTCATAAGTAGTTTTGCATTTCACCAACAGTAAAGTTAACCACTAGTATATCAGTCACACCCCTCTGGGCCTCAAACTTCACACTTAATTGTTCAGAGTACTTTAACATGACACCAAAATCACAAAAGAAGTGAGTTAAACACAGAGAAAATTTGTGGAAGACGAGGAGATAATGTAGGGCGTGCCAGAATTCACAGGGAAGAAATTCAATTTTCTCCATGGATCCTAGAGTGGATTTAGAATGTTTATTTTGCACTGAATAATTTCTAGTTGAATAGTTAGGTTTAGAGCCTTGATTCATCACATTATTGCCTATCACCCTTGATTTTTTTCAACTCTAGACTCCTAGATTTCTCACTGTACAGCACATTTCTTCAGAAAAATTATTTAGAGGCAGTTACCAGAGGCCTGTGTTTTCCCTTTAAACACTGAGATTGAAATGTTGAAAGAAGGTAAAGCAAATAGTTGTAAGAGAGTTGTATAACTCAATCCAATAATGATGTAAAAGCTAGTGAGGCAAATGAGAAGAAAGCCTATAGAAAGGAATAAAGATTTACATAGTAAAATACATACAACTAGTGAAATTATGAGGCCAAATACTATAAACATTCTTTTCATTGCAGTATGAGGATGTGAACTCAGGACTTTATGCTAAGCAGACATTCTACCACCTAAGTCTTGCCTCCTACATTTTCTTGCCTTAATTACTTTTTTTAGATATGGTCTCATCATTTCGTCTTTTTGCCCAAAACCAGACTTGGACTCAATCCTCTGATCTAAGCCTCCTGAACAGCCAATTTCAACCACAAATCAAATGTACTACAGTAAAAAAAAAATATTTTTTTAAATTTATTGTCAAAGTGATGTACAGAGAGGTTACAGTTTCATATGTTAGGCTTGGGGTACATTTCTTGTACTGTTTGTTACCTCCTCCCTCATTCCCTACTCCCCCAACAAGTGTAGAAAATACATTGTAACTGGTAAAGAGTACACATAGAACTATGTTAATTAAGGATAATAGAAGGTTCCATCAGAAACTCATACATCAAAACTCTTTAGTAAAATAAGCAAAACAACCATTGCTGAGCATGTGAAACAATGTAGAAACATCTAATGATCATATGATGGTTACAAAAAAGATCCGTAAATCAAAGTGCTAGAAAATACAAATGAGCAACATACTGTGTCCTTTCATAGACTTGAGAACCATTGTTCTAGGTATAAAAAACCTAGCATATTATATATGTACACATCTCTGTCAAAATACAAGTCTACAACCTCCCAAATATATATGAGATTTGAGAAAAAAGTGAATCACTTTCACAATCCACTCATATCAGGAGTAGATGAGGTGTACTGACCAGAGAAAAGTTCCGCATGCATAAAAGATCAAAGAAAGCACTGATCAGTAGGCAAATATAGTGCTTTTGTAAAGGAAACATTAGAGAAACTTCCACTTAAAGCTAAATTTATAATTAGGCTTAGGTCAAATGAGATAAGTAGATGTTTGCCAACATAATGTTCCATTGTAGTTTAAAAGCAAGGGACATCAAGGTACATAAAATTTCCCAGCACAGGAAGGTACACTACACAAAGCAAATGCAGGCTTGCAGATATCTCCTAGACTGTGCTACCTGTTACAGTTTATCATTTCTCTCTGCTACTCTGAGAAAATGAGGTTAACATAGGCTACCTTACAAAGAGACATTAAGGACTAAATATTTTGTCAGTTCCAAAGGTCTGAGAAATGAAGCCTCTCTGCTTCAACAAATGTTTAGGTTTCGACCAAGGCATGCCGAAAAAAATTCTGCATGTCATAGGACCACCTGTAGATCTATATAAAAGTTAGTAAAGAAGGGGAAATTACTTAGTTTCCGAGATCAAGACTAACCTTAGTGTCTAAGATCAGAAAGGACAAGAGAGAGAAGTGATGGATATAATCAGAATCTTTTGCCAAGTTACCAAGTCCATTTCAGAGCAAAATATGAGAATTCTGAAAGATCCTAAATGAGAAGTTTGTCAGAGATGTTAAATTCTTAGATATTTACTCTCAGAAATCTTAAGAATCTTCAGCAAAAATTAATAGCAAAAACTGGCTATATTGCCATAATCTACAAATTAAGTGCAGTAGCAATCAAAATCCCAATGTCATCCTTCACCAAGATAGAGAAAACTATTTAAAATTTATATGGAAACACAAAAGGCACCCAAAAGCCAAAGAGAGCCAGAGCAATAATATAATCTTGGTGATATCACAATTTCAGGCTTCAAATTTTAATATAGAGCTATAGTAACAAAACCATCTTTGTACTAGCACAGAAACCAATCTGAAGACCAATGGAAGGCACTAGAAGGTCCAGAAATAAATCCGTGTACCTACAGCCACCTGCTATTTGGCCAGGTAGTCCAAAACAGAAGTTGGAAAAGAAATAAAAGCTCTTTAACAAATGGTGTTAGGAAAACTGGACATCCATACACAGAAGACTCAAACTAGATTCCTGACTGTCATCTTGAACTAATATCAATTCAAAATGATTCAGTGTAAGTCTTGAAATAGGAAGGGCATTGAAACATACTGACATAGGCAGGATTTTTTTGAGCAAAATTTGAAGGGCTCAGTGGACAGGAGAGAGAAATTCCAAATGGGATAATATCAAATTAAAATATTTCTGCATGGAGAAGGACATGCATTGTAAGTGAAAAAGACAGCATACAAAATGGGAGAATATTTTTGCAAGGTATATGTTTGACTAGAGCCTACCATGTAAATTATAAAGAAGCTCAAGAAACCAACAACCCCCCAAAGAATAACAACCCAATTAATAAATGGTCAAAGGAACTAAATAGAGAGGCCTCAGAAAACCAAATAAAAATGGCCAATAACCAAAATGAAATGCTTAACATTTCTGGTAATAAAGAAATTGCAAATCAAAACATTAAGATTCCATCTCACCCCAATAGGATGGCCATCATCAAGACCAGAAATAACAACAAATACTGGCAGAGATGCAAGTAAAAAAAAAGAAATCCTATTACACTGTTGGTGAGAAAGTAAACTGATGGCAACCATCTTGAAAGACATGTTGGAACTCCTGAAAAACTAAACATAGAACTACCCTATGATCCAGTAATACCACTGTTGTGCATCTACCCAGAATATTACAACTCAGAAAACAGTAAGATACTTGCACATGCATGTTCATTGTTGCACTCTTCACAAAGTTATATAAACAGCCAAGATACTCTAATATAGATGAGTTGGAATGTGTGTATGTGTGTGTGCATGTGTTTGTGTGTGTGTGGGGGTGTTTGCAAATTTTACTCATCTGTCAGAAAGAATGATATTGCCATTTGTAGAGAAATGAATGGAACTGGAAAAATTATGCTGTTAGACTCAGAGAGCGAAAGGGTTCATGTAATTAGGATTTGTAAATATGAAGTAGAATGACAGAAGGGATGGTATTGATTAAGATGCACCATTCTTCTAAACTATTACGTTGAATTGAAACCCTTTGTACAACTACTTAAAAATAAGATGAAGAAAATAATCATTAGAAAGATCAGTACTTTGTCTGGACAACTATTTGCATGCAGACAGCTATACTGTCTCTTCTCCAGAGCCACCACGTATAGTTGTACTTCTTATGGCTTACTGCACTCTGAAGAGTGCCAAGCAGATTTTAATTCAATTGATTGGCCCCTTTAAGAGTGAGGCACTCCACAGACCATAGTTAAATATGATGGCTCTACCAAAACGCTTCTCACCTAGTTTGATTTCCCAGGCCTGATGTGTGTGTCCCATGTCTGCTCTCCAAATAAACATTAAACAAAAGACCAGTCATGCACACATGCACCTCTGTTGCCTTCCTGTTTTTTCCCTTCCCTGCATTCGTGTCCCCTCACCTGTTGCATGCTTGCTTTTCAGGTTCATGATGACAGAGTAGTCCTTTATTGTCTCTTCTCTTCTTCTCTTACTTTGATATGACAGATCCTCACCTGTGTTTATCTGTTGAACATCAAGTCAATAAAATAATGTTATATATGTGTATGTATAATTTGTTTTGCTTTAAAAAATTTGAGCCCATTAACTTTTTTCTCTTAAGTTTATTCACCCCAAATTCCTACTTCAAACTTCCAGGAACCTTTGTGAAAGACAGTCCCAAAGCTGGTACCCATGATAAAATGGTCAAGTGTCTCAAGGATCTTGATTCCCTCCAGCTCTCTTCCTGCTTCCTGTCTGCTATGAGATAATCAGATTTCTTGGCCATACCATTTCATCATGATGTGTCCTTTGCTATAGGCCAAAAGGCAGTGGATGTACTTGAGAGTACAGTAAAATCTTTGCAACAGTGGTCTAAACTGCAACTTTCTTACTGTAAGTGGATTTCTCTAAGACATTTTGTCATTGTGACAAAAATTGACAGAAACAATAAAATGATCATTCATAGCATAAAAATGGGGGGTCTTCAGCAGCCTCACTTTTGGGTATCTATCCAAAAGACCACAAACAAAATCACAGTAAAGCCACCAGTACAACAATGTTAATCACAGTGCAATTTGTCATAGCTAGAATCTGGAACCAACCCAGATGCCCCTCAGTAGACGAATGGATCAGGAAAATGTGGTACATATACACAATGGAATTTTATGCCTCTATCAGAAAGAATGAAATTGCCCCATTTGTAAGGAAATGGAAGGACTTAGAAAAAATTATACTAAGTGAAGTGAGCCAGACCCAAAGAAACATGGACTCTATGGTCTCCCTTACTGGGAATAATTAGTACAGGTTTAGGCAAGTCATAGCAGAGGGTCACAAGAGCCCAATAGCTATACCCTTATGAACACATAAGATGATGCTAAGTGAAATGAACTCCATGTTATGGAAACGATTGTTATATCACAGTTGTAACTACTTTCAACGTCCCATGTGTATCTGTAGCTTCTATTGTTGATGATGTTCTTGTATCACCTTCCTGTGATTGTATATACACTATCTCTGTAATCTTATCTGAGTATATTGGAAACCGTGTATACTGGTATTAGAAGTAGGAAATTGAAAGGGAATACCAAAATTGAGAGACACAGGGTAAAAAAAGACAACTACAAAAGCAATACTTGCAAAACTGTTTGGTGTAAGTGAACTGAACACCTCAGGGGGGGAAAGGGAAAGGGGGGGGGAAGGAGGGGGGTATGAGGGACAAGATAACAAACAGTACAAGAAATGTATCCAGGGCTGGGGATATAGCCTAGTGGCAAGAGTGCCTGCCTCATATACACGAGGCCCTAGGTTCGATTCCCCAGCACCACATATACAGAAAACGGCCAGAAGCGGCGCTGTGGCTCAAGTGGCAGAGTGCTAGCCTTGAGCGGGAAGAAGCCAGAGACAGTGCTCAGGCCCTGAGTCCAAGGCCCAGGACTGGCCAAAAAAAAAAAAAAAAAAAAAAGAAATGTATCCAATGCCTAATGTATGAAACTGTAACCTCTCTGTATATCAGTTTGATAATAAAAATTAAAAAAAGGAAAATGATCTGTAAATAAAAGAAAATTAAATACTATAATCTTTCTACTTAAAAAAAATAGTTAAAATATAACCATATAAACAGCTCCAAATATGTAATCTTGATAGCATATGCTACGGTTCTACCTTTGTTAAAACTATTACTTGGTAAAAAAAAGTCACTGATGCATAATTATATTGATTTCCACATTACAAATAAAATTATATATGTATACATATACATATATAGTATTGATTATAAGAATTAGTTGAGAGTATGTTGTGTGTAACAAAATGTATTAATTCGTGAAATAGAAGTATCTTTGATCCAGAAACATTCTTATGATTTCATAGCCACCAAAAATAAAAATGCACATAAGGTTATGCCAAAAAGGCTAACTTATAGCATAGGATAGTGTGGATTATTTCACTGTGGTTCAGGTCAAATTCTTTTTTCCCTCACTATTTTGACTCATGAAAGAATAATGAGTAAAGAATTATTAGCTTTATAATTGATGTATTGTTGGAAATTTATTTTCATATATCATTAAATATAATTGTCAGAAAGTGTGGTCCATAACATAATAGGTAAAACATAATTGCAATCTGAGATATTGTGTTTGTATAATAAATCTATTCTTAGAGATAATAAAAAAATGGTGGGTCTTTGTTTAGCAATAGAAAAAAATTGTTCTGCACAACTCAATGTTAAGATAATGCAAAATACACTAAACAATAAGAGAAATATTTTCAAACACATTTCCTTTTAAAGACATGCAATAAAAATAGGTGTTTAAGCCACAGATTTCAAGAAACGTGGGGAAAATGGTATACACTTATCCAAATGCATTTTGTGTATGAATTTATGTATGTATTTCTAACATGAGAATGTGACACCAGAAGAAAAGAAAAAAACTAAAAACTATAGATTTTTTAATGTGACAAGTTAATATGAGATTTCTCTCGACATTCCTACTGATGTTCCACTGCGTTGAGCCTGCAAAACATCCAAGAAGAGCACCTAGCCAAACTTCATAGCACCCACAAAGATTTCTGGAAATTCTGTCTCTAGTTCTTTACCTTCCTTTCCTTCCTTCCTTCCTTTCTTGCTCCCTCCCTCGGTCTCTCTTTGCTTCATCCTTTTCTTCCTCCTTTCCTTCCTGGCTGTCTTCTTCTACTCTTTCCTTCCTTCCCTATTTAATTTGAGCTGAACTGGGATTGGACTTGGGGCCGCCTGAGGTCTGTACCTAGCCTGTTTTTATCAAGGCTAATGGCTCTACCACTTGAGGCACAAGAATTTCTGAATCCTTCAAACCTCACAGATTTTTGGCCCTGTTTGGATTTGAAGAGTAATCTTCAGCTCTCAGACTTCTTGAGGAGCTACAATTCTAGGAATCATAGAATGTTTTCTGAGGAAGTTTCTTGGAGATAATTCCCTCACATACATTCCTGTCTGGCTGGCTTCAAACTGTAATCCTCATATCTCAGCCTCCTTAGTAGCTAGGATTACAGAAAAGAGCCACTAGTGCCATGCTTGATTTATTTTTACTATTACCCTATAAATAGGATGATGAAGATACTTACCGAGGTGAAATAGTCCAGTTATATTAAAAATACATACATAGCAAAAATAAATTTATAGAAAATGTAAAAAAAAACTCTAACTTTTCAGGAATTTTACTTAATTCATACATTCTCTTAAAATAATAAGAACGTTAATATTCATAAAATGACACATTTGATAAATTGACATGTTAGTTGAAAACTTTTTATGGATGTTCTTAAAGATAATAAAATATTTGAAATAATAAAAATAGAAGTTGATAGCTTTAACAGAACAGATGTTGGACCCCGCAGATTAAGGGTGTGCGAATCAGTAGGAAATTTAGTAAGGATCGTGGAGCAGCTATGGATGTAACAATAGCAGCTAAAAGGTGAGAATTGATCAAGAGATATGGGCATATTGTTGGGAGTGGTTCCGCAAGACTAATAATACACTTCGTGGAGATATGCCAACATAAATACATCGAAAAATTATTTTCATTTTGGTAAAGTGACTTTGGAAGCAAATATGAATGCCCAGAGGGGGAAAAAAAGAAACAATCCCTTTGGAGCACTTTTTCATAGTTTTTCTCTGTTTCTTTCATTCTTAGACATTCCTTAAAGAATTAATTTAAAAGAGTTCTCTGAAGTAGACCAGTATGAGGGCTAGAAGGATGTGTATGAATATATACCTGTCCTCTATAGAAACCATCTTGCTCCGGATTTCTATGGTTGGTCTCAGTCAAAAAGTAAGACCCTAATTGAAAAACAACCTAAAGCAAAAAGAAGCATGGAGGTACTTTTCCAATAGTAAAGCACTTGCTGGGCAAGTGCAACAAGCTGAGTTCATACTTTAGAACCAGCATAGTATGAAATTCTGGGTGAAGTTTGAAAGAAGTATGCTATGTGAAATAAAATAGACACAAGCCAAGTGCGAGTGACTCACAGCTGTAATCCTAGCTACTCAGGAGGCTGAGATTTCAGGATCTCAGGTCAAAGCTAGCCAGGCAGGAAAATATGTGAGACTCTTATCTCCAGTTAACCACCAGAAAACTGGAACTGGTGCTGTCTGAAATGGTAGAGCACTAATCTTGACCTAAAGAGCTCAGGGACAGTGGCCCAGGTCCAGAGTTCAAGCCCCACATTGAAGGCGGGGTCGTGAAAGACACAATAGGACAGAGTGTATGATTCTATTTATATTAAGTTCCTAAAATATCTAACTACAGAGAGACAGAAAGTAAAATGGCACTTGCCAGGAGATGTGGAATTAGTGTTTGATGGATGCATCACTGTTAACTGGATAATGAAGTTCTGGAGGTGGCCAGTCATAGTAGTTGTATAACAACTAAATTATAAAGACCGATACTGAATTGCACAATTCAAAGTACTTAAATGGTAAACAAACAAACAAACAAACAAACCTGCATGCAATAGGCATACTCAGGATACTCATAATGATGTCATATATCATGAGTTACATCACTTCAGACAAGTCAATCATAATTCATTATGCATGATTGCCACGTCTGGAGCAAAGTACCACATGCAGCATTCTACTGTCTCTGTTAAAAATATATCCTATGAAAGAGTTAAGTGAATTAAAGGTAAAAACCATAGACTGAGGAAAATATATGTGAATCATGTATCTGTGAAAGCAATTATAATCAGACTATAAATCAATCTAAAAAATCACACTATTAAATTAAAAAAACAATGAAATGGGAAGGAATATCACTATTTTATCATAGAAGATTTTCAATGGCCAATAAGTACATTAAAAGATGTGCAACATTACCCATAAAGAAATGTAAATTTAACTTGACATGTAGTACATCTACAAATCATAGAGAATGATAAACATATGAGTCCAAAGCAAGTGGTGTCCATGATTTTAGCAAGTGGATATTTGACTCATTGTCCATAGAATCCGAATACAGTCCAGATATTCTGTAAAAAATAGTTTGTCATTAACTTAAGCACATATTTTGTAAAGACATAGCAATCAGAATCTAACCATCTATATATGCATCATTGTTATGGCTCAGATATCACTCAATTTGCCTAAAAATTGTAAGGCATGGATTCCATCTCTACCAGAACACCACCACAGAAAAGAATATATACAGATGAACTGAAACTTATCTTTCCATATCTGTATATAAGTTCTAGAAGTTTTACATATAATCACTAAAAACTGGAAATGAGCAATATTTCCTTCATATGTGACTACAAATTTATGGACCAACAAAAAGAAAGAACACATATACACAGTGTCCGGGGTACTAAGATTAGTTACAGTGATAGCAAAGGTAAAACCACATGAAGGGAATACGAGAGCAAAAGAAAGGTATGGTTTCACATGGCATGTTGACAATAACTACAACAATGATATACCACTTGCTCCTATAAGTTGGTGTAAACCAACTGTACAACTCATGGGGGAGAAGGAAAATGAGGAGGGGGGAGATGGGGAAAAATGAGGGAAGAGGAAACAAGTTGGGTAAGATACGTACTTGCCTTTCATATAAAACTGTAACCCCTCTGTGCTTCACTTTGACAATAAAGAAGAAAAAAAGAAAACATTCATTCACTTAAAAATGGATACATTTCACAAAGTGGAAATAAACAAGCCAAGCAGCAACATACAGTATGATTACATTTATAGAACATCCTGAGGAGATTAATTATAGGAATGAAAGTTGAGCAGTGGTGGCCAGATATTTGGTTAGAGCAGAGGCTTGCTGGACAAAAGGGAGTATGATAAATTTTTGAAGGCAAAATCAGAGACCAGTGTTATAAATACGATGGTAGGTAAAGGACTATTGCCTTGTTTTCAAGACAAGAGAATTGCTAAATAGCCCTGTCTGAAGTATATAGTCTTCTCAAAGCCTCCCAAGTACTGTGATTAAATTATATGCCATTATATCCTGCATGCATCTTTAAAATTACATGAAAGACATGTATCTTTTAAAACTTGTAAAATAATCCATTAAAAGAGAGCCTCATTAATGTTTTAACTAGTTACTTCACAAGATCAGTGTTCCAAGAACAGAAATTTGTCTCTCTTACTCCCTAGTTTTCAGGGACAGCTTTAATACATACAGTTATTGTATATCCAAGCTTTTTAACTATTAGCCAGACTGAAAACAACCAAAGTAACACAAAAGTGAAAATTAAAATAGAGAATAATACATAAACAAAATTTTGTACCAACTGCATGCGTAAAGTTAGTGTGCTTGAAAATGTATGTAAGAAAAGTAGACAAAAAAGGAAAGAAAAATGAACTAAAAATAAACCACTGTGATCAGTAGTACTTTAGGTAATAGCCATAATTTTAAGTTAGAAGAGAGTAATTTCTCCCTTTCTGGAATGTAAACTTTTACAAGGAATTGATGTATGGCAGTATATTGGTTATTAACATAGTCAAACACCACAAAGAACTATTTACAATTCAATCCTTTATGAAAAGTAAAGAAGTCTCTTTTTAATTCTTTAGCCCACTTATTCATGGGGTGGTTGTTTCTATGATGATTTGTTTTTGGGGGGTTAATTTTTTGAGCTCTAGATATATTTTTTCTTTTATTTAAATTTAATTTTATTGTCACAGTGATGTATAGAGGGTTTACAGTTACATAGTAAGGTAGTGAGTACATTTCTTGTCATACTTGTTTCTCCATCCCTCATTTTTCTTCCACCTTCTGTCCCCCACAGTCCTTCCCCCCCAAGTTGTACAGTTAATTTCCCACATATTGTCTTATGGGTACTGCTGTTGCATTGGTTCGCCCTTTATCTTCCCATTTTGATGTTCCCCTTCCCTTCCCTAATTCAGTTAAACATATATACAATACCCAGGGTACCAAAATCAAATACAGTGACAACAGTGTATACACCATAGGAAAGAAAAATTTAAGAAAAGATAAATAACTTCATCTAATACATTAAAAATAACAACAATGAAAAACCTCTTATTTCCATATCATGGAGTTCAGTTCACTTAGCTTCATTTTTGATCAGGCCCTTGTCTGTTGTATAGATACTGGAGATATTCTCCCAATCTTTCTACTTATCATGCTATGTATGTCCTTTGCCATGCAGAAGCTCTACAGGTTAATGTGATCCCATTTATCCAACCTTTCTTTGATTTGTTGTGTTTCTTAGGAAGTTTAGACCTGTGCCATGGACCCTATTATTTACACTAATCCTTCCTGTAATATTTTCAGGGTATCTGCTCTTACCTTGAAGTCTGTTCCCTTTGGAGTTGAGGCTGGTGCATGGTGATACATAAGGATCTAACATTAGTTTTCTACATATGTACAGCCAACCAGTTGTGGAAGAGGCTGTCTTTCTTCCATCTGATGATTTTGACCATATGTAGGATTATTTCTGGGTTTTCAATTCTATTCCATTGGTCCTCAGACTTGTTCATGTACCACTACTAGGCTGTTTTTATAAATTACATTTAGGTTCTACTTCACCCCAGTAAGAATGGCCATTATGAAAAAAACAAATAATAACAGATGCTGGCAGGGATGTGGCCAAAAGGGAATGCTACTATACTCTTGATGGCAATGTTAAGTGGTTCAGCCATGCTGGGAAGCACTATGGAGGTTCCTCCAAAGACTAACCATAGAGCTCCCCTATGATCCAGCAAACTCACTCCTAGAATTTACCGAAATGATCACAAGCAAGGCTACACTAAAGTTACCAGCACAACTATGTTCACTGCAGTATTAACCATAGCTAAGATATAGACCCAACGCAGATGCCCCTCAGTAGACGAATGGATCAGGAAAATGTGGTACGTATACACAATGGAATTCTATGCTTCCATCAGAAAGAATGACATAGCCCAATTCATAAGGAAATGGAGGGCTGGGGATATGGCCTAGTGGCAAGAGTGCCTGCCTCATATACATGAGGCCCTGGCTTCGATTCCCCAGCACCACATATACAGAAAATGGCCAGAAGTGGCGCTGTGGCTCAAGTGGCAGAGTGCTAGCCTTGAGCAAAAAGAAGCCAGGGACAGTGCTCAGGCCCTGAGTCCAAGCCCCAGGACTGGCTAAAAAAAAAAAAAAAAAACCACCAAAAAACATAAGGAAATGGAAAGACTTGGAAAAATTATATTAAATGAAGTGAGTCAGACCCAAAGAAACATAGATTGCATGGTTTCCCTCATTTGTAAAAATTTGTATATGTCTAGGATAATCCTAGCAGAGGATCACAATAGCAATGTACATAGGACCATAAACCAACTGAACAACTCATGGAGGAGAGGGAAAGGGGGGAGGGAGGATGAGGGAGGAAGTAACAAACAGTACAAGAAATGTACCCATGGCCTAACATATGAAACTCTGTACATCACTTTGACAATAAATAAGTAATTTTAAAAATAAATTAAATGATGCTAATCAAAACGAACTCCAAGATATGAAAATACGAGTTTTTTTTAATGGGCTTTGTGAAGTTATTTGTTTTTCCTTTCATTTTTTCCTTTGGTTCATCCACTATTATTGCTGTTTTTCATTTTGGTACCCTGTGTTTTTCAGATAAGTTTGTGTGATTTGGGTAAGAGAAGAGGAATAACAAAATGGTGAGACAAAGGAGGGACCAATGCATCAGTGATACAAGACACTATGTTGGAAATGAACTTTACAACTTGGGCAGGGGGAGCTAGGGGAGAGGGCAAGTGGCAGAAAATGATGGCGGGATAACACTCTTCAATAAGAAATGTACTCATTACTTATGTAACTGTTACCCCTCTGTCCATCACCTTTACAATAAAATATTTTTAATGAAACAAGACACAAAATCAGCTTATATCCTTCTGTTCAATATAAAGAAATAAAATTTGTGCTTTTTTCTACAGGCATCTTTCTACTGCACCTTATAGTATTCAGTATTAAGGCACTTACCATCCCTAACTCACTGTACAAACCAAAGATGCATAACTTTTAGACAGCAACCAAATGCAATCATAGACATAAGAAACGTTTTCTAAGAACTACTCATAAACCTTAATGAGTTGATAAATTATTGTGCACTTGAAGGTATTTTGAAAAAGTGAGGACAATTTAATCCAAGAGGAAAGAAGAGAATTTAAACTTGAGAGTTAAAACAAATTTCAACACAGTAGAGAGGAGAGAGGCAGCGAGTGAACTTGAGTTATATTGAAGAATCCTTGAAAAAAGTGAGAGAACTGACCAAGGAAAATAGATGAGAGGATTTGGGGTACAGCATAGGAAAAAATTTCAAAAACAGAGAAATTTTTCACAGGCAATGAAAACTATAATAACCAAACTGAAAATCTTTTTCACATTTCTGTCAGCTTAGGGAAAGGGATTATAGAAGAATAGGACTTCTTTTCCTATCAAGAGCTCTAATTCTAGGAACTTGGTAAGAAAAGGTAACTAAGAGAGTTCTCTTGACGGAGGCCAGAGCTAGAAGGAAGGAAAGTGGCACACCTACACTCTAAAGGAAGGATCCCACCATTATTCCTGGTGTATATGCCATCCAGTTACTTCACATCCAGAGGTGTCAATCACATTGGATTCTATGTGAGTGGTACACTCTGGAGTGGTGTAGATCACACAGGATATCTCAGAATGACAGTGCTGGCAAAACAACCACTTGTATGCCTTTGAAATAGTAATTCAGTGTTTTTATACTCATGGTCAGTATTTTTCCAAAGTCTATTTTACCAACATAACACATGTCCAGAAGTTCTTCATTATCTCTTTCTCCTTGTGTGTTGACTGTCTATTGTTTGAGTACCTACATACATTTTTTACAACTAATAATCTCAGTGTCTGCCTCTCTTTGGACATCTCTCCTTTGAATAAAAGTGCTATTGACTAATCAAATGTTGAAGTTTTTGTGCATTATACTACTCAGAAAGATGTATTTCACAGTATGCTAATCATGAAAGGCACCTTTCTAAGTAGAGAACTTCACACAATATGGCTGAAGGTGGATTCTGTGCCAGGGTGCTTTATTTATTTTTTTTATCACATAACTCAATCTTTCCTATGTACCCACAAACACTGTATCTCAAATCATTCACTAATTTCTTGACATCAATTATAGCAACTACATTTATATTACCTCACATTTACATAGACTACTTTCTCCTGCATACAAAGCTTTTTCCCTTCATCCAATTATTTAACAATTTTTAGTAAAAAAGAAGATAAAAATTACAATTCAATCTGAAAACTCAAATAATACTTACCTGGCTCAAACTAAAAATAACTGAAGAATACACAATAATTGTAGATATAAGAGAGAAAAGTGTGTAAAATGACATTAAAAAGACAATAACATTCAGGCAACATATGTTTCCTGACTGCATTGGGATCTGCACAACTTGACTGTCATTCACAGTTATTTCCTGGTTCATGCTATCACTAGAGATATTCTAGTAAAGTTTTGTGATTTAAAAGGCTAGATCATAACTATTTCCTTGCTAAGCAATCAGACCCTTTGTTGAAAGTCTAGTGATATGCATGTCAATTGCTCCTTCACCCATGGGGTCCTGATGATAATGTGCTAGCAGAAGTATAGCACTTCCTCTACCACATTGAGGCCTGTTAGGTAGAAGTATAGCTCCCACCTCTGCCCCTACAGTGATGTCATCCAAGCAAAGGTAAAGGACAATCTGGGCCAACCTCATAATGTCCCACTGTGGGCAAGGAAGAGGTGGCCAACTCAGCTTTTCATTATTTGCTGAGATGTAAGTTCAGCTTCCTATTCAATCCCATTGCTATAAGTGAAAGAGCAAAAGCAGAGTGGAAGTTGGTCTGGCTGTCTTCATTCCATTTTACCTTACTAACATGAGAAGTAGTGTGTTATCAAAGTGCTTACAGTAAAGTCACCCATAACTGCATGATTCAACATATAAACTTAAACCCATAAAATTCTTTTATTTCATTGTTGAATTCACTGTAATTATTTTATACAGCTTCAAAAGGTATACATCAGGTAAAGGGAATGATAAGATGACAACAATAAATGTCAATGTCTGTATATTTGGACTGGAAAACCAAATTATATCCAAGACACCAATCAGTTCTAACATTTTCTATGAAACTGAATTTTTTATAGTCTCAAAAAGATGTGTCATCTTCTTAAATTTAACCAAAAAGAACTTTATCCTTTACTTATTTTTGCAATGATCACTGAAGTAAAATGTTATATCACCTCACTGTCTGTATCCCACAATTCCATATGCCAAATAATATTCTCTCTAATTCTTTTATTCAGTAAACATTTAGACCAGCCACTGAGTGACTAAAATTTGCTGTGGTTATTTTAGAGTATTTTAGCCATGAGGCAGTCACGGACCCAGAATATCTTATAATTTCCTTGTGTTCACCTTCCAATTATTTTTACAGCCTATGAAACTATATGGTGATAAGCAGGACCTTATCTTTTAAGTTTCTGGCATATCCTTGGAAATGTAGAGGCATACATCTTACTAAGCCACCTACTGAAATGATTCATTGCTGTAGATCAACCTCTGATTTGTCCCTGAAGGGACAAATATGTCTCTCATACACAAATAACCTAATGATTACATTCAAAAGTAAGAAATTTTAAACCCCATAAATGACAAAAATGGGAATGTCCACATCATTACTTTTGTGGACTTCATTCCATAGAAAAAAAATTTTGTGACAGAAATAAAAGACACTGCCTGTAGTTAATGCAAGAATCTCATGAATTTTTATTCCAGTTACAAATTAACACCTGCTGGAAAATGTACTAATTCTTCATCCAATTGCAAATTAGTGATTGCAATTGCAACAGGGGTGCTAATTTTCACTTACTAAATGCTGGCTGTTTTTTAAACAAACTTTTATAAATGAAATTCTTTAACATCAATACTGAATTTTCACTGTTTTGAATTGAAGGTGGTTATGCTAATTCTAAGTTCCTACATAAAACCCAAACTGAAGTTTAAAAAAGTAAACTAAAATTATCAAAGAATGGCATTGCATATATTTGAGTGCATGTGTATATATATGCATATTAGAACAACTGTGTATGGTGTGTAAGGATGATTGTGCTTGTGTGTGTGTAAAAGACTTAAAATACTTAGACTTGAAAATACTTTCATATACTTTATTACAAAAGAGTAACTGACCTATGATTGAAGGTATATGAAATTATTCCAATTAAGATATTTATAAAATTATATACTCTGAATTTTATCAGATTAATAGAAATAAAATAAAGTGTTAACTTTAAGGAAATTATTTTTAATAAAAAGATGAATGTAAGAAGGTATTCAAATAATAATCAATGACTAATAAATCCTGTGTATATTCTATCTAGGTCCTTGAGCTTAAGTAACAATTATTTATATCACATTGCAAGAATAAAATTGTAACACAAAATAAATAGCTTTATATTTTATATTTATACAAACCTGCCAGATCAAAATTTCTTTAGAAGCCATAGAATCACCATGACAAAAGAACCTTTTCAATGTATTTGTATCACTCTTATACCTGTGCCATTTTTAACAAGAAATTACCAATGCTGTGACACTTTGAACATGATATGATATAAAGAATCATTAAAATAAGCTTACTTATAAGTAAATACCTGTTCATACACATAAACAGGAGATAAAACATTTGTGATATTACATATTTCTAAATCATGACATTAATATACCAACTATAAATGTGATGATTCAAAAGTGTCATCTGATCCATCAGTATGAAAATTCATATATCAAACTATTACATTAAATCAACCATCCCTTTCTCTTCTTATACATTACTATAGCTGCTTTGAGGTCAAAGGGTTCTACTGTATTTACTGAATCTAGATCATTAATGTGAGACTTTCATTGTATAAACCAGAAATCATGTTGGGAAATACTAAGGATGAACTACAATCACACATACAGAAGGGTAAAGCATAATAAGCATATGTTAGCATATTTGTCTATGGCATTTGACTACGTTATCTGCATGTGGGTGATATTTTATATTCAAAAATTAAAATTAAGGCTTACATATAATTGTGCAATGTAAATTGTGATGGCAACAACTTCTAGAGTTGTATAAATTCTTTCTGTAAAAACCTGATCACCCTAATTCTAGTTGTACAGAATAAAGATGGTTAAGCCAATAAATAGTTAAGTTTTTGATTCCAAGGAACAGGAAATAATAGAAGAAAACACTATTATGATTATTTATTAAAGGATTAGTTGAAATTCAAATTTGTGCTTCAATATTGCAATGAATGAGATGTCATGAGAGAAATATCAGCTTCACAAAACTAGGTCCTAGTAAAACTACACTATTTAAAACATAGACATTCTTAATTGAAGAGATAATTATGGAACTATATGACATGTATTCTTTTTTCAAAATTACTTGAAATATGCATCAGGCCACCAGGAAGTTAGAATTAAAGAAATATGTAATTT
Organism: Perognathus longimembris pacificus; assembly: GCF_023159225.1. Lineage (NCBI taxonomy): Eukaryota > Metazoa > Chordata > Mammalia > Rodentia > Heteromyidae > Perognathus > Perognathus longimembris. The sequence continues at coordinate 5,505,026 of NC_063188.1, read as the reverse complement.
ATATTTAATTGATGCATTAAAAGGAGAAAAGGAATCTCTAACAAGAAAAATCAAGAAAAGGAACCTCAAACAAGAAATAATGTTGAATCTACAATTCATGAAACCATAATAATAAATAACCCCCGACAAGTTATGTCACTCATGAATTCAAGCAATCATTTAAGGAAGACATTTTATCAGTTTCTTATAGACTTTTCCCAAATAAGAAGCAAAGGGAATAATTCCTAATTAATTCCATGATACCATCATGTTTTAATAATAATTCATGTTTATTTCAACAACAAACATCCATAAATATAGCAAACCTCAGCACATTCCTAAAATTTCAGAACTTGGAAGGCTGACACAAATAGATCATAATTTAAGGCTATCATGGACTATATAGAAAGATCTGGAGTCAAGAATATCTCAGTTAATATTTTAAAAAACTACATAAATAGAGGGAAAGAAAAATTATACAGTATTCACATTGAACTAATGGCTTCAGATTCATACTAAACCTAAGCATGCTAGAGAAGAGTATGATATAGTTAAAAGAAATCATGATTTGAAAATTGGAAACATTCATCTCATTTCTTGGAATTATGCAGGAAATTAAAATGTATTGGTTGTAATTGTTGGGAAATTATTAGCAATCCATGAATATGCAACAGCTACTTGCAGGAATATCTCTCTAAATGGGCATGTACTTGAAATCTTTAATGAACTTTATCTAAAGTATTTTATACTTTGACCTGTTTCCTCACAAATGAAACACTTTTATAGCAGAGGCTAGTGTTGCACATATATAATCCACAATGCAGAAAGGAGGCAGAAGCAAGATTGGCAGTTCAAGGACTGCATATGATACACAATAAATTGGAGGCAAATCAGAGCAACATATTCAACACCACTGCTATTTTCCCCTAAATTAAAAAGAAAGATTTCTTATGAAGTCAAAATACTACTTGAAATACAATACAGCATGGCACAGGCTTGATTGCCAGTTATTTGCTGATTAAATAGCAGTCCTGATTTTGTCCTAAACTCCATACATATGTGAGTCATTCATTTATTCTCTAATTAATTTCCACCCATTTTGTGTTTAAAATTGACTATCTACTATGTATAAAAGTGTCCGGAACTTGGTATTTAAACATGATGTACTACCCGACACCCTTTTCATTTCATCAAGTTATTTGTTGAGGTTGATAACCCACTTGTTACAAGGGGTCATAATAATGCAACATTTCCACACATTCCATGAACTGCTGTGACCAAGGTAATATGGCAAAGAGTGATGGGAGACAACTTCTGGGAATGCAGCATGTAGGACTCTGCCATTCACCTGCCAGAGATTTTCTTCATGTGTTAGCTTTGGTAAAGAAATATGGTAGTGTTGATAAATATCATATTTTAAGAAACTGAAAGAAGGAATTGAAAGATTGGTTCTAGCCAACATCTATTAAGAAATTCCCTCATAGGGAATAATTAGCACAGGTTTAGGCTAGTCACAGCAGAGGATCACAAGAGCCTAATAGCTATGCCCTTATGAATGCATAAGATAATGCTAAGTGAAATGAACTCCATGTTATGGAGACGACTGTTATATCACAGTTGTAACTACTTTCAACATGCCATGTGAAACCATAGCTTCTATTGTTGATGATCCTCTTGTATCCCCTTCCTGTGGTTGTACCTGCACTATCACTGTATCTTATCTGAGTACATTGGAAACTGTATATACTGGTATTAGAACTAGGAAACTGAAAGGGAATACCAAAATCGAGAGACACGGGATAAAAAGACAAACGACTCCAAAAGCAATACTTGCAAAACTGTTTGGTGTAAACCAACTGAACAACTCATGGGGGGAGAGGGATGGAATGAGGGAGGAGGTAACAAAAAGTACAAGAAATGTATCCAATGCTTAACTTATGAAACTGTAACCTCTCTGTATATCACTTTGACAATAAATAAGAAAAAAAAAGAAATTGGACCCATGAATAACATATTCAAGCCTGGTGCCAATGGTGCTTGTCTGTCTGTAGTCCTAACTAAGTAGGAGGCAGAGATCTGGGGATTGCAAGTGGAGGCTCCTCTGGAAAGAAACAGCCAGCAAAAACATGGCTGGATATATGGTTTTAGTGGTAGATTGCCAGGCATCAGAACACAAGCTAAGCAAGCATGTGGCCCAGAGCTCAAACCCTAGTATCATTAGAAAAAAAGAAGAAAGTTATTGGAAAAAAATGTATATGGGCATATCTATTCCCTAAGTTTTTTGTGGAAGACCAAAATTAACACTAATGAACTAAAGTTATGAACAAGTATTGGGGAGAATGAGAATCGGTAGTTACAACATGCCTGGGATATATAGCTAGACTGTCTGAAAATTGATAGGCAAGTTTCCTTAGTGGTAAAATTTCAACCAAAAAGGTACTCAAGTCAGGTTGTGGGTGCTTTGAGCTTCTTTTACTCACTTTTGTAGTGAGACTCTGAAGCCAAAAGAACCAATGCAACATAGATACTCATTGACATTATGTTGGATATAATCTTACAACTTGAGGAGTAGGGGAATAAAGAGAGGTAAGTGGGAAATAATGACGGATGGGGTAACAATGATTAAAAACATATGGGCTGGGGATATAGCCTAGTGGCAAGAGTGCCTGCCTCGGATACACGAGGCCCTAGGTTCGATTCCCCAGCACCACATATACAGAAAACGGCCAGAAGTGGCGCTGTGGCTCAAGTGGCAGAGTGCTAGCCTTGAGCAGGAAGAAGCCAGGGACAGTGCTCAGGCCCTGAGTCCAAGGCCCAGGACTGGCCAAAAAAAAAAAAACAAAAAAAACAAAAAAACATATGTACTCATTACCTTACTTACATGACTGTGACTCCCGTGCTCATTACCTTTTCAATAAAAATAAAATTAAAAAAACAGAAAAATATTTTTTAAAAATATTTTCACCTCACTATGTAATCAGCAAGGCAAAGCTTATAGGGTGTCAGTTTGGCTGATTTTGAAAGTGATTCACAGGAATTATAAACTTGAAACAAACAAACAAAAAATTCTTGAAAGAATCACAGAAATATTAAAGGCTGCCTCTCCAATCACTGGCCCAGAGTCCATTCTGGACAGAATCATTTCATGGAACTCTCCCATCTAAACAGCAAGCACATGGGATCACTTCAGGAAAACATCTCAACACCCTGGTGGGAACAGCATCCTACCACAGAATAACCACAATACAAGACCTGGAAATTCAGTGTTTACTATTTACCGTGGTGGATTTTGTTTTCCTATTTGGCATCTTATTCCTTTTTACTTTCTTATATTTTCTTGGGACAGGAATATATTCTAGGTCCATTTTGATAAGGACCATTCTTAATGTTTAGGTCAGATTTCTTATATGTCCTTAGTTTTCACCCTGAATCAAGTAGCAGCTTCAGTGAAATTTTTCAGAAGACTCAAATTCATTTTACCTAGAAAATATTTTCCATCAAGCACACAGTGGAATCCTTTGTTTTCTGCCCTGGGCCCTTTCTGAGGCCATAGATTGAGGCAGTGGTTAGAGTCTACGAATCTACAAGGTCTACACAAAAATTCAGAATTGTTACACACTCTTTATCTCCCTTCCCCACAAAGTCAACTTTCACACAATTACTAATAAGAACCAAGTCTAAATGTTTTTCTCTGTCAAATCCAAAGCAGGTACCTATGAGGAACATCTTTTTTTTCTATTAATCCATGATCCATATACCTAATATTTTTGGATTTATTACATTAGCCTCTGTAAATTTTCTGTATGTCTAATATTTCAGAATAAAAGGAAAATACAAAGATTTAAGTTATTTAATGTAGAGAGAATTGTTCATCTTGCTGACCATGAGTTTTGTCAGTGGATATTCCCATACCCATTGTTTAGAAACTATTACCAATAGTGATAGGATTAAAAATTGACTGAATAATTTGCAACACCTATCTGTCAAAGATAATTACAGAGGGAGTTGAAATAGAGGGACATTTAAAGATAATAAAAGAATATTTTGCAAAGTTATATGCAAATAATTTGAAGAACTAAATCATGTGGAGTTACTCATTTTAAAAACAGTTTTCAAAATTTGTCTCAGGAGAAAAACAAAACCTACACTAATTATAAGAGAGGAACTGGCCAAAATCAAAACAACTCTCCTCAGACAAACCAAAACAATACATACATGGATACATACATAAAAGCAAGACTAAGAAAGTTTTAGAGGAAAGTCATACAAAATACTTAAAAGCAGATTATGCCAACATAACTAAAACTATCCCAGGATTTTTTAAAGAAAGAAAAGTTCCAAATCTGTTTTATACTTTTTTCACCTAGTCTAGGCAGGTATTGCAGCATTGAACTGATGATTACATTAAGAAATACCTCATTACTAAATGAGGTTTTCTTCAAGATGCAAATAGGATTCAATATTATGAATACATTAAGAAAATGCATCATTTTAATAGCATTAATATGAATCATAATGAAAAGAATCATTAAAGAAAAGAATCATTTTCTCACCATAAATGCATAATGGGCTTCGGCACCAGCACCCATTCATTTAGAAAACTCTGTAAAAAAATTCTTGATAAAATTGCAATTATCTGTGTATATCTGTGCACACATACACAATACACATATGCATCAACTCAATACTTTACTTATCACCAGGGAAGCATTCAAAGCTCTGTCACAACAATAAAGAATAACATGAAGACCAATAATTTCTACTTATATTTCCTATTATTTTTGTCATAAATGCTTACTTAGTAATATTTTAAAATATGTTGTGCTATATTATTTTCTAGTTTCTTACTAATTATTATTTTATTGCATTCAATAGGATAATCATGTCATAATTTACATTGTTTTGAATTTATCAAGTTTTGTTTTTGTTTCAGATAGTTGATTGTTACAATATCTACATATGTTGGAAACAAAGTATAAAGTGCTATTTGTACATGAAAGCTCTTTTTTATCCATAGCATTGCTTAGGGTTTGACCTGAGAATTATTTGCTAAAAGTTTTATTTGCTTGATAAGAGAATTTAAATGTTTTATATGATTCATATGCTGCTATCTTCCCCTCCTGTCATTTTCTGGATTTTCTGTTAGTATTGCTGCTCTGATACTGCATATGTTACTTAAAGATTCACTGTATCATCACTATGCTTTATAGCCATTAGCCTCAGAAAACACATTTCTCATTTACGACATGTTGGTCTACATTCTGTGTTGTAATGTTTCAAGGCTGCAATCCAAGTTTTCATCTTATTTGATTTTGCCTAGGATAACATCATCTATACTTGTTAATGAGCTTGGTAAATTTCTTTGTTGCAAGTATTCCGTTTACATATCACATGCTATGAGAGTTGCAAAGTTAATATACCTTAAAATACTTTCCTCTTATGATTATAATTTATTCTTTTTAACTACTTGTTTTTCATTTAGGGTTCTATTATATGTATATTGTGACGATTAATGATTTATGCCAGAACACAATAAAACTCTCAAGTAAAAAATATGGCTGAAGAGTTTGATCATATGTCAGGAGGAAATGGATGACCTGAAAGAGTCAGAACTTGCCTAGCAAACACATTCCAATACGGGAATAAAAGGAAAAGGAAAAGGATATGAAGGCTTTCTAGGCTCAGAATACTTTAGAATCACTAAAAATAAACTTATTTTTAAAAACAGGCAAGGTTTATTTGTTGAAAAGAACTGAAACCAGAAAGGGTTTTTGCATAATCCAATTTGTAGGTAAGTATTGCCAAGGTTGAAAAAGTAGATAATAAAACTCATTCACTCACTTTGTAGCTGTGTCTTCCTATGGGTGCTTTTGCTGCCTGCAATGATTCTGATTCTTATTAAATTTGTTTAGTAATAATACATTTGTGTACTGTTCTCTCTCTTTGAGTGAAATATATTCTTTGGAACTTTCAGGACGCTATCATAGTTTGCAGGATTGTAAAGGGCACAGAGTTTCTTTCTCCAAGGCTATAAAATTTTGTCTTTGAATCTTGCTGTGTTAAAAATGATCAAAAAGACTGAGGCCAATGACTCATACCTATAATCCTAACTATACAGGGGGCTGAGATCTGAAGGTTCATAGTTTTAGGGCAACCCAGGAAGAAAAATCCATAGGATTCCATGTCTAAAATACACAGCAAAAATTTTAGTCTGAATTCATGGTTCAAGCAGTGGAGTACAAGTGTTGGGCAAGTAATATGAGCCACTTGGAGGCTCTGAGTTCAAGTTTCAGTTACAAAACTACAACAATGAATAGGGTCATGTACTTCTGCAATCCTGTGGCTCTTCTGAACTTTCATATTAGCATTTCTTCTTCATCTTGTTTGCTTATCCTCACTGAACTTTAGCATTAAATCAATCGAGCCTTTGCTTTTGTTCCTGAGATGTTTTGGAATTATAACAAGTTATTATTTTTGTAACTGTGAAACATTTGTGAATATTAAGAATGGTGTTTTGAATTTTAATCTAAAGAAGACTCTTGCAAAAACAAAGCTCAAGTAATAAAAGAATTGTATATCATTTGGAGTCTGTCAGACACTTGAAAGACCAGGGTACCATGGATTACAATAATCAGTTCTAAAAATAAAGGCAGAAAGCAATAATTAACCACATCATGTCATTTTTGATCATGGGTTGTCATCTGATGATGCTGTGTCAACATGTTCAAAATATGTCTCAGTGTCTGCTACAAGATAGTAATTTACCTATAGATACTCAGGGATCTACTATTCCAACATGGATTTGAGAACTCAGAAATAAACACAAAAACATGATCAATGTTCTCAAATGCAATTGCTTCTAATAAAAATTTTCCCAATACAGAAGGAATTAATCATCAATGTTTCTTTCAGAAAATGAGTAGGATCCCTTTGACATACTTCTCTCTTTTGTTAATGTAATTAGTAGAATTGGCCTTCTGGCCTGTGGCATATGAATTGGTCTATACAAAGTCATATATTTCTTTACCTTGACTGTCTTATACAATTTATACTCTCTGAGATTCAGGATATTTTTCTTCCTTCCTGGAAAGAAAGATTAATAATACAAACAGTACAGACTATTATAGCAAAAAAAAAACCCATCTACTACAAGGTGACAAATAGTTGTTTGATAGATTTTAAGTATAAGCATCTAATAATTTCTTATAGAATTTGTCCCTGGAGTTCTCTTTCCAATGTCATTTTCCTATCCTAGCCCCTCCTCAGAGGCAACCACTGAGTTTTGTGGTTACCAATCCATGTTTTTGTACATAAATACTATAACTGTGATATATACTATATATTGCTGATATATGCGATTTTTCTCTAAACCATAAAAATTATATCTATGCAAATTATATCTTCCATAAAATTGATAGATCTCCCCAAATGAGATTTTAGAAATATATTGTGTTGATTAGAAAAATAGTTTATTATTCTTATCTATTCCAAAAATATCATACCTCATGAATTTACTAAACTTTTTGTGTATTTTATTATAGATGTATATTTAAATTATTTCTACTCTTAGTTACAAACTGCAGCATTTCGAGGTGCATCAGTGGCTTAAGTGGTAGATCATTTGAACAAAAGATCAGGGACAGCACCCAGGCCCTAAGTTCAAGCCCCAAGATCAGTACACATACAAAAAACACCATACTGTCCTGTGATGAAAGTGTAGGACATGTCTCTGAATTCACATGGGAGAATTTAGGATACATATCTATAAATGAAGTTTCTAAGTTATAGTGTAATTATATAATCAGTCAGAAGAGTGCACAGAAGATTGGAATTGCTATTTCTTGATTGTAATTTTTATCTGTCTGCAGAATATGAAATAATATTTTGCTTATGTTTGTACTTACATCTGCCAATCACTACAGCCATATATTATCTCTGCATACATTTATCTACCATTAAAATTTTCTAATATGAATTACTTATTTTTACTTATTGGCTGTATTTCTCTACAATTGCTCAGATTCTTCTAATTCATTTGCAGATTTTTTTCATGTACCTTAAATTCTACTTTTTTCTTCATTTATAATCAGGCTAGGAGTCTTTTATTTAACTGGGCACAGTGTCTGTTGGCCACCACCGGGATGGTGAAGAAAACCTTTTTCCTTTATTTAATGTATTGGAACTGTCATCTAATATATCAACCCTTCATCTTTTAATTTTTCATGTTATCATTTTATCACAGATAGGTTTTATATATGTACTCAATAACTGTTTCTAAAATATTTTCAAATGAGTCTTGTTTATAAGATACTAACAAATATTTCTTATGTGTTTGTAGTTATTGAACATGTTTAATGCTTTGTGATCCACGTTTGGGTTAAAAATCACTGGAATTTTTATTTCCTTATAGTTTGTATTGGATGGACTCTAACATTAGCTTTTATTTGCCACTCATCTGATAATCAGTTGCTAAAATATCACATACTAAGTCTATTTTTTCTTTACTAATTCTAATACTACTTCTGATTCATAAACATTATGAATTATTTATGTATTCAATTTTAACTATTAAATTGGAAAAGTAATTTATTTGTTTTATTCTAAAGAGTTTCTGGAAAATCTGTGTCTATGGACCAAAAGTGAAAACTTTGGTTTTTAACAATCACCCACTGGTTTCAAGGTAACTATCTGTGAAGTTAATTTTGAATTAGGTACAAAAAAGTTCTCATTATACTGTGCATAGAGCAGAGACATTCACAAATTTTGTGGCCTATATCTAGATTATAAGCCAAAGGTCACTGACCAGAAATGTCACTGAGCAAAGTACATAACATTTCAGAGCCCAATTTATCATTCTATTAAGTGGTTATAATAGAATTTCTAAGGCAGGTAATACATGTGGTATATGCAAAATTATATTAGACCTAATCCCCTGTGAAGGATTAACTTTTATAGTTGCATTTAACCATCAGAATTTGCTGAAAAGTTGCTTATAAACAGACTTCTTCAAGTTGCCCTTGAGAATTGAGTACTAGAAGTCTAGATGGATGGAAATAAGAGTGTATCTCAGTAACATTTTCCTAGGGGAATTTGTTATTCCCTGTCAAAGAGGCTAGAATCAGTACAATTGGTGTAAAGTGTCACTACATATGAGTAAGCAAGTTTCTCTTTGAAATTTTCTTAATTAGAGAAACTTGCTTAGAAATTGCCATTCAATGACCATTTAAACAAACCTGGAAAATACTTTGGAAGAGAATATTGTACAATATGTTTTTTAAGTAAGTTAGTGACAAAATATGAGATGTCTCTCAGATGTCCATGGACTGATATTCTTGGGAGAAGATGGAATTTGTAAAAGGTAAAGTCTACTGGGAGGCCTTTGGGCCATTGGAGACATGCCCTTGAAGGATAGTGTGGGATAACTGTCATCAAATCACTCTCTTGAAGTGAGGCAAGTGGATTTGCCATGTTACCACATTCTTATAGCAATGGGGATGATCTAGCATAGTCTGGAAACTCAACAATTATGAGTCAACATAAAGCTTTAAGTAACCTTTATAAGTTGACTATCTCAAGTACTATTTTATACTGACATAAATCTGTCTTTGATAGTCAACTTATTATTTAAAACTATAAAAAATAATAGTGTTTTCAAATACAACATATACACAATGGAATTTTATGCCTCTATCAGAAAGAATGACATTGCCCCATTTGTAAGGAAATGGAAGGACTTGGAAAAAATTATATTAAGTGAAGTGAGCCAGACCCAAAGAAACATGGACTCCATGGTCTCCCTTATTGGGAATAATTAGTACAGGTTTAGGCAAGTCACAGCAGAGGATCACAAGAGCACAATAGCTATACCCTTATGAACACATAAGATGATGCTAAGTGAAATGAACTCCATGTTATGGCAACGATTGTTATATCACAGTTGTAACTACTTTCAACGTCCCATCTGTATCTGTAGCTTCTATTATTGATGATGTTCTTGTATCACCTTCCTGTGGTTGTACCTACACTAACTTTGTAATCTTATCTGAGTATATTGGAAACCATGTATACTGGTATTAGAAGTAGGAAATTGAAAGGGAATACCAAAATTGAGGGACACAGGGTAAAAAAAGACAAACAACTACAAAAGCAATACTTGCGAAACTGTTTGGTGTGAGTGAACTGAACACCTCATGGGGGGAAAGGGAAAGGGGGAGGAGGAAGGGGGGTATGAGGGACAAGGTAACAAACAGTACAAGAAATGTATCCAGTGCCTAACGTATGAAACTGCAACCTCTCTGTACATCAGTTTGATAATAAAAATTTAAAAAAAATAAAAGATAAAAAAATGCAAATTCCTACAACACTGCATTTGCTCAATTTGTTCAATTCATTTATTCAGAGAAACCACAATAACTCATTCCATGTGGCTTATATTTCACTCATAGCAATCTTATTAATATTACTTCTCCAATGAAATCATATCAGGAAAACAATGAGATTAGAAGAAATTCCTGCTGGGACTAGTTGTAGATAATGGAATTGCAGACAAGAATTTGCTTGTGGAATCATATAAAATGATGAATTGTAATCACTTTAAGAGATACGGTTGAAATAAAATTGCATGTGGAAGTAAAGAACACATTTTCCATTAATTCAATCACATATGCAAATTTAAATAGCCATCATAAATACACTTATTTCCAGTTTTCATGTCTGTAAACTGTATACAATACTTTCCGATTATGCATAAATATAGTTCCTATATTATCTATGTTGCCCATCTGTCATGTCCATTTTCTAGGAAATTCTGATGACATATAAAAAAGAACTATTACTATAAACTTACTCAATAACAAGGAAAATACAACTGAACTCAAAAGAGTTTATATGTTTAGGGATCAGGAAAATATAATCAAGCATTTTCACTCTCCTCAAATCTAAAGGCTCTTCTGCAAACCTAGGTATCTAATTCTTGCAAGAAAATGACCTCTTGTAATTTGCTGAGTAAATGTTCCTTACTCAAAGTCAATTCCAGCAACCTTTGCACTGGTTGAATGAGTGCAAGTTCAGGAATTTTTCATTTCTCCTTTACTTGTCATGAATCCTCCATTTTCAACTACCACACATGATATGTCAAATGAAACGAAATCAATTACCACAGCATCTTCAGTCCTCCAGGAATGTGTTATGCTTTGTGGCTTGAAACATGAATGAATCTAATGCCCAGAAAATTAAATGACATAGACAATCAAATACAGAAAGAAGTAAATACCTTTCTCATCAGGGCTCTTTGCACCAGTTCATATGCCCGTTCCAGACCCAGACACACTTTCACAGCCACTTCCAGAAGGAAGAAAAAGGGAGATTATCTGTTGACATAGACTTGAATAAATCAATTGCATGTATATATAATATTATATATACTAATTAAATCAACAAATTAATGTTTAGCATTACTAGAATGTTATATAGATATATTAACTAAATCAAGGAATTGATGTTTAGCATTACAACAGGTAAAAAAATTCATTAATCTTTAAAGATTCACTAGTGTCGCTTGAGGATTTCCAAGCAGTTCTAAGTCTCATTAAACGCATCTAACTTATGCAATTCAGCTACACATGCAGAAACCAACAGCAGAATTTTTTAGTACTCAGTATGGCAGATTTTATGCTTGTTCTTCCAAAGCTTTTTGATTGTTGTTGCTTAGTTTGAAATTTTAAATATCATGTGTGTGTGTGTGTGTGTGTGTGTGTGTGTGTGTGTGTGTGTGTGTGAAAATGGAACCCAAAAGCCATGTGGGTTTCAACTAGTGCGTCCTGTAGCTTAGTATGCAGCATATGCTTGCTGTGTTGTCATTGCAATCTTTATTTTCTTTTGTATATATGAGAATCTCAGGTACATAGTTCTGTACTCCTTAGAAGATACAATATTGCCACTTACCACTTACAGCTCCACAGTACTTTATTTACCTTATGTTCAAATAAACCTAGTAACTCATAGTCTATCTCTTGCCCGCCAGAAATATGCATAAAATGAATACTAATCTTGTTGGAGTGCCTCTCCAACTTGGGTTCATATTGAGATAATTTGAGGAGCTGTAATATTATTGAAGTCTCAGCCCCGAACTCTCTTCCTGTTTGCAACTTAATTTGCTTGGGGATTATGGTCTGTTTATTACGATACTTACTTACTGGACTCCTAAAGGACATGTACTCATTTTACATCTACACATTAGAAAAGCTTGACAGAGATTTTGAGAATTCACACTGCCCAAAAAAAGGTAAAACCTGATGTCAACTAAATAAGAAAATTTGAGGGTAGGGTCTGAAATAGAATTTAAAGCTGCAGTTGGTTGGAAAGAAGAGTGAAGGCTGACAATCAATTTAGATTCAGTTCTTTGTCATACCCGTTAATTGGAACATAAGCCACCAGTATAAGACTGAGGAGTATTATTTTAATGTATGCAATCTCACATTTGAGTGTAAATACAGTAAATTCTGGTCCAGATAAAGAGTCTAGAGAATACATACTCAATAGGGGATATATTGAATTAAATTAGCTATGCATTATAAGATGCAAAATCAGATATCATGATTAATAAAATATATGAGTTAAATACATTAATATATACCTAATATACTATATAATTTGCAACACATTTCATTTAAAGTTGGTAATATATGATACTAATGTAATGAATTTTTTCAGGCCCTCTGAAATTTACTTTTCATACTACTATTGAGATTAATGGTGGCAGGCATATATTTAAGTGGTGCAAATATACATATATGTTCTTTAACCCATTATTCATACCTCTATTATATATTTCCATTTCTAAATGGAGTATCTAGAGGTGACTTCCTCTACATGAATTTATAATAGAAGGTATAATAAGCACTTCCTTTAGTGACATCAACAATTCATTTTGCTCTTCACTCACTGTGACTATAGGCAAGTGTTTACCCTGATGTGCATGGGTTGGGTAATTTGAAGTGTAAACCCTGCCAGCTGTTTATGTTTTAAGAACTTCTTGGGTATACATTATAACCTTAATTCATACTATCTCCCCCTATTGCTAGCAACTGATAATCACCCTATTCCAATTTACATTATTTTAAGCTTTTAAGGAATTCAAAATAGCACCGTTTTCTTAGGGATGCTAGGGGATTCTTAAAGGGAAATTAATCTCTCTTTACAACATTTTATCTAATTTATTTCATTTGATTTATTCATATGACAGTTGGTCCGAAGGCTGTGGGTTATTGTTAAGCTGATTTATTCATATGAAACATTCTATCTGACCAAGCTCAGGAGATAGAGACAGAAAAACAAAAGCACTTAGTCAATTACAGCTGCCACTGCTTCTTAAAACATAACCTATACTTTGTGGAACATTCCACTTAGTAGGCATATTTTATTGCTACTTATGACAAAACATAAAATAAGCTTCAGCTATTGGAGATATGGATGAATGCATTAAGAAAGAACTCAAGGTTAGATAGAAGTCAACCATTTTCAAAAGGTATTAATCAAAAATCAATATTTTGAGCAAAACAAATTGACTCATTATGAAAAGCAATAAGAACTCAAAAATATTACTTAATGTGCAGGCATCTTTCCAATTATCAATTTAGTAGTCATGGAATATTTAGTTTTAAAATAACTTCACCGAGTTTGCAGTGTTTAGAGAATGTGAAAGAATATTGCTATCTGTATTTTAGTACAATAAGAACACTGTTTAAGGAAAATACACACAGTAAATTTTTTATTAGAAAACTATTTTAACTATTTGTTGTAGCTCATATTAAACTGACAGCAAACATTAGCCAATGTCTTCAGAATGCCAAAACTTTGTCAATAAAAGTAAACATTACACAATTATAACATATGTAAAAGCAGCATTCATGTATATGTTTTGTGATATTATGAACTTTATTTATGATTTATATACATGTCCTAAAAGATCCATAAGTAGACAGACTGAAAATATCTACATATACACTTTGGTTTCTAAAGCAAAAAAGATTTTTATCAGTAAATAAATGTGAAGCCAAGGTCTTTCTCTCGGTAGGCAGGTCATTAACCACTCAGCAATACGTCCAGCCTAAAGCAAACCACATTGTATTATGACAAATAATAATACAAAGAGGAGTTTGAGCAGTTTAAAATTTATCTTAATATTGCAGTGAATTTCATTTTACCATGGTACATAACAATAAATGAATCATATCTGAAAGAGGCCAAAGATAATAGGACTTAGGGAGAGTAACTGATTACACAAAGACAATAACAATGAATGCATTCTGTTCAGAGAGATGTAGGAGCCAACATGCATAGGAATATGAGAACAGACTCTGAATAACTCTTCCCAATACCAAATTCAGTGATATCATGGTGTTACCTTGTAATTCGCTATGGTGGCAATCTTTACACCAAGGAAACTGAGAAATTATATGCATGAATAATAATTATTTATTTTTTCTCATCCTTATCCACACACCACTAGTTCCTGGCATTAGCTACTTACATTTTGACTAGATTCAGAAGAATGTGCAGGCAAAAAGAGTATGTTAAGAGAACCACAGATTAGCATTGCAGAGAGGCATGGCAGATAAATGTGAAGAATTCATATTGAAATAACATGTTTACCTGTGCTCTGCCTATTCACTGGGGATTTTTTTTTTTTTTTGCCAGTCCTGGGCCTTGGACTCAGGGCTTGAGCACTGTCCCTGGCTTCTTCCCGCTCAAGGCTAGCACTCTGCCACTTGAGCGACAGCGCCGCTTCTGGCTGTTTTCTGTATATGTGGTGCTGGGGAATCGAACCTAGGGCCTCCTGTATCCGAGGCAGGCACTCTTGCCACTAGGCTATATCCCCAGCCCCTCACTGGGGATTTTTAAACATGCAATGGAATAAATGATAAAGGCCAAAAAACACTACAGCAAAAAGAGAGCCTAGAAAATAAGAGAGTCAATGTAAATAACTAACTACTTAAATGGCATAATTAAGGAAACTTTCCATCAAGAGAAAGTAATGGAATGCTTTATGAGAATTTTTACCTCGTAATTATTTATTAACATATACTAGTTATCCAAGTAAGAAAATTCACTTTGACTTTTTTTTGTTTTGTTTTGTTTTGGGCCAGTCCTGGGCCTTGGACTCAGGGCCGGAGCACTGTCCCTGGCTTCTTCCCGCTCAAGGCTAGCACTCTGCCACCTGAGCCACAGCGCCGCTTCTGGCCGTTTTCTGTATATGTGGTGCTGGGGAATCGAACCTAGGGCCTCGTGTATCTGAGGCAGGCACTCTTGCCACTAGGCTATATCCCCAGCCCTCACTTTGACTTTTTAATACACACAAATTATCCCTATCAATTTCAATCACTCTGGCACGCACCCCCCCCCCATTTCCCCTACATTTTTGTGTGTATGTGCTGGTACTAGGGCTTCAACTCAGAGCTGAATATGTTGCTTGTTTTTCTTTCACTTATGACTGGCACTATATCACTTGAGCCAAAGCTTCTTTCTTGTTAATTAGACATAGAAGTCTGGAGGATTTTTTTTTTTTTTGCCCAGTTGGTTATGAATATCAAGTCTCAGTTTTCAACATCCTAAGTAGTTAAGATTATAAGTGTGCACAACCAGTGTTCAGTCCCCTCTATTCACAGTACTGACAACCTCATATTGTTACCTCGGGTGCTAATGCCTAAATTTAGCTGACACCACTAAAAGGTGAAAAAAGTCTCAAAAAAGTAAATAGTAAATTACCCAAAAATGAAAGAAGTTATTTTTCATTAAAAAAAGAATCAATACAAGACCAGAAAATTGCACATTATTTAGGAAGAATTTCTCAAGGATTGGGAAACCAGATTTATACAATTACCTCTTCACACTCCAAAAAAAAGACAGTTGTATGACAAGCAAAGATGGCTAGTAATGCATAAGTTTGGTGTTTAATTACATCACAAGACAGAGTGAAACACTAAGAGAAATAAGATAATTAGTGAAAAAGAGTTCTAGACAGTAGAATTAGAAGATCATATTAGAAAGAAAATTTACATAACCACTGCTGAAAATATAACATGACTTGATGGAAAAATATAAAGATTATAGCAAACAAAGCAAACTTGCAAAAGAGAGAGAGAATTATTAAAAATTATACCTTAATTGAAGAGAGCTCATCCAGAAGTGATTCTCTGCAAGGTTGAAGCAAGTGTATAATGGCTAAGGCAAGACAGAATGTTGGAATAAAAAGGATACACAGTTTCTTAAGAAAAAAATGGTTAGCAACATCTAGCATGAGAACCCAAAGAGGAGTAGAATTGCTGAAATTCACAGATAAGGGAAGATACGCTTGGACATTATGAACAAAGAACAATTCATTTACAAAGAAGGTTTTATTCTCTACCAGTAATGGCAGATGGATACCAGATTCTACTGCTCATAAAAAGAAAATCTGAAAAAGCTAGCAAAATGTAAGAAAGAATTGTTTGTAGATGTGAAAAACAATTTGGGCTTGTGATCCCCAAAATAAGGAAAATAAATGAACGGAGCACTAAAAGCAGTTCACTTATAGGCCTAAAATCACTTCTAGACCACAAGACCATAAGGTAAAATAAAAAGTAAAAATTGTGGTCTTAGACAATTTCAGATTTTTGGGGAGGAATAAATCTTCACAAATAATAGAGCAGAAGCAGGAATATTCAAGAAGACCTGTGGATTTCTTCATAGAGCTACCTTTAATTTTTCTATTGATTATTAAGCTATATCAGTAACATGAAACTCTAAGGTAATAAATTACAAATCCTTGAAACTGATAAGTTGGATACTTGGTAAGTTACACTAGGTAGGGGTAGTTTTATCCAAGGGAGTCAGATGGGAGAGATTACGTAGAATACTTAGAGCATTAAGCAAAGACCTTAGAGCTAAGATTATGATTAAAAGTTGGTGTGGGTTAGCCTTAGAATAATGTCTACAAAGGATTTAGTGTGCGTGTGCGTGTGCATGTTCGTGTGCGTGTGTGTGTGTGTGTGTGTGTGTGTGTGTAGAGAGAGCCTAAATGGCATTCCTTGGAGGATCAAACAGATTTTCAAGTAAACTCTTTCCTAGAATAAATACAGAAGAAACAGAAGAAAATCCAACTACCCAATGCAAAAGACATAAAATTCCAGATATTCACCTACGAGAAATGACAAGCTCTAAGTAGCACAAGTATATACCCATGACAAGAAGAATAAAAAAAATCAAAATAATGAGACCCAGAAATGAAAAACACAATGAAAACAGAACATAAATACTTTATAATTTTATTAAAATAATTTGAAATGTTTTAAGGGGATAGTAAGAAAAACAAATAAAGAAGTAGAAGAGATTAAAATATGTAAAACTGAAATTATATAGGTGTAAAATTACAGTCATTGAAGTGAGATACTTACAAAATGGGTTTAATATTAAAGATGCTGTAGGAAGAAAACCGACTGAACTTAAGCACATGGAAGCATACATCATTATACTTATATCACAAGAAAAAATACAATAAAATTTCCAGCAGTGTCATGCAACAGTTTCTTAGTTTGCTATAATCTATTAATCTATATTTGCTATTGTTATCTTTGCTTCTGGGAACCTTATTTTTAGGAAAGCATTTAATCCTACCAACGTCATGAAGCGTTTTAACTGTTTTCCCATAAAAGTTTCAGAATTTCAAGCCCCACATTTTATCCTTTCATCTATTTTGAGTGGTAGAGGCCCATTTTTACTCTTGTGTATGTGGGCCTTGTTTTCTCAGAACCCAAACCTGATGAGTCTATACTTTCTACAAAGGGAGTTCTTGGGATTAAATAAGTGCATTCCATTCCTCACATAACTGTGGAAGCTACAAAATGTTATCACATTTAAATAGAGTGGAGGATAGTGGTTACTAGATGCCGAGAAGGTGCCTTGCATCCACTTACCAAATTATGATACTGGAACTTTCCAATAAATACATCCCTTATATATAAATTAATTTTTAACATAAAATATGTAAAGTGTCTCAGAGATGTACACAGAACTGCACATCAGTATAATAGATGTATAATTATGGATTAAGAATGCTTAGAAGCAGAAAAACATGTAAAGAAGTAATGACTAAGATGTCAGCAAAAAATAGTAAAGTAATATATTCCATAAAATCAATAAGGATTCTGGCAAAAATGCCAGAATCAACATTTTCAGAATTCTGTAATCTAATGAAATCCTTGAAGCAGCACAAGGCCTATTTGTTAGAGATAAATGCGCCCCTTCTGGCCGTTTTCTGTGTATGTGCTACTGAGGAATTGAACCCAGGGGTTCATGTATATGAGGCAAGCACTCTTGCCACTAGGCCATATTCCCAGCCACATTCATACTTTTTAAATCTCATATCTCTTGGTTCAACCCTACTGTAGCCTTGAAAACATCTCAGCGACAACCAGTATTGAAGACAACAGAAAGAAAAAAATGCATTTGTGGTTATAAAAATAAAGCTCTTTGACATATCTATCAGCATCTTAAATAGCTTTATTCACAGGATATATCCTTATTTGATCTATTTCTGAACTCATTGCAAAGACTGATAATCCTAGTTTGTATGCAAAAACAAATAAGCAAACAAAAAAACAGTTTGAGGTAATTGTTTAACATTATTAAGGACTCTAATTGGAGTTAAAAAAAGAGTCTGTTCCAAACTATTAAAAGTAAAATAAAATAGATAATGAGATCTCATATGGGGTGACTGAAAATGCCAATAACTCCTGGAGAATTGATGAGGCCCTGCACATGTATACGTGTGTGTGTTTGTGTGTGTGTGTGTGTGTGTGTGTGTGTGTGTGTGTGTGTGTGGTAAAAGCATGAGAAAGATCTACTCATTCACTTGTGACTGACATTGACTTTCTGTATAAGATAAATTATAACCAGTGTAACATTACACACATGTTCTAGTGCACAGAATGATCCCATAGGCTGCAAGCAACTATTTTGTTCAATACATTTAAACACTTTGCCTATTCATTAGCTGACAAGCTTTCCTAGAAGGTATTTCATTATTTGAATATGACAACAAATACTAATTTCACAAAGTGAATCAACAAATGTCACTAATAAAATAGCAACAAAAACTACAAAAATTAAAAGAAAATTATTTGATTTCCAGTCTTGCCATGAATGCTCGTGTTTTCACCCAGAAATTATTGGCCTTATGAAGATATAGGAAAAATACCTCATCATGGGGAAAACAGGACTGAATAGGAACTATCCGAAAGAATGTTAAGTATAAATTAGCTTTTAAATACTGAGTAGACTATATACAGGTATGTTAATAAAGCAGAAAGCATGAACTACAGAGCTGCATACAAGGGCTAAGTCACCAAGAAGACACAATCTACAAAGAGAAAGAAAGGATAAAAAAAACCAGATAGAACTGAGGAGTTGAAAACTATGGAAAAAATGTACTAGATGAGTCAGGCACTGGTGCCATATCCCAATTAACTAACCAAAAGGCAGAATGAAAGTCAGCAGCAAACAATTTACTTTTAGGGAAAAATCAAAATAAACTTATGAGATGTCATTAATGTATTGGAAAGGGAAACAAACCAAGTTATAGTAAGAATGCGTAGGAACTAGTATTCTCATACTTTGCTGGCAGAAGTACAAAAATGACAAGCACTTTTTTGAAAATGGTTTCCTGTCGTTTTGTAACATTAAATATTCTAGCTTTTCTTTCAATTCCACTGATAAGTATATGTTCATATAAAGTCTCATATGAATGTCCAGTGCCATTGGCTCACACCTGCAATCCTTGTTTACTCAAAAAACTGAGATATGAGGATCATGGTTCAAAGCCAGCCTATCAAAAAGTCTCCACAAGACTCTTAACCTTCAATTAATCACTCAAAAATGGAAAATGGAGCTGTGGCCCAAAGTGGTAGAGCACTAAACTAGAGTAAAAGTGCTCAGAGAGAGATCCCAGGTCCTGAGTACGAGTCACATGAGGGCCAAAAAATTATATGTAAATGTTTACATAGTTATTTATAATCACACAATTGAGAGAAATATATTAAGTAGTGGCTAGATTAATGTATTGGTATAGATACGTGTAATCAAATTATTCAAGAACAGAATAAACTATTGCCAGAAGAAATATTATAGACGCTCAGGCACTGCACAAAGATATAGAAATCAAATTCAAAGGCTATGGCATACTTGAAAATTGGGTATAAATAAGATCAGGCACTGTCATGGTAGTAGGGGATTAAGCCCAAAGGAACTATGGAAAGTTTTTGGTGTAAAGAAAATGTCCTGAATCTTTATCTGAGTAATGCTTAAATAACTCTATATATTTGTAAAACTCAATGAACTATATGTTTTGAAAATGTGAATTTTCTAGGAAACAGAATTTATCTTAAAAGAAAAATTGTAATTAATAGTTTGAAGTAAAATGTTTAAATATATATGAGTATATACACATACATATGTATGTGTAAACCGAGAGAGGGAAGCTTCTAAGACATATTGAAATAAATAGACAAGAGTAACACAAAGAATAGAAATCATGAGAGCATAACATTTTAAGGTTGTTAAATTATACATAATATGGTAATGTATTATTGAAAGTAGACCATAATGATGCATATTTTAATATATATTAGCAACCACAAAATTATAAAAGGCATTCAGATGCTAGCATTTTTTTAGTACAGAACACAATGACAGATGATACTGAAATAACAGCTATAAAGTTCTATTGAATAAAAATGTCACGCAAAGAGCTAGAAATATAATGGCAAGAGAGAGCATGTGCCTAGTATACAAGAGGCTTTGTGTTCCATTCCCATCATGAAAAACAACAAACTGATCCAAGAATTACTCTCTAAATAAGTCTGTATACTGTTATCCCTTAACACACTGTCAGTACTGTTCTTTGTCCCATGGTCTTTTATCTATATCTCTTACAGAAACATTACAATCTTTTGGCCATTCTTTCACTGTCAAGATTAACTATGCCAGAGAAAATCCAAAGACCACACAAATTCTTGCTGAGTAAGTTCTCTATTTAAAAAACAAGTGCCCGTCAGTGATAAGTAGAAATGGAATTATTCATTTTTCCTTTCAGTTCCTATGGATATTATAACTTGAACATATTTTTAAATACCCAACCCCATCTGAAAATATAGAGGTCATCAAAAAGAGTCCTCACAAGATTTGCTGCCCCTCTCCATGCTAACTGTGTTTACCCTCATAATGTCTCAAACCATCCCAGGACTCATTTCCATGCCCCTCCTCTGGGTCCTATTCCAGTGTTGACTCCTTACAGAGAATAAAACATACCTATTAGCATAAGCCTCTCTTTGTACCTTCATTTTCCAAAATAATTTTAAAACTCTTCTATAGTATCTGATACACTAAAGAATATCAACAAAATAATCTCACCCAGGAGTTAATGTTTCTAGCTACTGTCTTATCTCTTTTATATTGATAACTTGTCAAGATCTGTTTACAATGACTGTGTCTTTTCTGGCATTTCAAATTTCCAATGGATTTAGTTTGGTATCTTTCCAGTTTGCTAAATTCACTAATGCCTTCGAACTTGGTAAAGACAATAAAAATATTGAAATTGGGTGAGGTCTCAAATTTTGAACAGCATTTCCATGCATTAATTCAAGTTTTACAATTATTGAATGAAAATACTGTTTTTCTTCTATGAGAAATAATATTTTTAAAACAATGGATTAGAGTATAGAGTTCTAGTCAATATACTACAATTTAAAGTATGGGATTGTCATTTTATATATATATATATATATATGTATAACAAATACTATTGTTCACATTCTGTTCAGGTATTATGGATGTGTTTTTGAAGTTAAAAGGGTTGATATATTAAACTTTGCCCTGAGAAACTTTCTGGGTATAATCCCATTGTTCTGTAATTGGATGTGTTTTGTATTTATTATATTTAGTGAGTGAAAAATAAGGAAAGTAAAGAGGATTAAATGTGCTCACAACTTCCCAAGAGGATTCACTGTCTCTTCTTGACCCACTTTTACAATGAATATAATATAAGACTTTACAAAAATCAAGAACTCCTATATTCATATCAAACTTGTTCCATATAAGTTATATGGTCACTCATATAAATTAACCAATTTAAAATCTTTAAAGTTAAGCCATATTCCCTGCTAAAAGGAAATGAATGTGACACACTTTTAAAATGCTAGTTTGTTCATAAATCATTATAATGATGTAATAAATCTGATATGTCCATGCTTGGTAGTAAGATACTAATTCTGAGTGTTTACTATACTCAACTGAGGCTTCTTTCTTAAAGATGCATTTGAGATTTGGCCCTTTTATTACTGTTAATGTTTGATTTCCTTTGGGAAGATTACAAAGACAATAAAGATTAATTGAAAAGAACAATTTACATGCAATCACAGGAACAAAAACTTCAATCAGAGTGAGATATGAGCTTTGTTATTTAACATAAAGATCTCCATTGCAAAATGTAACAAAATTTTTAGCAAGAATAGGCATATAATTCCGTGATTATTTTGGTTTAATTCCACTACATTTTATCGTATTTTAAAATCATTATACTTTGATATTTCCCTTTCACTCAGGAACTTAAAATATATTTTTTTATCTTCCTAGCATATACAAGTTAGCTATTTTAAATTCTAGAGAAAAAATTCCTTGCAAAGTCCTAGAGATTTCTTCACTGGTATCTCAATATATAGATGAATTAACTTCTCATTCTTCAAAGTATTTCCTGAAGCTACTTCTATCCAGATTTGTCTTTGTATAAATCACTTCCTTTTTGTTACTGTTACACTAGGAGATGTTTCGTAGGTTTTATTTCCATTATTGGTTATGATAATATATTTCTATGTGAAAGCTAACTGGGGAAATCAAGCTCATTCTGAAATAAGGTACAATATGATTAATCTCTACATCTTGATATCAATAATTCTATCCTCTTTCCCCACTGAATAGCAGTAATTGTAACTCAAACATCATTTTGCTTTGTTTTTTCACTTTTAAGATTTTATGTTGAACTATATGTGCATTAAACTGAAGATAAAAGCACATCTCCACAACAAACCTTTCTCCTGCAAACAGATAAAACTAAAATGCATATACTATATTCTATTCCCTTCCAATTTGAGTATTCTTTGTCTGCGATCAACTCTGCCATTGAACTTGCCTTTTGTTATGCATAAGATAGCAGAAACGAGTATATATTTGAGACACAGTTTCATCACCATGCAGATAGTTTAACTCCTATAAATTCAATTAGTTTACACATATGATTAAATTTTAATTCTATTATAGAGATGATAGAAAACACTGAAAAATTATTCATTAATGTTAATATACAGGTTTGGAGAGATAGTAGAATCTTAGCAGTGATAGTATGTACTTTAGGATGCCACCTGTTCTCATCTGGAGTTACTGAATTGAAAAAGGAGTGCAATCTCAAAAGATCGGCCAAAAAAAACACCTTTACTTCTAACAATACCAGGTATTGAAATATGTGGCATAGGTATTTGACAAAAATGACCTTCCTGATACTCTGCTCTAAAATTAGAACTAAACAATTACCCTTAGGTGCACTAGAAAATCACAAGTGTCATGTAAATTTTTTATGTCGTGGAAGAAAAAGACACATTTTATTTCCTCTCTTACCAACCTACCTCTAAACAACAGGCTGAAAAAAGATATTTTCTTCAACAAATGGTATTTAGAAAGATTTATATTTATGTTTGGAAGACAAAAATGTATATCTAACTCCCTCATTGTGTAAAAACCAACTTAAAATGGAACAGGGACTTTAAATGCAAGATCTAAAACGCTGAAACTATGGGAAAACATGGAGACGGAAATTTAAGTTGTACACATAGGCAATGACATTCTGAGTAGGACTTCAAAACCTCTGGGAATAAGAACAAGAACTGACAATCATGATTGCATCAAATAAAAAATGCTGACCAGGAAATGGTGCTGTGGCTCAAAGTAGTAGAGTGCTTGCCTTGAGCAAAAGAGCTCAAGGACAGAGCCAGGTCCCAAGTTCTAGCCCACAACCGACACAAACACACACACACACACACACACACACACACACACACACGCACATGCACACACACGCACACACACACACGAGAGAAAAAAATGTGCTGACAAGGACATGAGGGGAAAAGAGATCTTCATACATTTATAGGTGAAGCTATAAATTGATGTAGTCACTTAGGAAATGAATAGGGAGGTTATAAAGAAAACTAAGTAGAATACTACACTTAGAAGACTGTATTTAATTGAATATGGATAGACCTTGAGAATGAGAATTCTTAAAAACTTCCTAATTATGTTAAGTGAAATAAATCACATACAGATCAGTGTATCCTCATCTCACAGGCAAGTTGAAACTAAAGGAAAAAATTGATCTCATGAATTTAACAGTAGAATGGTGGTAATGGGAGACAAGAAACTTTGGGAAGGATGGAAAAATGTTAATGCTACACACTAAGGTACAGTTAAATAAGAGCATGGAGTCTGGTGTGCTATTATACAGTGACTATATTTTATAATAACCTACTGTGCATTTTTAAAGTTTTTAAAATACTTTTAAAGTTCTCACAATTCAAAGAAATAACACATAGAAACCATCTTGAATAAGTAGCATACACTAAAAAGTGAATGACAAGAGCCAGACACAGGTGGTGTATGCTTATAATTCTAGCTAATCAGAAAGCTGAGACGTGAACAAATCTCAGTTCAAATCCAGCTCAGGCAGGAAAAACCTGGTAGTAGCTCTATGGTACAGCACTGGTCTTACATATAAAAGGTCAAGGATAGTATACAAGCCTCAGGACTGACACACACACACACAACAAAAAAAGAGTGACAGGAATAGAACACAGATCATGTCTATACTAGTAGGAATCTAGTGGGACAAGGCAAATGAAGGGTGAAGAATGGTAACTTCAGAACACTTCATGTGTATGTGTAGGAATAAAACAGTGAAACTTGTTGAGATTAGTTTGGGAAGGAGGTGGATAAGATGTGAGAGAATTATGGAGGGTGAGTCTGACCAAGCTACACTCTAATAAATTTAACACTCTAATATACCTAATTGATAGTAATAAAACAGTGGCAAAACTCAAGTGAAAATGTGTATAAAAGAATAAAGGCTACAGTTCACAAATATATGCTATAGTTCACAAATAGATGAAAAAAATGGTACATAACAATGAAAAGTGAAATAAAAGTAAATGAAAAATATCACATGATTATAAATGTAAAATCAAGCCTAACATTATTTTGAACTGAATATATGTTCAAGTTTTAGAGTGCCTGCTATGTGTTAAAAAACCAAGCTACCCAAGCTACCATGTGAGGCACTTAATTGAAGCCCAGAATTGGCACGCGCGTGCACGCACACACACATACACACACACTCACACTTTTTGTATTCTTGAGGACGGAACCTGAGGTTTCAAGTATCCCAAATAAGCTACATTCTCAGCTGAAATATTTCTGAAATTTTAGTGTACACAGTCATTTAAGGTTTTTTTATAAAGCATAGACTCTTCTCTTGATATCATAGTCCAATCTTCCCAGAAACTAATTTTTGTGCACATAACAAGTATATACTATGCAAACTACAAAAAGGAAAACAAAAATAAACTACCATATAATTACAAGAGAAAAAAAGGTACACTATGTAGGAGTCAGAACTGGAAAAGTCAGAAATAGAAGTTTAATTTTCCCTTCTCAATTTTTTTCCTGTTTTGTGCTGAAAATGGTCCATAAAAATAGACTAGCACACCATAATCAATTAAAAATTTAGATAGAAACCTGATCATTTGTTCAAGCTGGAAGAACCCAACTATAGAGCCCAAATAACAATAACCGAACTCTCTAAGAACGAAAAACACTAACTTTATTGTAAACATGCACACATCTTAGATTAATGCTTAAATGATGCATACGCACGAATAAACAATATCGCAAAAGGAAGGCTCAAAGAATTGTACTGACATTTCTATCATGAGCTAAGGAAGATAAGACAGTTAATGCTCAACCAAGTTAACTGACATCTAAACTAAAATGATCAGTCATCCACAGACATTGCACAAAATACAGTATTAACAATGCCCAACATAAAGCTCAAAATTAGAAATCACAAAACTAGTAATAAGGAAAATGTAGTGTGTCGCCAAAAAAGACAAATGCCAGAGTAAGTTGTTAGAATTATCAGACTATATTTTAAGGAATTTGAAGAAAAGAATAAACAAAAGCAATACAAATGAGGAAGAACAGTGTTGAAAAAATATAAAAATTAAAAAAGGAAACTTTAGAACAGAAGCAAAATTCCCACAATTGGATGGACTCAATAACAGAATAGTGATGACAAGCAAAATGGAAGTGTATGTAAAATAGATTACTTATGTATTCTAATTTGAGAGTCAGAAAAATGTATCTTTAAAACTACAGCTTGGGGGAGGAGGTAACAAACAGTACAAGAAATGTATCCAATGCCTAACGTATGAAACTGTAACCTCTCTGTAATTCAGTTTGATAATAAAAATTAAAAAAAAAAACTATAGCTTGGGGACTTGGGAATATGGCCTAGAGAAGAAGGCAGGGACAGTGCTCAGGCCCTGAGTTCAAGCCGCAGGACTGGCAAAAACAAACAAAAAAAAAACACTGTAGATTCAATGATCTAAAGAACAACATTACTCTCCTACGCAACATTAGATTTCTTTATTGTCAAACTACAGAGGGGTTACAGTTTCATAAGTAAGGCAGTGTGTACATTTCTTACCCAAGTTGTTATGTCCTCTCTCATTTTCCCCACATTTCCCCCTTCCTACTACCCCCCATGAGTTGTGCAATTGGTTTACAGCATATAGTTTTGTAAGTATTTCTATTGCATTGGTTTGTCTTTTTATTTTTTGTCTCTCAATTTTGGTATTTCCTTTCCCTTCCTAGTTCCAATATCCAGGGTATCAAAATCAGTTACAGTGATAACAGGGGTAAAACAAAGGGGAAGAAAGACAAAAGAAAAAAGGTGTAATTTCACATGGTATGTTGAAAATAACAACGATAAGCAACTTGAATAATTTGGAGTTCATTTCGCTTAGCATCATCTTATGTGTTCATATGCACATAGCTATTGAGCTATTGTGCTCTTCTGCTAGGACTATCCTAGACATAAACTACTTATTCCCAATGAGGGAAATCATAGAGTCCATGTTTCTTTGGGTCTGGCTCACTTTAGTTGTTTTTTTTTTTTTTAAATAAAATCAGTAGTCTAAAATATTCCCAAATTTAGTGAAAGAAAAATTCACATGACCAAGACTAGCAAACACATGACATGAAAACAAAGGCTCATGACATGAAAACAAAGTACAAAATTTGCTAGTGGAACTTAAGTATATGGCCAGGGGTGGAATAGCTTAATACTGTATATGTTAGTATATTAGAGTATGTTAGTCATTTACATATGTGCTTTAAATGTTAAAGGACAAAATTTCTTAAAAATAAGCACAGCAATATAACTTGCTAATGAATATCTAACATAGAAAGAGCAAAATAACTGAGGAACTTCAGCTCAAGCTCAGTTTGTTTTTACATCTTTATTTAGCCCTTCATTAGAATTTATTTATAGGCAAGGGATGTACAACAATGGTACTATTTATTGTTTTGATTCCCAAAGACTTTCTGCAGTGTTAACATAAATTATTGCAATCCTGTATACATTTTTCTTAAAGTCTGTTTGGATTACTAAATAATATGCTTAGATTATTATTTTATTTATTTTTATTTTTACATTTTTATATTTATGTATTTATTATTTATGTTGTCATATACCATATACTCAGAAACTAACTAAAGCTATGGCATGCAGGTGAAGGCATAAAGTATTTAATTAATAAATGAACAAAAATGATTATAAATAACATGTATACTTACATATGTATATATACATGTGCACATATTATATATGTACAGGTACATAAATTATTTCTATATGTATACATAGCCACAACCATATAGATATACACATAGATGTATATATAAATAACTATATACACACATATATATGCATGAGTCTTTTTGTCTGTAAAATGGTAATATTAACATGCAATTCAAGTATAGATTTTCTGATTATGGATCTCATTGTAATATTATTCAAAAATAAAGAACACAGTATTTTTTATTTATCAAGTGTTAAAGTGACAGAAGTCATCAATCTCTAAGTTTAGGGAATTCAGTTTAGAGGGAATACAAATAAATAAACAGGTAATGGCCAGCATGATGAGTATCAAAGAAGAATTATAGAAACCTAATACTCTATATGTACATAATTTAAGCATATATAATTTAAGCAGGAGGAAATCTCAGAAAATCCAATGAATTAATAAATTACATATAAAGACAACAGATTGGAAGATCATCCCTAGCCATACAATGGACAAGGGCCTCATATCTAAAATATACTTAAAACTCAAAAAAATTAAGTCCCCCCCCCAAACAAATCCTCAAAGAAACAACTTCCCCCTTAATAAGTGGGCTAAAGACTTAAAGAAAGACTTCTCTGAGTGGAAATAAGAATGGCCAATAAACACATGAAGAAATGTCCAACATCTCTGGCCATAAAAAAATACAAATCAGGGCTGGGGATATGGCCTAGTGGCAAGAGAGCTTGCCTCGTATACATGAGGCCCTGGGTTCGATTCCTCATCACCACATATACAGCAAACGGCCAGAAGTGGCGCTGTGGCTCAAGTGGCAGAGTGCTAGCCTTGAGCAAAAGGAAGCCAGGGACAGTGCTCAGGCCCTGAGTCCAAGGCCCAGGACTGGCCAAAAAAAAATAAATAAATAAATACAAATCAGAACAACACTGAGATTCCACCTCACCCCAGTTAGAATGGACATTATCAAGAAAACTAACAATAACAGATGCTGGTAATGCTGTGCATAAAAGGAAATGCCACTACACTGTTGAGGGGAATAGAAACTGGTTCAACCACTCTGGAAAGCATTTTGGAGATTGCTCAAAAGATGAAACACAGACCTTCCCTATGACCCAGCAATCAAACTCCTGTACATTTCCTGACAAATCACAGGGAAGACCACACAAAAGCTACCAGTACAACTATGTTCATTGCAGCATTATTTACCATAGCGCAGAGATGAAACCAACCCAGTTGCCACTCAGTAAATGAATGGATCAAGAAAATGTGGCATATATACACAATGGTATTCTGTGCCTCCATCAAAAAGGATGGCATCGCCCTATTTGTAAGGATATGGGAAGACTTAGAAAAAAATATATATATATTAAGCAAAGTAAGCCAGACCCAAAAAACCATAGGCTGCATGATTTCCTCCATTTTCAGTAACTAGAATATATCTAGGATAGTCTTAGCAGAGGATGACAATGGCTCATAGGTATATGCATGTGATTATAAAAATTATGGGACAAAGGATGAACCAATTCAACAGTGATACTAACTAGACACTATGTTGGTGATGAACTTTACAACAGGAGAAGATGGAAGTTGGGGGTGAAAAATCTATGAATGATAAACTCTTCTCATGGAATAAAGTCACTTAGTCTATGTAATAGATCACTTAAAATAGGATTTAGAAAGATGAACATTCGATATTGAACAGAGAATATTAGTCTTCCATATACAAGTTGAAAACCATATAGATTTAGCATGGTTCTACAAGATGCAGGAACAGTTATATAATATGTCAATATTGATTGCTAGTATAAGGCTTAACTGAAGAGTAGCCTTTGATTGAACTGATATTCTTTTTGGTTTTTTTTGGGTTTTTTTGGCCAGTCCTGGGCCTTGGACTCAGGGCCTGAGCACTGTCCCTGGCTTCCTTTTGCTCAAGGCTAGCAGTCTGCCACTTGAGCCACGGAGCCACTTCTGGCCGTTTTCTGTATATGTGGTGCTGGGGAATCGAACCCAGGGCCTCATGTATACGAGGCAAGCTCTCTTGCCACTAGGCCATATCCCCAGCCCCTGAACTGATATTCTTTATGGAAAAAATGCAGTGAAATTTTCTACTGCAAAATCAGACAAACAGGTTTATTTATAAATTACTATTTAGACTATTAAAATTTATTTACAAAACGGAATGACAAAACATTCTAACAATTATGTGCACATAGTTATTAAGTTATTAGATATTCACATGATTTGTATAACTTTAAGAGTTTCCTTAAACTTCTACCATCTACTGTCCACTATATTCACTACCATGTAATATATTGGTGCTTACCCACTTTCAATAAA
Source organism: Perognathus longimembris pacificus (assembly GCF_023159225.1). Classification (NCBI taxonomy): domain Eukaryota; kingdom Metazoa; phylum Chordata; class Mammalia; order Rodentia; family Heteromyidae; genus Perognathus; species Perognathus longimembris. The sequence continues at coordinate 5,474,715 of NC_063188.1, read as the reverse complement.
TATAATTCTCCCTTTCCAGGGTGAGAAAAGTTAAAAGAATGAATAAAAATACAATATTTTTATGATACTTCAGATAAGATCTCACACTCTTTAGCCTTTCTCTCTACCATTTTAGCCAGATCTCCAATCCTTTTTAGTATTGTTTTACTTCAAATAGGGTTCTTTTTTATACTTTTATACTTAGGTAAATGTTTATTTAACCAAAAATATTGAATATGTAATATGTCCTATATCTACTATCTTATATTCTGGATAAATAGTGGAGCAAACTGTACACTGTCTTTGCTTTGCTACAACTCATATTCTAGGTCAGGATTTACTACATTTACCCTGGCCTCCTGTGTAATTGAAATACTATGCATGCACCACCATCCCAACCTCCATGTATTTGTTTAGGCATATGTATTGGGCTAAAAAGATCTTCCTATAGGGGCTAGGAATGTGGCTCAGTGGTAGAGTGCTTGCCTAGCATGCATGAAGTCCTGGGTTCGATTCCTCAGCACCACATAAACAGAAAAAGCCAGAAGTGGCGCTGTGGCTCAAGAGGTAGAGTGCTAGCCTTGAGCAAAAAGAAGCCAGGGACAGTGCTCAGGCCCTGAGTCCAAGGCCCAGGACTGGCCAAAGGAAAAAAAAAAGCAAAAAAAGATCTTCATATATGGCTCATGTCAACAATTATTTTCATCATCATGTATTTAATGCAATCACTAATAATCACAATTCATTAGTAGACTAGGGAAAAATCAAGTATACGCTTCTTCCAAATTTCATAAAGCAATTGAAAGAAATCTGTCACAAGGCCTAATACTTAATAGTAAATATTTATAAGAATAAAGCTATTATATTGAGAGAAGTTATGTACCACTGGGTACCACATCCACCTTCCATACACATATACATACACATATGCATGCTTACATACCTACCTACTTACATACACATACACATACATACATGCATATATACTTACATACGTGAAGTATTACTCCTCATTGTATTGAATAACATGGTTTTCACGGATTTACATTCAAATGCTCTTAAATTATTTTGCCTGTTAATTTATTTAGTACCTACTACATATCATTAAAAAAAACTTTCATTCATTGAGTGTGCCTCTTTCACAACTGCTCCTAAATATAGCCACATAATTCATGATGAAAAATTAAGTCTACATGCCTCACAGTTCTAGAAGACCTCCACAGTTCTCCAGTTGATTGAAAAAGGACAGATAGATACTTACTTGACTCTGAAAGATGTAATATTTTCCTAAATAGCCAATTAGCCATACTTCTCTTCAAGAGATCCCAGAAGCTGTCTATTCTGGGATAAAGAGAATAGATGCAAATGACAGCCACATCTGAAATAAATAGGAGAGAGCATTTAAAAACAAGTAGGAAGGACATAAGTCTACATAAAAATGAAAAACCACAAATCCTCAGCTGTGCCATGAGACAATGCTTTAAAAACTCCTACTTTATTGCCACTATACTGGATAAGTTCATTTTCTTGAAGTCAAAAATATGTAACTAGGGCTACAGCTCATGGGCAAAGTGCTTGTGTAGCAAGTGCGATATCCTGGGTTTAATCCCAAATACCAAAAAAGAAAATAGAAAATAAAAAGACAAAAACAGAATTAAAAATAAAATATGTTATTAAAACAAATGAAATAGAAGAAATATATTCTTGTATAGTTAAATTATTCATTTTTAACTCTTTTCATGTAATTGTTCAATTTGGAAATTTTATATAATGATGCTATAATGACCATTATACTTAGGTAAATGTTCATTTAACCAAAATATTGAATATGTAATATGTCCTATATTTACTATCTTATGTTCTGAATAAATAATGGAACAAACTATATACTATCTTTGCTTTGCTACAACTCATATGTGTATGTTTTTAACATGGCGTCATTCACAAGACTAAACCTGACAATTAAAATTTCTCCTACAATAAATATTATGAAATCCTTTGAAACAATACTAATAAATACACACATATTTAACATACATAAAATCACAGTCGTATTTCCAGACACTGCATTCCAGTTCACTCAAACTGTATTGTACTCTTGGTTATTTAACTTGAACTATATATTAGCATATAAAAAAGAACTTCAAGTTGAATTTGTACCAACCATAGTTTACATTAAGATGCACAGAATGTAATTATTTTAGATTATATTACAGAAAATGTCTAGGAATTCATACGCATACAGTCTGATCTGTACCCATAATCCTACCCAATACATTTTTGGAATATTTTTTACATCAACAAGATAGATAACATTTTTAAGGCAAGCTATAGCTTTTGCCAAATGTTAGATACTACTAAAACTTTGAAAACTGTAGATAGGAAAAGAACAAAGACAGTCTGTGAAGATCTAAAAGTGTTACTCCGGAAAGTTATATCCCTTGGAAAGACAGAATTTGCTTTTTTGTAATAACCTATCTTCAAGGGCAAAGAGTTTGTACAAAAAGATATCATTTACTGAGTAATATTGTGAAGAGTGGAAAGTGTAATTACAGTTTTATCAGCAAGACAAGATTGTCTTGAAATAATTTTTTGGAGGTAGCAAGAGGTTTCTACTTGATTTTGTGATTCATGATGTTGTCCTATACAAGCTGTTAACCTGCAATTTTCTATGTATGTATTCATAGCTAAAGAAAAATGCTACTGCAACAGAACTCAAAAAGAAATGCTTCTATGCATAATATGGATCAATTTACTTTGAAACTGACCTGTGATGAGGTTAAAGATGTTATACAAGGATTTTAAATATAACTCACACATCCCTTCACTCCATCATTATAGAGTAATGGCAACTATGATGAACTTTAGTTTTATTTGTACTTGAACACAAAGACTAAATAATATCCTTTCATGGATCAAGAAAGACATGTGTTCCAGGGAATGATTCTTTACTGTAAATTCCTAGTGAAAAATTACTTAGAAACAAAACTCTCTCCTTACTAATAGTATGTATCCACAAACTTTGGCTTATTGTGAACTAGAAGAGGAAGAGTAAAAATGAAATTTTTAAATATGAAAATTTAGTGTGTTTCAGGCACTTTATGGTATACTATAATTATAAACTTTTCCAATGAGAACACCAAACACTTCCGTTAGACAAGTAATATTGGAATACATTGGGAAAAAACCATACTAAGTGAAGTGACCCAGACCCAAAGAAACATAGATGCCATGGTTTCCTTTATAAGGAATAATTAGTACATGTTTAGGTTAGTCATAGCAGAAGATCACAAGAGCCCAATAACTTTGTCAGTATGAACACATAAAATGATGCTAAGTGAAATGGACTCCACGTTATTGAAAGAAGCGGTATATCATTGTTGTAATTATTTTCAACCTGCCATGTGAAACCATACCCCTTTTTTTCTGTCATATTCTTTTCCCATGGTTTTACCCCTGCTATCACTGAATCTGATCTTAGTACCCTGCATGCTGTGTATAAGTGTATTAGAACTAGGGAAGAGAAAGGGAATACCAAAATAGAGAGACAAAGGATAAAAAGACAAACCATTGCAACAGCAGTACTTACAAAACTATATGGTGTAAACAAATGTACAACTCATGGGGGTAGAAGGAAAGGGGGAGGGAGGAGGGGAGGTAAAAATGAGGGAGGAGGTAACAAGTCAGATTAGAAATGTACTCTCTGCCTTACATATGCAGCTGTAACCCCTCTGTACTTCACTTTGACAATAAAGAAAAAACAGAAAAATTAGTAAACAGAGAAAATTTGCTCAAAATCACAAAGCTGATATGTGGGGGTGGGATCTGGATGCAAATCTAGGACCTTCTAAATTCAAGCCCATTCTCTGTACTTCTATTCTATCAGAATAACTGCAGAAATAAAAGTATATCTAATTTAATACCCATTTTCTGATGCATGTCACATCACAGGCACTATGTTAGATAGCTCGGGAGTGTATAAAATGTGTACAGAATTCAGATGCTATGGAGGAGAATAATATGCTATCTGGCAAAGTTAGTGCATACACTGAAATAATCATGAGAGGTTCTGTGCAATTATCCATATTCAAGCAGTCATTCTTGGTGGCTGTGGAAATATTCCCCAATGAAGAGGAAAACTTCAACCCTGACTTGAAGGAAGAATGGCTGTTCAAGGAGAAGAACCCAGGAGTTGGAGTAGACATATAAAGGTATATACGTTCTAGAGCATATGTCACATATAAAAAATAAGCCCTTTTTCTGGGAATCTAAAGTCCTTAAGCAGGAGTTGCTCTTCAAAAGCATAGTAGTGGACATAAAGCTAGAATGTCAGAAAAGGTGCATAGTGAAATGAAATTTTCTCTTGAGATGGATAAAGAAATGATGCTGTTTAGCACTTGATTACAAATCAGCCATGGTTTTTCTTCCTTCAAAACTGAGTAGTTGTTTTTCTCTTTGTGAAATTTATGAGGTTTTTTTGTTTGTTTCTTCAGACTAAGGAATGTACAAGAAAATATAAGAATCTCCATTAGCATGTTTATGGTATTCTGGAGGTCAATCTCTAAGGTTTTCAAAACAATACACATCCCAAGATTTGTGTCCTGTCACCAAGTGAAGACCCTCTACAAGGTGAGTCTGTGATTGATCACACTGCCAACTGCAAAGCGAAGCCTCAGCATTTACAACCAAGGAACAATCAGCAACAGCCCACGCTGCATTGAATTGAGCAAATGGAAGGATAAGTTTAAGATAAGGTAAAATTGTATGGCAGTTGAAGTAAGTTATTATTTTGCAGACTAAAAGGGCACTTGCTGTATTTATAGTTTATGTAATAATCCATCCATTCAGGACAACGTTCAAAGTCTTGAAATCGTTGGTTCTAAATTACTCAGATCTCTCTCATCTGGTAGAATTTAGAAAAAAATGGGTTTTTCAGATATGTAGACACAAAATACATATTGTACTGCATAACCAATTCTTATTTCCACCAGCAATCTTTTGGTAAACCACTCACAATGATTTGGGATATCCTGAAGAAAAGAAATAGTCTTGCATGTTATATATACTCTGTGTAAAGGGTCCACACTGTCCCATGCCTACCCAACATTCAGTCTCCTCTCTGTAAATAAGCACCCTTTTTTATGTCAGCGTTGAAATGTCCTTCACTGTAAAATCGTTCCACAGCAACTAAGAATAATTGCTTCAGTGTGGACATTTGTAGAGAATACAAACTACTGTTTAACTCAGTTTATATTTATCAATTAGTATACCAGTCTCCTGCATATGACCTTGATTTTCTCAAAGGCAGAGAACATGTCTTATCCATTTCTCATGAACCAATTGTAATGTTTGGAGTGCGACGAGTCAGGAAATAGGTACTAAATAAATTCAATATACTGAAATTTGAGAGTTTCTTACATATTTTAGCAAAATGTATGGTTTGCAAATATTATATCCTTTTCTAGAAGTTAACTCTCCACTCCACTGATTTTTACTGTATTGAAGTCCCTGTACTATAAGGTTGTATATTAATTTGATGAGGTTCCATGTGTCTATGTTTGCCTTAATTTCTTATGCTTTTGGCATAATATTCAAGAAATCATTGACAAAGCCAATGTTAAGAAACTTTCCCCTATGTTTTCTCTAGAAGGTATACAGTTTCAGGTCCTAAATACATTTTGAATATTTTGTATAGTATCATGTAAGGCTCCAACTTCACTCTTTGTATACTTTGTCACTTATTGAAGAGTCTATATTCCTCACTGACATATTAAAATAAACTTGGAAAATTTTCAAGGGTTTGTGCCTAGGATACTTATTATATTCTACCCTTGTTTATGCCTGTTTTTGTAGTATTATAACATTTTAATTTACTACACTCATATAATATGTTTTGAAATTGAGAAGTTTGATGCCTTCAGCTTTTTTCTTCTTCCTCAAGATTGTTGGCTATTTGAGGCCTTTTGTGGCTCCCTATGAATTTTAGAATTGCATTTCCAATTTCTGTGAAATTGCCTCTAGGATTTTGACAGGGATTGTATTGACTCTGTAGGTTTCTTTGGATAGTATGAACATTTAAACAATATTAAACTTCCCTTTCTAAATGGGTAGTGCTGTGCTGTGTCCAGATTTTCCTCTGGCAATTTCGTATTGTGAAAGAATACTGCTTTTACCTTAAACAAGGCAGAAGCTAAAAGTACAAACATGAAGAAAAATCATTACTGTCATTATAAAATGGATAGTAGAAGCATTTGTCTACATGAGAGGAAACACAAGGGACAGTGTTATTTTGGTCCTATAGAGATTCCATGGAGTGTTTGAAAATGGTTTAAACTCTGAGAAATGCTTACATGTGTATACATATATAACTGATTAAAATTAAACAATTTCAAGGTATAAGCACAATTACAAACTACCACTTTAACCTGTACACCAATATATCTCAAAATACAATTTTTAATTTTTATTTTATTGTCAAATTGATGTACAGAAAGGTTACAGATTCATACGTTAGGGACTTGGGTACATTTCTTGTACTGTTTGTTACCTCCTCCCTCATTCCTCCCCTCCCCCTCCTCCTTTCCCTCTCCCCACCCATGAGTAATTCAGTTGGTTTATACCAAATGGTTTTGCAAGTATTGCTTTTGGAGTCGTTTGTATTTTCATCCTTTGTCTCTCAATTTTGATATTCTCTTTCACTTCCCTAGTTCTAATACCAGTATACCCATCTGAATACACTGGATACTGTATATACTGGTATCAAAATACATTTTTATGATGAATGCGTATTATGTGTTAAGGGCTCAGTTCTAGGGAATTATCTTATGTCAATCCTTCTCTATACAAATGCCATGAAGAAATCTATTTTACAAGACTTGTAAAAATGTATGCTTCATGAAGGCTCTGACCTCATCAATGGGTTGACACACTCACTGACAGATTCATTTGTTGCAGCATTGGAAAGTGACAGAAACAAGGAGGGATGGACTGCTTAGAGGAAAGTCACTGTGAGCATGTTTTTCAGGCTATAATTTGACCCATCTATCATCTCTATCATCTCTATCATCTCTCCTCTCTACTCTCTCCTCTCTCCTGTATTTTTCCTGCTACCATAGCAATGGACTGGCTAATTATGCGACTTAATATCTGTAAAACTATGAGCTAAAACAAATACTTCCTCCCTTATACATTTCCCGTTCAGGTATTTTCTTACAGTGCCAAAGACGTAGTAACAGACAAACACAGGTTAGGGACTCAACCTCTATCAAAATCTAAGGTAAAGCATAAAAGTAGAGAATACATCTCTTCTCTGAGAGTTTACCTCAGATCATTCCAGTGTAACAATTCCAGAGTACACTTTAAGAGTTGTAAGATATCTAAGGAGTTCTCAATGTAGTACAAAGACAACAATGGATGAAAAAGTCAAGAAAAGGAGAAGAAACTGAAACATCTTGCATCTAGAACTGCAGATATTTAATATAGCCAAATCCCTAGCAATATGAACATATACCCTCACATTCAACACTAGTTGAGCTCAGTTCCAAGTACATGATACACTGTGTGGACAACTCTGTGTGTGTGTGTGTGTGTGTGTGTGTGTGTGTGTGTGTGTTATTAACATCAGACGAAAATTCAGAAAAGTAAAAGCAAGGATCAGAACCTGATTCAAAGATGCTAGAGACAATTGAATTAACAATTAGCACTTTCAAATAGCTATAATTAATATATCAATTTTCTAATGGAATATATACGCTACTTATAAGAATAGGTAAACATGTAGAAATTAAAACCAATTAATGTATTTTATTCCTTCCCATACTAATACACACATACAGTATATTATATGCATATATGTGTGTATACACACACACAAGGATATTCTATAAACAAAATCTAAAATCTGTAATGTAAATGATGTATGCACCAGAGAGGCTCATTTACAGATACAGGCCAATAAATGTCCAAAATTTAGTATCAAAGCATAAACCTTAATGAAAAAGGCAGCAAAGTACTCTGAAATGGTAAATAATTACTCAGTGTATAACATATACAAAGTAGTAAAAAGGGTGATTGTGCATATTGTATATATTCATGAAAATATCAGAATGAAGACCTTTATTTGCACAATTAATATATAGTAATGACAATAGCTGTCAAATATAATCAAATTATAATACATGTTACAACATATACCTTAAGTTTACCTACTATGTAATATATAATAGCCACAAAAAGACAATTAAAAAAGAGCAGAAAAATGAATAATTTCTAAAATTGATTAAATAAAGTGACAGCTCCAACAAGCTAAGAGAAAACTATGAAGAATTAATAAAAATTATAGATTTGAGTAGGTCATGGTCAAAATGTATAAAACTAAAGGCAAAGAGAAAATCTAGAAAGAATCCAGGAATAAAACCACTGTACCTATGGTAGAACAAGGATAGGAAAAGCATTGAATTTTTGTTCAGAATCTGTGCAAAGGAGGAGTAGAGTGAAATATTTAAAATGGTGAAGGTAAACAAACCATCAACCTAAAACTATGTGTCCAATAAGATGACCTTTTAAAAGAAAAGAGAAATGTACATTTTCTCAAACAAACAAAATCTGAGGAAAATTGTAGGTTTGTAATCCCATTTTGCACAAACTGATAAAAGGAGTGCCTTGGACAGGATAAAATTTCTATAGGATCAGAGGTTCAGCTCGGCCTCAATATGAAGCAACAGAGAATGCTTTGATGGGAAGAAAGGAAGTACATCAGAAAAGGAATTCATGAAGGTAAAAGAACACCTTTTAACTTCATTACCCTTACTGAATTAATGGATACATTTTATCAAATATCAGCAGAAGTATAGTGGGCAACTATCACATATACATAAAGGTGGAAGAATTGTAGGTGGTAAGAAGATCAGGCTAAACTCATGGTGTGAGGATTAACATGGAAAGAAGAACATAATATTAAATATTAGAAATAGAGACCCAAAGAAACATGGACTCTATGGTCTCCCTTATTGGGAATAATTAGTACAGGTTTAGGCAAGTCATAGCAGAGCATCACAAGGCCCAATAGCTATACGCTTATGAACACATAAGATGATGCTAAGTGAAATAAACTCCATGTTATGGAGACAATTGTTATATCACAGTTGTAACTACTTTCAACGTCCCATGTGTATCTGTAGCTTCTATTATTGATGATGTTCTTGTATCACCTTCCTGTGGTTGTACCTACACTATCTCTATAATCTTATCTGAGTATAATGGAAACCGTGTATACTGGTATTGGAACTAGGAAATTGAAAGGGAATACCAAAATTGAGAGACACAGGGTAAAAAAAGAGAAACAACTACAAAAGCAATACTTGCAAATGGGGAGGGGAGGGGGGAATGAGGGACAAGGTAACAAACAGTACAAGAAATGT